>NC_072732.1:57630135-57994262 GCF_026930045.1 Uloborus diversus | reverse complement strand
TAAAACAAGTTCAAAATAAACTAGATCATATTCTTGTATATTCCATGGATCAAAGGCTCTAAATTGAAAAATAGCAATTAGTTAATGCCATTTGTTCTCATATAACTAATGGTTCTTTCATATGACTTTGTTCTCCTTAACTAATGACCAGTTTTTATTCCTAAAAATACCTCACCTAATACTGACAACTTCATTGCAAATTAGCTATGTGAAACATAAAAGCATAATTTTTACCAAAATTGAAAATCCAAAACAAGGTTTTGTTTTTTGAATAACTATTTTCTTATTCATCCGTTTTTTCATCATAGAATAAAGAATCATCATCAAATAAAATTGTATAAAATTTCAGTACATTGAAAAGTATCGTGTCTCCATGTGAAAACAATAATAAGAAAGTACACTGCTTAAAATTAAGCAATTTCTTGCAGCCTTTGACAAAAGAAAACTAATGACTGGAACCTTAACAGTTATTTCAAGTTATCAAAATATATTCATCAAAATAAAATCAAAAGCATTTAGATCAATCGGGTAATGAATTTCCTTTTGGTTTATCTATTGCTGGTGTTTATAATGCAGCTTTTAAAAAATACAAACTTTGAACAGAACTCTTTTAAAATAGATATTGAGTTATTAAAAATACAGCTAATAAAAAAATATAGAAATACAAAAAAAAAACTTTGTACTAACTAAAATTTCAAAGCAAATATAATAAAATTTTTCAATACTTCAAAGTTTTAAAAATTAAAAACTGGCAAAGAGTTGTTTTGTGTTGTTTGAGTTGGAAGGCGGGCAATGTTGAGGTAGCTAAGACCTGCAACAGGTTGTTACTCTCTTAAAGAAGAAAAAGAAGCTTAATAGAGTTAAATGAATTCACACACCAACAATACATAAAAGATGTTTGTTTTCAATAATTTGAAATAACAAATCATATAAATTCTTAAATAAATAGAAAAAGAAAAGAGGCTAACAGTTCTAAACATTTTTGAAGGCAGAGAAATGCAACATTTAGTCTGATTCATGAAAATTTATTCTGAAAAAATTCAGTAGGCTCTTTAATAATTTAACTTTGAGCATATGTGATAATCTTCCCAATGTGAACTTTTGAGGTAGCACAGTAATAGCTGATGCATTAGCGTTGTAAATCAACTACATGTTGCATGTACTTCATTATTATTACTTTTCTGAAAGAAAAAAACTATTCCCGAACTCGATGACAATTACCAATGCGGGTTTAAATATAGTAGAATGCCTTTAGACAGTCAATCTATAAAATGCAACACTCAATAAAATGCACAACTTTTCAGAAGTAAGAAATGCCTTGTGCAGTTAAAAAAACACTGCTTCCTGCATTAGAAACACAACATTCTCCGACCAATTAAATTTTGAATCAATTTTCAATCGTTCCACCTTAATTCAAAGCTTTTATATGAAAAATTGTATTAACAGTAAAACAGAACCAGGTTGTTAATTGTTGATGTATTCTGCATATTACAGTAGAGAACCAATTATCCGGGAAGTTCGGGACCATCGCTATCCCGGATATCTGAATTTCCCGGTTTTCTGGATCGCTAAAAAGCGCTATTAGCCGATGGTTTGCAAAACTTAAATTACTGTAATAAATAGTTGTGCATATTAAAATAGGAAGAAAACAGTTCAGAAATGCTTATAAATATCGAAATATTAAAAACTAAGAGTGAGAGAATATTTTGAACACCAAAAAACTGAAGTTATTCATAATACCTGAGACCCTCACATTCTGTTTGGAAAAGAAAAAAAAATCCACCACTTTTTTGTGAAGTTTTGCCCCGCATAAAGGACAACCATTTGAAGTTGGTATTTGCAAACATTTTCCCCGAGTTTTCCGTGAGTAATATGTTGTTTATTAAGAAATCGTTCATATACTTTTTGGTATTTCAGAAAAAATGCATAGTTTTCAAAAATTACCAAAATGGTATATTTTTTAAAAAATGGCGGAAAAATCGGGAAAAAGTTGCCGGTTTTCTGGTTTCCCGGTATTTTGGTTCCCGGATAAAAGGTTCTGCACTGTATTTCATAAATATGTGAAATGAACTATACAACACTAATATGCTATATTTCTTACAAAACTAAAAAAGAAATTCAACATGAAGTTGATAATTTGTTCTTAGTAGCAGTGGAAAAAATTGCCACCCAAGGAAATTTTGTTGTCTACGAAAATTTGTTGCTTTAGGCTATAGCTTATTTAATAAATCTGCCACTAGATTTCTCAGGTCAAATAGTTATACAGTCTTGAGGTGAGCATTTAAAAGAGGGAGAGGAGTTAAATGAGTTTCTTCTGGGCCTGATTATTGCACAGATCGACTAGGCCTGGGCCCCCAACTTCTTAAGAGGCCTTAAATTACTTGAAGAATTATGCATTGCTTTACAACTATAAGAAAAATATGTGTATTTTTAAAATAATAATAAAATAATGACTTGTCATTTAAAAATAAACTTCCTTAAAGGAGAATTTTAATTAACTTTGCCAGTAGCAAATTTACCATGTCACAATTATGAGGGGCCTCAAAATAAAATGGATTCATAATGCACATGATAAATGATTTAAATAGTTATGTGATAGACACAAATGATTCCAAAAATGCATTCCAACCGGACATAAACCTGCAAATCAACCACTGAATTCCGCTATAGAGTCTTCAGGGGCTTCCAAATTATTGTGGGCCTACAGCCTCCCTTTGAGTTAGTCGGGCTCCGAATTTCTTCACCTTGTTACATCAATTGTTTATATCAATACATTGATGTACATATTTAAAGAAACAATCAACATGCATTTTTCATCTTTAAACCAAGAACCACAGCTAGATAATATAGACGCATGCGTGCACACCATGCGCGGATGTGGTATTTTTTAAAAAGGGCAAACGATATATGCTACTTGAAACTGTATTAATTCATTTAAAAAGCTTTGAGTCTCTCTTTGAATTAAAACAGAACATTTTATCAATTTTTTTTAGTTTAAGGTGATATTTAATAAGCTTGAGAAACATAGCAATCAATTATGGTTATGTTGCAGCTATGGCTTATTGCAACTTAAAAAATTCATAGAAACAAAGGGGGGTTTTTTTTATAGAGACAATACCTGAACCATGATATCTGTAACATTAAGCGGAATTTCCAAAAAAAGAAAAAAAAATCACAAAAATTAACAATTAATAAAGTTTTGGTAAGGCACTATTAGCAATATCAGTAATTTCTCGAAAATGCAGAATCAAACTTTGATCGAAAGTAACTCAAAAACTTATATTAATAATCTTCAGGAGAAATTGGCAGAACCTCTTCTTGCACTTCATGCTTTCTTTTAGGCGGTGCTTTTGGGCCAAATTCTTGTTTCAACTCACTGAGAGGTTTTAGCAGAGTGATGATGACATCATCATCTCGTCGCTGAAACAGCATTTCCCCTTCAAAATGAAGTAAACCATGTTTTCGAGCTCTCATTAAGAGGCCAACAACTTTATTTGATATGGTGGTGTAGATCTAAAAGAAAAACGATGCCATATTAAATTGTATCTTAAAACTTCATAGACAGGACTCATCTAAATGTTCCCTGAAATATTTTGCAGATTCAAGTTTTTATTTATTTTGTGAAAAAAAAGAAACTTGTAAACTTTTTTCTTTTTGTGAAAAAAAAAAAACTTCTTGGGGCATCTTTTTTTTTACATACAATGGTGTGCAAAAATTAAGGACGAGACAGTTTTTTCAATATAACTTTGTACAAAAGCTTTCCAAATCAACACATTTAATACCGTAAGATCCTCAATACGTAAGGACATGTGTAATGTAAGCAACACTTACTAAAAGAGAAATCAGAGGGATAAAAAGAAGCTTTATTGAAAAAAAAGCATGGAGCGCAATGCGACTGAAAGCCAAAACATCCCTGTGATGGGTGTCCAGCAAGAAACATTCGGTCTTTAGTATGGGATATGATCTCCCCCGACTGCTAGGCAGGTTTCATAGCATCTGCCCATGCTGAGAATGAGGGTATCAATGAGTTGTTGAGGCATTGCTGCCCATTCGTCTTGCAGCGCCAATCGAAGCTCCCGAATCATTACTGGTGGTAAGGTACGATCTGCCAAGTGTTTGCCTAGAAAATCCCATACATGCTCGATGGGATTGAGATCCGGAGATCATGCCGGCCAATCCATACCTTCAATATCCTCACTCTCTAAGAGCTGTTCGGCAGCTACTGTGCGATGACATGGTGCATTGTCGTCTATGAAAAGGAACTGCGGACCCATAGCGCCTCTAAAAAGACGCACATATGGAAGAAGAATCTCGTTACAATAACGGGTAATGTTGACTGAACCTGCGTTGAAGATGTGAAGATCTGTACGACTACCAAGCATGATGCCTCCTCAAACGAGAACACCGCGACCTCCATACCTGTCCCTTTCAATGATGTTCGAGGTGTTGGCATAATTAAAGTTAAGTTTAAAATCCAAAGGTTAAGATATTTAAACTAAGCCAACATTAACTGGCCGTGTAATGTCAAGTTGGAGACAAGCAAAAAACATGTTTCAGAAAAATACATTTATTAAATATGACTAGAATTTTTATAACATCCCCATAAAATACACCCCCAAAATATCATAACAAAAGTGGTTCCAGTAAATAAAAGAAAAATGTCACCAATATGTCGATGTAGTCGCTGGCTGTTCCGAAGGATCTACTCGAAGACACACAAAAGGTCCGCCGGATCACACTTCAGGAATGTCCGTAATGGAAAGGCAACATTAGACAATTCGTAGATCGGTGAACATCTCAGGTAGACACATAGGAACTCACTTCCCCGGCAATATTAATTAGCCGGACACAACACAAATGTTTCTTCACCTGGACTCATACTAATTCCAGGACTTGGAAGATTTAATTTCACATACCACAAAAAAACCCCGCTAGCATTGCGGGGAAAAAAACCCCCCACACGTGAGCCGGACTAGGCTTCACGATCAAAACAACAACTGGGGATCGTTGAGAGAAGAGAGCCTGCTGCCCCGAGTGCTGCCACTCGCCACAATATATATGTTTTATCAACCAATGAGATTCCATGCCTCGATGACGTCACCACACTAACTTCTACTTCGACCATCACTCATTTGTTTATTCCACTGCCGCGAATATTCGTACTTCTCTCCATAGCACGTGCGGTCAACAAGTGGAATTAATTCCACTTGTTGCCTATTCCCACTTGTTGCCATTCCTATGTCAGCAAGTTAGCTGACATAGGAATAGGAGGAAAAACTTTACTTTGGGTTAGAAATTGGCTCACTGGTAGGAAGCAAAGAGTAGTTGTGAGAGGAAATCATTCTAATTGGAGTGATGTTTTAAGTGGGGTTCCTCAAGGATCAGTTTTAGGGCCTCTTTTGTTTATTATATTTATGAATGACATCAATGAAAATATTTCTGGAAGCATGAATTGTTTTGCTGATGATGTAAAAGTTATGGGGATTGTCGAAAATGAAGAACAAGTAAATCAGCTTCAAGAGGATTTAAATCATATTACGAAGTGGGCAGATAAATGGGGTATGGCAGTTAATGTAGGGAAATGTCAAGTGCTACACTTAGGTCATGGAAATAAGCGTAGAAGATATCATTTACAGGGTTCAGTCATAAATCAGGCAGAAAATGTTATGGATCTGGGTATCTTAATAAATCAGGACTTCAAGTTTAGTCAACAGTGCAGTATTGCTAGTAACAAAGCCAACAGAATGCTTGGGTTTATCAATAGATCTATTTCAAACAAATCTAAGAAAGTTCTTCTGCCTTTATATAGAAGTTTAGTAAGACCTCATTTGGAGTACGCTGTTCAGTTTTGGTCGCCTTATCTGAAGAAAGATATTTTTGTATTGGAAAGGGTTCAAAGAAGGGTAACTAAATTAGTAAGGGGACTCTCAGATTTAGATTATGATACCAGACTTAATAGGCTTAACATGTATAGCCTGGAGCAAAGGAGAGTCAGAGGGGACATGATTCAGTTATTTAAATTTATCAAAATGAAAGATGTAAATGGATTAAATTTTTGTGGGGAAAGCAGGACAAGGGGTCATTGTTTTAAGCTATTTAAATCTCAGGCTAATTTGGAAATCAGGAAAAACTACTACTTTAGCAGGGTCGTGGGCACTTGGAATAGCTTACCGGAAGAGACGGTAATGAGCAAGGGGGTGGATAGCTTTAAGAGGGCCATTGATCTTCATTGGGGTCTAATTAATTGACTAGGACCAGCCTAGCTGGGCCCAGAGCCTGTTGCTGGTCGTCACATTTGTATTTGTATATTTGTATTTATAATTCGAATCAATCAGGTGACAACTCAACTCTTTCTGAATCGACACATCAGGACATGCAATCTTCGATGGTTTCAGTAAACAGTCGCCATTAATTATGGCGTGGGGGAATTGTCGATTGAAGTGTTAGCACCAACTAGTTGACAAGTTCTACTTTTTCCAGACTGGGCCTAAAGTAGGTACACTTAACTTTAAATTATTTTCTTTAAATTATCGGCTGTGGACCGAGAATAAAAATAAAATAATATTTATGCCAACAAGAGGGATGATTGCGGCTTCCCCACTCTCTCCAGATGAGTATGCGATGAGAATCGCTACTCAGATTGAATCTGCTCTCATCTGTAAAGAGTACTCGTCCTCATTCATTGTCTCTCCAATTCCGGTGTTTCCGGCACCATAGAGAACGCCTTCTCCGATGGGCAGGCGTTAGAGGTACACACCGTATAGGGCGTCGTGCAAACAGACCACCACCGTGAAGTCTTCCGGCCATGGTAAAACGCGATATCGGTCGCCCAGTCGCTCGTGTCGTGTGTCTAGCGATTTCTCCCGCTGTCTGCCGCCTGTTTCTTCTGGCCTGTAAGACAATATACCGGTCATCTGCGGGTGTGGTTCCTCGTGGACGACCACTACTGAACCCCGGATAGCTGTTCCTGTAGTTTGAAATTGTCTCCAAAGTCGTGAAACGATGCTGTGAGCAATTCCGAACTCTGCAGCCACACTTGTCACACTGCGGCCTTCCTCCAACTTCCCAATGATTCAACCTCGGATAAAAGCATCCAGATGTCGTCTAACAGATTGATTATTCACCATTTCTCACTGAGGCAGCAACTCGGTGTGATTTTAACTGCTATATGGCGTGCAATCTCTTTGCCAGAAATACTGATCTTACACCGACAACATGCTTTATACTACTCAGACACTCCATTATGTCTGCCTGCATATCTGCGCATGTGTTACTGTACATCACCTTACTTAATCTCCTGATTGGTCTTTCTGTCCGCTCTGCCTCTTCGTTCAGCTGATATGCTAATTTTTCGACTTCGTCCTTAATTTTTGCACACCAGTGTATTTTTTGTGAAAAAAATTATATTATACAGAGCATGCTTAGCTATCAAAAGTCTGTCCCACCATTGCCCAAAATGACAGTAGAAATGACTTGGAAGTTGGAAGTTTTTCAACTAATGCTTTGCTTTCAGATGAATTGCTTTTGAATTGAAATGCATTTGCCCCCTCGCAACCCCCTTCCCCTCCTGTTGCCGGCTCTGGTGCATCCTGACGACTCAAAGTCATATAGCAATGTAGGGTCGGAAATGCTTTCCTGAAGTGGTGGATGTATACAGAAGCACCATAAAGAAAAGGGGCCGTAAGTGAAAAATGCATGTAAAAAAGCAAAAGGTACAATGGGTCCGAGCAAGTGCTTGAAGTTTTTTCAACCCGCTACAATGCACACCTTGCATCTTCGGTGCATGGAACTCCAAACAGTCTGGAATACTCCTAGCGTATATCAAATGTTTCGGGTTGGGAAAGCATTTCCGACACCCGCATCACGTTATGATTTCAAGTCCTAAGGATACATCCTACCCCTCTTAGGAGTTCTGAAACATTTAACTGAGACACCCTGTATGTTGATACCATGGACCCTTTGTGTCTCGCCTATTCCTACGGCACCCAGTTTGGGAACCCCAGCACTAACACATTCCATTTACGGGGGAGGGAAACCTATTTAACAAACAATACACAAAGACAATAAAACATAAATATATACAGTAAAAATGCTTTATACAAACCTGAAAAAGTTCCCCAAATGTAATACAAACAGTGTCATTTTCACAGGGTACTCCATATTCATTGATCATCTCACACAAAAACAGCACTTCATTACTGATATGTGCGCCAGCAGCCATGCCTCTTTGCTCGGTTTTCGATCCTTCTGCAGGTCGACCATATCGGGGGTCATTTTTGTCCCACTTTGGGCGATCAAAATGGGATACATTTCCACTGTGAGAAAAGGGGTTGGTCTTTTGCTTGACTTTGTGTTCTTCAGCTTTCTTTTGAAATGCGGCAACCCTGCTAGATAAAGCATCATTGCCATAAATTTTAATTGGTTTTTTGGATTCACTCTCCATTTCTGAAACAAGAAAGGAAAAGAAAGGTTGAAAAAACTAAATTGGAAAAACTTTTTTTAAACAAACAAAATTTTAAAAACACTGTTCAAAAACTTTATTTTCTTTTTTTTTTTTTTAATACTTTATGAGATATTTTTCCCCCTAAAAGATTTTTTTGAAATGTGCTTGATAGAAAAAAAAAGGCAACATGTGTGGGGGGGGGGGGCAGATATTTCCTTTCACTTGTTATTTGGTTATAAAAATATGACTGCCTTTAGCAAAATATGTTTTGTATAATACAGTAGACCTTCCTTGTTTTATGCGGGGGTTACATTCTATGGAAATGCCGCATAAATCAAAACCGCATAAATTAAGACTTGATAATAGTGTTAAAATAAGGATGTTAGGTTCCCTAGATAACTGAAAATACTTCATTCTAGTGATGGATATTTTTATAATAAGTTTAATGTGTACTTATATCGATATATATGCACAAAGAAAACATAAATTAATTTAGTGTTTATAAAAAGGAGCTGGCTATGATAGATTTTTGGCAGTCATTAAGATTTTTTCTCTGTAGTTCCTTGCTGAGCATTAACACATCCATGATGATTTGCGTCATTTCTAAGATAGAATCTTCCTTTACTAACTTAAGATAATTTGCTATTGTCAAGGAATGGCTCAGAATTTTCAATGTGAGCACTTTTGGTTGTGTGTCATTGATGTTGGCATCCTCGTTGGTTTTGTCCTCCTTTGTCACTCCTAAAAGTTCTTCTTCCAGTGAGTTCTGAACAGGGTTGTTTGGTTTAAACCAAGTGGTTTAAAAAAAAACAAAAACATGTTGGTTTTTTTTTTTGAAAAATTTCATTGTTTTCTCAAAAATGTTTTCAAAAATTTTACATATTATTGCAAAGAGTAAAATCTAATTCATGTAAAGTAACTAGCAAAATTTTATAGATTAATTACAGATTTAACAAATTTAGAAACTTATATTTTTTAAGGTATGCAAGTTTGCTAAAAAGTTTTTATTTTATTTTTTTTAATCTATGTAGCTTTTCTATTAGGTACATAAACATACAAGGCAGACCAACTAAGTTTTTTAAAAATTACATGGAAAAAAAATCCAAGGAGCTCTTATATAATTTTTAACTATCATTATTTTCCAGTCTTTTGCATATACTACCTAATTTGCTTGATTACTTAAGATTTATTGAGATAGATTATGTACCATTGAAGGGATGCATAGTGTATATAAATTTTAATGCTAAAATATTTAAATGACAAAAGGGAAAAAATCACTAAGTCCAAGAACACTTAGAGTAGGCATAAAATTCTGCTTGTACCTGCACACTTCTTGCATCCTCAATAGACAATGCAGTCAGAGCAAGAAAAGAAAATGTATAAAATTATGAAAACAGAAAACATTCGTGTAACTCTGTGTTTGTATTTTAAAAAATAATAATAATAATAATTAATGCCAAATTTTCACCTTTCAAACAACTTTTTTTTTTTTGTGACATCTCTCATGTATGAATGGTGGAAGAATCAATAAACATTAATTTTTATGAGTCTTCATTATTAAAATATGTTAAAAGAGCATTTTCATCTAAGTTTGTACTGAGGTTCTTTTTTTTTTTTTTAATAAAAAAAAATTGAATTCCTAAATGCATTACACCAGGAGAAATAATGTTTACAATGGAAAACACAATGATTTTTTAAAAACCTACTTGTCCTGTTTCTATAATTGTTGTCACTGATACATTAGATTATAAATAAAATACATGATTTGTAACTTTTTTTAAAATCTTTAAACAAAATATGCATTGATCTTTTGATTTTTAAAGTTGTAAAATGTACATTTCAGACTTATTTTGCAGACACTTCAAAATATTTTCCATGTTTAAGAATGTGTGATTTAAATTTTACTTATATTTTTTTATTTATAGTAGATAGCTATGATTATGAGGGAATTAATTTGCAAGAATTTATTCTTGGTTATTTGTAATTAATAATGTCTGAAACTATCACAGTAAATTATTTCTTTGATCATTTATACCAAGACCCATTTATATATTGTATTTTTTGTCCCACAGTTAAAGGTTTTCAAACAATATTCTCCTATAGAAATCTCTAAGTATGAGGAAATGAAATTACAAGATCTTACTCTTAATTATTTAATTAATTATGAAAAAATTAGGTACAAATATGAATATTAAACATTAGCTAACAATTAATTCATAAAATCTTCATGATTTTCTTAAAATAAAATTGTTTTTCTTACAAATAGTAATAAAAACCAAACAAACCTAGTTTAAACCAAAAAAACCTGGTTTAAACAAAAAAAAGGAGTTATTTTTGGGCGGTTTTTTCAAAAAAAAAAGGTTTTAATACCAACCCTGGTTCTCAATTATGTGAGTTTGATAATTTTACTTCTGAAAAGAGCTCTGGAACCAATAGCATAAAATGTGTCCGGTGGCCTTAGCTCGAATAATTCCGAAATGCAGTTTATAACGTTTAACCTGCAATCTCAGGAGTTTCAATTTTGAAAGAAGGGAAAATTTTATCTGTTTTATTGCCACATCCACGCAAAACCAAAACTCATCCACATGAAATAAAATAAAGGTTTCAAATCTTAAACCGCATTAAATCAAAACCATGTAAAACGAGGGTCAACATGTATACCTGCCATCATCTACTAGGGAAAAAAGTTCCAGTATGTGCTTGTGATACACAGAGGAAGCCTGAACTTGAAACTCGAACTGAAGTTTTTGTGAGGGAAAAAATTCTAAATTTGCCGAATGACAATCCAATTTTGCCCACCGATAGGTAATATATGAACATGCACAAATATCATACACATAATACCTAATGACATAGAAGAAAATGCATCACTAAAAACATTTTTTTTTTAAATTTTAATACAGAAAAAAGTCTGAGTGTTGTTATATTGTCTCCCAATCTGCCTATTCTCAGCAAAATTTGTAGAATGAACTATTTTTTGGGAGGTCTGCATGACTTCCCATTGATCTCTCATTGATGTGCCCTGGCAACACAAGATAATATAGCATTTTTCATAGTTATTTTGGGAAGAGTAGGAATTTTTACTATCTCTCTTCAAAGTACAATCAAATGCAAGTTCTTTACAACACAATTAAGAGAAATGCTAAAAATCCAGAAATCTCCCGAGAAAAGCTAGTAGCGTTTGCAGGTATGTATTATGCTATCCTCCTTGCTTCTTCCTTCCACTCAAAACATTAACTTTAACTATTGTTGTGGCCTCAGAGGAGGAATGAAGTAACCACAAGAGAGTATGGTCTACAGGAAACAAATGTAGTGTTTCCCTCACATCAAAAAAGAGGCAGGGTGCTTTCAGAGAAAACTGCACTTTAATTCAATTAAATGAACTTTTTGATAGAACTTTTGTTATAGACAAGGTGCTTTTCTTTTACTTTTTGGTATGCTATATGCATACAAAAGTCAAATATTTTTTTAATACTAAATATTTTATTTTTAAAAAAGGAAAAGCTTTTTAACATTTGGTTTTCAAAATTCTGCTAAAAACATTCAGATTTATATTTAAATCAAACACCTCCCCCCCCCCCCACACACACAAAAAAAAAATGTTCTTGTGATAAAGTTTTGTCCTTTTTTACCATCTTCAATAGCTTTGACTTATTTCTTTTGTGCGAAGAAATTCTTCTGTAGCAATTTGCTATTATATAAATTATACCAGAATATTTCAATATTTTTATAATTATTTTAAAAAGAGAATATTTGCATAGACTTTAAGAGACTTTTTTTAAAAAAACATTTACAACTTCACAATTAGCGACACAGGATTTTTGGTAAAAAATTAAACAAAACCTGAGGGGGCAGATTGTGAATTGATACATTAATCTATTGTTTCTTCTCAATAAAAAAATTCGTGATCACCAAAAAAATTACATCTTCATGCTTTTCCAGTCAAGAAAAAGGAAACGAGAAACTATTAACATATGACGGAAACGATAAAACGTTTTAACGACTTTTCCCATTAAATCGGACCATTGCTCCATGAAATTCCGCTACTTGTGGAGCCATGATCGGACACATGAAAAAAGTTCAAGATTGTTGAAAAACAAGAGTTTAATAAAATGCAAGTAATGATTTAAAGAGATATTCATACCTTTTGAAACCAACTCCAACAAAAGAAATTCGATAACAGAAAAATGTAAATAAACAAACGGATTTGATTGATTGATTGATTGATTGGGGTTTTTAAATTATTTCTGCCTAATCTACAAGAGGAGGCTTGTACTACGGCAGGAAAAAGAGGGGAAGAACTCGGGGGATGCACGGGAGGAAGGAAAGGCAAAAAAAAAAAAAAAATTAATTTGAATTTTTGGCATCTTGAATTCAAATTATGTTTTTCGCAAACACGTCGGTCAATGCAGGAACGATCCTGGGTCCATGGTTACCATACTGGCGACTTCATCTATTTTAAGGCGAGTTCTTATCAACATGACGAACATGATGCCAAAAAAAAAGTGCGATACCGTAAGCAATACAGTTGCAGTTTATTTTTCCTTTTTGGAAACACTTCCTGAAGGAGTATGTTCTTTCCGATTTTTAAGTGTACTTTTTTCATGTATTTGGTATTTTCAAGAATGGTAAACATCATTAAATGCAAATTAGTTTAAGAAAATAAACTGGTTCGTTCTGTATTCTAAAGTTAAATATTTTGAATCATAATAAAACAAACTAAATGACGTTACAGTTTTTCCGCATTTTTTATGAAATTCCATTTGCACCAAAAAAAATCTTTAGTAAATCAGAGATGCTCCTCTTCCCCCTCAAGAACAATGACGTCCCCTCCCCTCAAATGCATCCCCAAAATGAGATCCCCTAAAAACGACAAAGACAACTTTTAGCAAACCCTCCTCTCCCTAAAAATTTCAATCATGCTGTCTGCTCTGAAGTCCCACTCGCAGCACTTTATTTATCTATTTATAGCTAGACAATTTCACATAGATAGAGGACTGCGTGCCAAGCGCCTTGCCTCCGGACACACACAGGAAAGATTTACAACACTAGAGAAGGAAATAACACTCAAGGCACAGGCGGGAATCGAACCCACGATCTTCGGCTTGGAAGACGAAGCTTCTACCACAGAGCTACAGAGGCCCCTCGTTGTACTAACTACCTTAATTTTGATAACATATTAATTGATCCCCTTGAGTTCCCACTCAAGGGGGATCGTGGCACGAACCCTACCATAGAAATGTTAAGGGGTATCCTGGGTGCTGCTCCCGATTGGGGGGAGGGGACAACTACGAAACACATAGATGCAGAGGGGTACCCACCTTGGGGAGGTCATGGCGCACTGCACCATCAAAATTGTTATGGGGGGGGTATTTCGAGTGGTATTTTCCCTGTTATGGGGTCTTATTTTGGAGGGGGTGCACCCTTGCTCTTAAGGGGAGGGGGAAACCCCTAGATGCAGTAATTTTGCAAACTTTTTCTGCAAAATAATAGTTGTAACATTTTTCATTAGAAATGGTTCATTAAAAATTTTAATATTTTCTCTCTTTTCTTTTTTTGTAACATAGATACAGCATACGCAACTTTCAAGAGAAACAATATTAACTGTCAAAATGAACTGTATATCGCTTTTCCAACCCCATGCCGTTATGCATAAGCTTTGGGAAAAGCAGCAATAAATATAGTTGGATACTGTGGCAATAAATATTGAGAGTTCAGAGATTGGTAATAAAATGATATGTATGACTTATTAAGAACGTGAGTAAATAGCAAAAGTAGTACTTCCTTGCAAATGAAGAAATTCACAGGACATCAGTGGACGCCCAAAAACAGAAGCACAACCTTAGATATTGGGCTTTGGGAGGGGGGGGGGGAGCACCTTCATTGAGTCTCAAGCAATTCTCCCTAATCCTTGAGTTCTTATGAAAACACGAAGATTGCTAATGAGCCACAAGTAAGTCCGTCGTCATTTAGGGGGTGCGGGGCATGGGCGCGCATAAGCAAAATTTTAAGGGGGGAGGGGGTCAGATATTTTTTTCATGGTTTAGTAAGATACTTTCCGCATAGAAACCGATTTCAGTACAGATTAGAGTTATTGAAATTTGACATTTTTAATAATTTATTCATTAATGGCTGGAGAAATGTTTTTACTTTCTTGCTAGAAAAAGGTACTAAAAGCAAGGAAGTTCTAATTTCCAAGGTAGGGCTTGAGCCCCCACTTGCCCCCCCCCCCTCCATGTGGACGAAAGGGAGGAAGGTCGAAAGTCCCTCTAGCTTTGGAAAAATAATGCTTTTTATCAGTTATAAGTGGATAGCGGGCGTGTGTTTCGTTGTTTTCCCCCCAAGTCAATTCCCATTGAGTGCACACCCCCCTCCCTCCATGTCAAATTTCGAAATGAAGGACCGCAGAAAAATATTTCTGATTGTGCTGCCCCCTAACAGAGAATATGTTAGAATCCCCCCCCCCCTCCCCTTCAAAGAAAACGCAAACCTACCTGGACTTAAGGCTACCCACCGATTTGTTACGTTAAACTATTATTTATTAATTTATTGCAGCGAAAAGGCAAGGAGCAAGTTACTTCTTCATTAAGTTATTTACTTAGCCCAATTTATATAATATGTGCATATAAGTATACAAAGGGCAAATGTATGTTCAAACTGACAAACTAAAAAAATTCCTATCCTCTCTTACTCCATGATTAACAGACATTAAATTAACGTGACTAGGGGTGCAACCCCCCCCCCCCCCCCCCTCCCCGTTTAAAAATTCCCTACTCTTGATTTTCTCCTGCAATAGAAACTGAGTATTTTCCGCATCGTTCCCTTGGTTTTTTTTTTTTTTTTTTTTTTTTTTGAAATGACGAGCCTGTCAGGTGCTTGTACACTCAAAACAGCCTTCATTAAAAAAAAAAAAAAAAAAAAAAAATCAAAACTATGACTTCTTAGTAAGTAAAAAAAAAAAAAAAACGTTTAATACAGAAAAAAGTTCATATAGCAGACGGATTAAGGAGAAAAAAAAAACGATAACACTTGTTTAAAATAGAAAAGAATTTTCCAAGCAATGTTTTTCATATGATACATGATAGAATTCTGAATAGATTAAAATTTGACAAACTCTTAATAAAACTCTATGTGAAACATAAAGTTAAATAACAATTCTTAATAAAACTATTTAATATATAAAGCTGAATAATTTTCTTGTAAATATACAGGCGTCTCTCGTATTCGTTCCGTGTAGTATCGAAATCGTGTTATACGAGACTTTTTCAAATTTATTAACATATTTTTTACACTAATTAATCATGTATATAGTAAAAATCATGTCAATATGTATCGTGTTGTATCGAAACCGTGTTATACAAGACTTAGAAATAATGTAAATCAAAGCATGTCTGTCGTGTTATATCGAAACCAAGTTTCATGAAAAACAAAGAAAAACCTCATTAGAGTTATCAAACGTTAACAGAATGTATTAAACAAAAAAGAAATGTCTTCCTTATTAGAAATAACTTTCGTGTTATATCAAAACCATGAAGTATTAAATTGAAGTTTCGTACTGTGTAATATCGAAACCGTGTTGTGCAAGTACCGTGTTATACGAGGGACGAATGTACTACAGTAAATTTGTTAAAATCGAACGTCAATTACATTGAATGTGTTATAAAATAAAACCTGCTAAGTGTGAAGCATATGCAAAATATAATGCTGTGGTTTTATTTTAATTTAGAAGCAAAATTACCCACTTATAATTGTAATGTGTGTTGTTTAAATGCTAACACTGAAAAACACAATTACAGCATATAACCAAATCCAGAATAAAACATTTCTTAAAATTACATGGTATGATAAATTGAAGAATGTCTCCACATGCTTTTCAGCACTTATTCAACATGGTGCGAATATTTTTAATGCTCTTGCTCAAATGTTCTTGACATTGAAATATGAATATAGCTTAAAATTACTCCTCTGTTAATTTGAAAGGATGATCTTTTTAAAATCTCCACGGAAAATACATGTCTAATGACTATCATGCTAAACTTGTTACCACACTACTATATTATTTTTACCATTAACTACTAATATAGTGCTTTTGTAAAAAACAAATTAAAGTACAAGAAAAATATATTTGACCCAAAGAAAGACAATCATTTTATCTTTTAACTATAGCTTTGAAATTTAATATTTAAATACATAATTTAAAAAACTATATGTCATTGCTTTGACGGGATTTTTGAAACATATCAATAACATAAAGCATATATACCACTACTATTATACACTTAAGTTTTGCTGATACCTTTTACTTAAAATGCAATGTTGATTTAATGCTCATTTTCTTTTGATTCCCCTCACTAGAATACTTTGCTTACTTTCTACTTTCCTCATACCCCTAATTTCTTACACCATAAAATTACACATAGTGATCTCCAAGTTTTAATGCCAGCATGCCAAAGAAGTTCTGTAAATGTTTTTCTTTTGACATTTATGAAACTTTTGCACCAGGAAAAACATTAGAGTACTGAGCTAACTACAGGAATAACTTAGAGAAGCATATTCATTCTTGGTATGATAACAGCAAGAATTTGTTTTAAAATAGAACAATACACAGATTTTTTTTAAGCCGGCTGTGTTACAATTCTAAGCAAAATAATTGTACCAGAAATAAAACATATCTGTGACCAAGTAAAAATGTTCAAACCAAACTTTTTATCTCGAGGAAAATTAGCCTAAAAAATGTTAGCATTTATAAAGAGGGTTTTAGTCAAATTAAGTGACAACATCCCTTTATGTTAATTCTGTAAATGCTTTTTATTACATCAGACACAAGAATCATATATTTAGACTACACTATATGACTGATGTTGAATGCACTTGAATTTTAACAAGTCGGTTTTACAGCGTTATTGCAAGCAAAATTAGTACTTCACAGCAGACTTTAATAAAGTAACTGTTGTGCAAGTTCTAAATTCAACTAGTGTGCTTTAAGTTTCTATAACCTCATCCATCTTCTCATTATTCAGGATCAAACAATTGACATCTTGGTAAACTAACATGGAACCCTTCTGAAAAATGGATACATTAATAAACAAAAAATATATTCATAATTCACAATACAAATTGAACATTCAACTTTGGGCCACATTGAAATAATTATTTTTATACTTATATTTACAGGAAGTTTGTGCATCAGATGAACTTAAAACTGATTTCTGGCTGCAAAGCATAGACCCACCATTTCAAAGATTCTATTGGTTGTTCTTACTCATTGAAAGGTCCAGTTAAAGCATTATTACCAACAAAATTAGGACTTTGCAGCAGACTTTAATAAAGTAACTGTCATGCAAGGTCTAAATTCAACTAGTGTCATGCTTTAAGTTTCCATGAAATCATCCATCTTCTCGCTATTCAGGATCAAACAATTGCCATCTTGGTAAACTAACATGGAGGAACCCTTTTGAAAAATATACAATAAGCAAAAAATGTATTCATAATTCACAATACAAATTGAACATTCAACTTTGGGCACATTGAAATAATTATTTTTATACTTATCCCACAGGAAGTTTGTGCATCAGATGAACTTAATACTGATTTCTGACTGCAAAGCATAGACCCACCATTTCAAAGATTCTAATGGTTGTTCTTGTTCATTGAAAGGTCCAGTTAAAGCATTATTACCAGCAAAATTAAGACTTTGCAGCAGACTTTAGTAAAGTAACTGTCATGCAAAGTCTAAATTCAACTAGTGTCGTGCTTTAAGTTTCCATGAAATAATCCATCTTCTTGCTATTCAGGCCATCTTGGTAAACTAACATGGAGGAACCCTTCTGAAAAATATACAATAAGCAAAAAATGTATTCATAATTCACAATACAAATTGAACATTTAACTTTGGGTACATTGAAATATTTTTATACTTATCCCACAGGAAGTTTGTGCATCAGATGAACTTAAAACTGATTTCTGACTGCAAAGCATAGACCCACTATTTAAAAGATTCTATTGGTTGTTCTTACTCATTGAAAGGTCCAGTTAAAGCATTATTACCAGCAAAATTAGGACTTTGCAGCAGACTTTAATAAAGTAACTGTCATGCAAGGTCTAAATTCAATTAGTGTCATGCTTTAAGTTTCCATGAAATCATCCATCTTCTCGCTATTCAGGATCAAACAATTGCCATCTTGGTAAACTAACATGGAGGAACCCTTCTGAAAAATATACAATAAGCAAAAAATGTATTCATAATTCACAATACAAATTGAACATTCAACTTTGGGCACATTGAAATAATTATTTTTATACTTATCCCACAGGAAGTTTGTGCATCAGATAAACTTAATACTGATTTCTGACTGCAAAGCACAGACAAACCATTTCAAAGATTCTAATGGTTGTTCTTGTTCATTGAAAGGTCCAGTTAAAGCATTATTACCAGCAAAATTAAGACTTTGCAGCAGACTTTAATAAAGTAACTGTCATGCAAAGTCTAAATTCAACTAGTGTCGTGCTTTAAGTTTCCATGAAATCATCCATCTTCTCGCTATTCAGGATCAAACAATTGACATCTTGGTAAACTAACATGGAGGAACCCTTCTGAAAAATATACAATAAGCGAAAAATGTATTCATAATACAAATAGAACATTAAACTTTGGGCACACTGAAATAAAGCATTTTTATACACATGTCCGCAGGAATTTTGTGCATCAGATGAACTTGGAACTGATGACTGACCAGTGAAAAACCCACAATCTCAAAGATTTCAATCATTGCTCTAACAATGACTGCTCACTGAAAGGTGAACTTATACTTCAGGTTCTATTGACAAATGTACCAGGTGCCCTACTAATTTAATAGAATAGTGTTTCATGCTTAAATAATTTAGCTCTTAGCAAACTACAAAAATCTTTCATTTGTTGCTAGACAAAGTTAAAGTTCAGTAGAGATTAAAAATCTGGCATATAATTTTAAGTAATGAATTAAACAGCTAAATAGTTTAATTATGTAAGGATTAGGAAATAAGTATTAGGAAATAAGTATTTTACTCATGATAAACACCTATTTGTTACACATCTATAATGCTGGATAAGAATAATACCTAAAATGCATGAATTTTGAGAGTAAATTAAACAGCATACTGATTTCTGACACCAAGAATATGAAAATTAATAAATGTTCATTTTTGGCACAAGAATGAACTAAATATTCTCCCTATTAGCTAAGGAAGGCTAATAGGGAGAATATTCAACAAGAAGAAAAGATATGATGGTTGAAGGGAAGGGGACTTAACAGGAAGAACCTTTACAGAGTTAATTTTTGAAGGAAATATTTTGCCGGGAAATTGAACAGTTAAAGGGCTATTCCACGGAAAACAGTAATTTTTTCCCACACGTGACGCTTCGTATATTTCATAAAAAATAATAATTTAAAGGATAATGAACAAAATTTTGTTGCTTAAGACATCAGAAACGCATGTGTGACTTCTTTAGCCAAAACTTTCTTCAAAAATTATTTCTTTTTTATGAAATACAGAAACCGTCACGTGTGGGACAAAATGACCATTTTCAATGGAATAGGCATAGACATATTTTTTTTTCAATGGTTTAAGTAATTATTTCTAAACTTATGAGATATGTTTCCTTTACATTGGAACCATAGCTTTCAAAATCTGCAATTTGTTTCGTCATTGCTGTATTAATAGAGCAAAAATATTAGCTTATCCACAAGCAAGTTACCAGAGGTTGACTTTAGATGTGACGCATGTAAATAAATTTTAATTTAAATAACAAAATTGTTTCAGAAGTATCTTTGTATCAAATTTAAAGATTAAAAAAATTGCTTACCCCAGTTTCATTAAAATATTAAGAGATATGACGAAATGTTAAATAAATTTAAGCGTATTTTTGTCCCACATGTGACGGAGGAATGGCCCTAAATAGTTTCAACTATGCAACAGGAAAAGAAAATAAATGTCAGAATGAAGTCATTTGATGCTCAACTACACAGGAGACAGAAAGAATCCTTACTTGACTTGATATCTGAAAGAAAGTTAATTTTGGCAGAATATTAAATTTCAAATTTGCTACTAAATATTCCTAATTGTTCAAGGAACAAAAATGCTTTACAGTACAATTTTTAATAGCGTTCATTAGAAACACATCTTTGCACGCTAATGGCTAACAGAAGGAATCTGCCCTTAAGAATAGATGACAGGAATAAATTTAATTCTGGCAGTAATTAAATTAATTATACATCAAAATGGTTTTACTAAATGAAGGAAACTAAACAATTTCCTCACGATGACAGATTTCTAGTTGACGCAGATCTACGCACGCTAAAGGCTGACTGGAACAATTCTGACAAAAGTCAACACGTCTGAGAAAAATGATTGTTAATTTTTGATAATTAAGCAACTCAGTAGCTTTAATTATGCAAGGAAAAGGAAACACCTAAATGTTTCACAAAGGATAAACGTTTAATGATGTGAATACATGCACGCTTACAGGAAGAATCCTTAAGGACGTCTTAAAGAAATGTACGTTAATTTAGGCGGGAAATTAAAAGAAGCCTAATAGTTTCGATTATTCAAGGGGGGGGGGGGAATCAAAAATCTCAAGCACACGAGAAACGTTTATTTAATGCACACCTATGCAAGCTAACGTCTAACAACAATTCCCATATTATATATCTGAAAGACGTCTAATTATGGCATAAATAAATATAAATTTTGTCCAGATAGAAAGTACAGATGCACAGAATGATAATCTAGAAAAAAAAAGATAAGGCCTAGCCATAATAAATCTTAATACATGCTTTTAATTTCATGACCGTTGTACTGTCCAACCACAGATTGCATGGAATTTTCAAACGTCCAGATCAACGAATCTATGTGAATAAAGGGGAAAAGTAAAAATTTGATGCGCGCATTCCGCTCATTTGAATGAGACTCTGCTTCTGCAAAAGCTGACATCGGTAAAAAATAATAAATTTATCCATTTCCGGCTGTAAAACGGTGTTTGTCATTCCATACAATCCGTGGTCAGACAGTAAGCATAAGTAAAGGAACATGCTCTTTTTCAAAGTAAAAAAAACAAAAAGATACAACTTAATACAGTCACATCCAAGAAAATGTTTCACTTACTTTCATGCATATTTAATTGTAAAAATCTCATCATAATAAATACATTAACACATTACTACATTCTTCAAGCCATTTTTTAAACCACGCACGAGGTACTACAGGAAGAATCCTTGTCGCCAAGTCTTAGAATGATATCATTTAGCGCCAAAATATAGGGTTGCCTCCCGTTTATCTGTCAGGATCGTTCCTGCATTGACCGATTTCCTTTTCGCAATCACGAGCATGTGTGTTGGTGCGTAAGTGTATGTATGCATGTGTGTGAGTGAGTGTTGTGTACGTGCGTGTGCGTGTAGGTGTTCGTGTGTGTGTGTGTAGGCGTTCGTGTATGTGTCTGTGTAGGCGTTCGTGTGTGTGTGTGAAGGCGTTCGTGTGTGTGTGTGTAGGCGTTCGTGTGTGTGTGTGTGTGTGTAAGCGTTCGTGTGTGTGTGTGT
Source organism: Uloborus diversus (assembly GCF_026930045.1). NCBI lineage: Eukaryota > Metazoa > Arthropoda > Arachnida > Araneae > Uloboridae > Uloborus > Uloborus diversus. The sequence continues at coordinate 57,972,248 of NC_072732.1, read as the reverse complement.
AAGCGTTCGTGTGTGTGTGTGTGTAGAGGCGTTCGTGTGTGTGGGACATGGACGCCACCGCCCAGCAAAAGTGGATTCCGGGGGACAGTGCTCAGGACCAGCCGCGCCACCGCCGGTGGACGGTGGTGCTGCAGGCCTGGTCCAAGCTGAAAAAGGAACCGGAACATCAAGGACGGTCAAGTGAGAACAATAAGCAATCGTGATTGCTCAAAAAAAAAGAAAATTAATTTGAATTTTGAAATTTTGAATTCAAATTATGTTTTTCGCAATCACGAACTGAGACAGGACCCTACTCATTGGAGTTATTGTTTCTAGAAACAGTTCCTGCCCCCCACCCCCAAGCCTGTCTCTCTACCTGGGCGGTTACGTGTGCATAGTTGCATGTGTAAGTGTGTAGGTTTGTGTGTGTGCGTAGACCTGTGTGTATGCACGTAGGCGTGTGTGTGTATGTGCGTGAGCGTGCGTGTGTGTAGGACATGGACACCTCCGCCCAGGAGAAGCGGATAGCTCAGGACAGAAGCAGCCGCGCTGCGCCGCGCGCCTGCAGAGGACGGTGGGCGGTGGTGCTGCAGAGGCTTCTGGTCCAAGCTGAAAAAGGCACGGACCTCAAAAACGGTCAAATGAGAACAATAAGCAATCGTGATTGATCAAAAAAAATTAATTTGAATTCTGAAATTTTGAATTCAAATTATGTTTTTCGCAATCACGAACTGAGACAGGACCCTACTCATTGGAGTTATTGTTTCTAGAAACAGTTCCTGCCCCCCACCCCCAAGCCTGTCTCTCTACCTGGGCGGTTACGTGTGCATAGTTGCATGTGTAAGTGTGTAGGTTTGTGTGTGTGCGTAGACCTGTGTGTATGCACGTAGGCGTGTGTGTGTATGTGCGTGAGCGTGCGTGTGTGTAGGACATGGACACCTCCGCCCAGGAGAAGCGGATAGCTCAGGACAGAAGCAGCCGCGCCGCGCCGCGCGCCTGCAGAGGACGGTGGGCGGTGGTGCTGCAGAGGCTTCTGGTCCAAGCTGAAAAAGGCTAGGACCTCAAAAACGGTCAAATGAGAACAATAAGCAATCGTGATTGATCAAAAAAAATTAATTTGAATTCTGAAATTTTGAATTCAAATTATGTTTTTCGCAATCACGAACTGAGACAGGACCCTACTCATTGGAGTTATTGTTTCTAGAAACGGCTCCTGTCCCCCCCAAGTCGGCCTCTCCTCCTGGGCGGTTACTTGTGCATAGTTGTGTGTGTGCGTAGACCTGTGTGTATGTATGTAGGTGTGTGGGAGTGTACGTGTGTGAAGTCGTGTGTGTGTGTGAACGTGCGTGTGTGTAGGACATGGACGCCTCCAGCCAGAAGAAGCGGATAGCTCAAAACCGGAACAGCCGCGCCGCGCCGCGGCTAAAATACGAGAAATCACGAGGGCGAGAGGAGCATTGGGATCAGAGATGTTGATATTAATCGTCGTCTAAGTGAGCTCTAAAATATGTTTTTAGGATGGAGAAGGGCTCCCGAATCTCCTTCCCCTAACAATGCTATAAAAAAAAAAGCTTAATATTACTTTTCTAGTTTTAATGAAATCATTTTGTAGGTATAATCCTCAAAATGAAATGCGCCCCCCATCGTCCAAGAGAGCCTGAAATGCGATTTACAGACTTCGATTTCGAAAAAGTTCTGGAAAAGATCTCCGAACACTCACTCTTTTCCTAATATTACTATAAAACATAGAATAAATAGTGTCTTTAAAACTACAATTTCTAAATTTAGCCGAAGTACCTTAATTCTTCTCTACACGCTTAACGTCTTTAAACAGAGCCAAAAACTGCTCTTCTAAGACTTCAAATTTTATAAATTTCCGGAGGGTCCCCTCGAGCACCTCCTCCCTAGTATCAACACAGATAGCTTTAAATTTCGTTTTAGAAAATTCCTCGGGAGAATCCCCGAAAGTTTTTTCTTAACATGCAACCTAAAAATGACTTCTTGAAAGAGGTTTCGGGAGGGAAGGAGGCCGATAGAGTCAAGAAGAGGCAGGGGGTCCTTTCCTCTATCTTTCACAAACCTAAACCTTAAATCACATCTTTAAGACCTCAATTTTGAAAAAAAAAAATCAAAATAAAGACCTGACATCTCTTTTGTGACGTTAAGAGATTCCCCTAATGTTGTCAAAGAAGGCGTATAGTTGAGTTTTTTTCGATCTTTAGGGTCATAAAACTTCCAGAGACAGTCCGTAAACTTTTTCCATTTCTCAAACGAAACGCCACCTAGGACAGCCTTTTGAAGACTTAGTTGCTAAAATATTTTCATAGAGAGCCTCCAAAAATTCCGATTTTCTAAATTTAACCAATCATTGACTAAAATTGCGTCTATCAGGTTTCACTGACGAAACTTTTCCAGAGAGGATCTCCGAACCCTCTTCATTTCCTAAACGTCACCAGTTATAGAGTAAATTGGAGTGTTTAATGTCGAAAGATTTCCGGGGGAGCCTAGTAACGTAAATTGACCAGAAGTTGCGTAAAACTCCTTCTTAAAGACTCCAATTTTGAAACATTTCCAAAGTAAATCATCAAAGAATTAATTCCTCTCCTATAACGTCCCCAAAGATAGTCTATAATCGTGATTTTCCAAGTTCTACGGGGGAAAACTTTCAGAGAGCCCTGGATCTACAAATTTTGGGCCCATCTGCAACAAAATCTCTAGGGCCCCTCCCCAGAGGCCAGCAGTGTATATTTGCAATGTTAATAAGCCTTACTGCTAGTTTTTCTTTTTTCCAATTTTCTTCATTCAATTTCTTAGGCAGTTGGGCCTTTTAAAACGTGCGCCCCCCCCCCCCCACACACACACACATCGCAGGATCTGCTGGTACTTAGATCCGGGCCTGCCCTGGACCATCACAGATAGCATAAAATTGCGTTTTTAACCTTTTATTTGTGCACATTTCTGGAAAGAGCATTCGATTCCCTAATATCATTGAAGAAAGCTTGAAATTGACTATACTAAGGGAAAATACTCGTGAAGGAACCTCAACCTCATCTCACCAAACTTTACTACCAAAACGTTCCGAAAATTGCGTTTTTGACATCACATTTTCAAATTTCTACGGGAGGGTCCGAACACCCTTCACGCATCTACTTTTTTTTACTACCTTTCTCTAGCAATAGCTGGGGTATAATGTTTATACCTTAGCTTTTCTCTTCGTTTTTCCGAAAGGGAGCTTTATACTCAGTTTTATAAGAGGTTTTTGCCTGAGCATGATTTTAGCTACTCCAGACTCATGAGCATAAAGATAGAGTGCAGCTGCAATCTCCGGATGCTGTAACTTACATTTTCGGTTTGCTTGCAATTCCGTCTTAGCTCTGGCCATGGGGTGGTAATTTGTAGCTTTATATCCAACTGAGGTGCATATAGTGTTTTCAGACCTTTAAAATATTCGCGAAATTATTTATGTTCTATAGTATACTATATAAGTTTATTTCAAGTAAAAACCTGTATTTAAAGTCCTAAATTTTTCGGGGGAGGGACCCTTCGTAGAGAAAATTTCATCGTTTAAACAAGGGTGTATGTCCCTCTAAGAGCGGGTCCCCCCCCCCCCCCAACCGAGATTGAGAGTATCTGAAAAAAACGACGATAAAAAATACAATCTAAAACGGTAACTCCCCACTTGGACCGAGGTACGCTAATTCCTTGCCCAAGTTCTAGATCCGCCACTGGATAGGGCCACATACTAATCTATGGCTAATTAATTTATTACTATTGCTAGGAACTTATTTCAATTTAATGAGACAGACCGAAATAAATATCTATTGTATAAAATAGGTGGGAGATTTAAATGTCAATATGAAATATGAATATTGAGAACTTTCAGATTCAGTGCTAAAGCCATGCAGCACTGGTTTTGGAGGGAATTATTATTTTAAAATAAGCATACAAACTGGAAAAGGCTAGGAAAAAAATATTTAGGAGTTCAAGATGCAAAACAACGCTGTATGTATAATTTGTTTTAAATATTCTTTCATTATAATCAAAGAATTTTATGTTTTGGCGCATGTGAAAGCTGCCATATATACGTGGGAACTCATATGGGGGCGGGAAGTGGGGGCTCAAGTCTCCCCCCTCCCATACAAATTTGAAATTTCTTGCTTTTAGTATTTATTTCCTTGCAAATATGTAAAAACATTTTTTCTACAGCCATTAATGAATGAGTTATAAAAAATGTCAATAATTCTTATCTGCATTAAAATTCGTTTCCATGGAGCAAATGTCTGAGCCCCCCCCCTTAAAATTTTGCATATGGGTGCCCATGCATACACATGTGTGTGGTCCAGGAGAAAAAACTATACGGTTGAGTACTGCTGCTCTAGAGGGGGGGGGGGAGGTAATACTTTACCTTTAGATGAGAGGAGAGATATGTGTTATTAGAGAATATTTTAGACTAGCAAATTAAATGATTAGAAGAAAATGTTTTAAAAAATAGAATCCAAAGTACTATTTCAATTTTTTTTATTAAAACTCCATTTTTACACTAAATGCTAAAAACTTGTCTTATTTTGCTCCTATGTACATAAAAATATTGATTTAAAACATAATCGGTGGTCAAAAATACTGTATTAATCTGAATATCAGATTTTTATAATTTTAAGTACACAACATTTCTACACTTTGGCACAATATTCATGAATGATAATATCTGCCCTGAATAAAACAGTGGGATCATAAAAATGAACAATGATAAAATTCTAAGAAATCTTGAAACTTAGGTCTGATTTTTTTTCCCTCCTTATCTCTTCTTAAATATCTTTACTTATTAAAGCTTTTATACCTGGAGGAAAAAAACATTTATACAATAATTTTAATGCTATGCTCAGAAGGACAAAGTAAATTCTGGTGCATTAAGACTCTTTTCCTCAAGGAAAAAAAAAATACATAAATGAAAAATAGTAAACCTTCTATTATTAACAAAAATTATTCATTTTTTAAAATGTTATGTACATATTAAAAATAAAATAATATGTTTTGAAAACGTTTACAGTTTTTATCACAGAAATTTTAAGTACATTTCAGGACATTTTACAGCTTTTTATACAACATATACACACAGAAATATACAGTGACCTTTCTTTCTCTTCTTTTTTAATTAAAAAAAAGTATTTAAAAGATAACAATTCATACATGTTGTGGGTGTGACTTTTTGTGTCACACCCCATAGGGTTCCTTAGGTATAAAAATATATAACAATTAAAAGCCAAAGATTAAAATTCTTGGACTAAAGTGCAAATTCTTGGACTAAAGTGCATCAACGTAAAATTGTCAGGAAATTTAGGAAATGAAAGATATCATGACTGTCATAAAGACGTACTGTAGGCAAAGATCATTGAGTGCATTTCAAACAGTTCAATTCAAGGGCAGACTGGGTCCCTTGAGTGGGCGCCAACCTTGGGAAAAAGAAAAGTGCGAAAAAAAAAAAGGCACATAGGCGGGAGGCCACATCGGCCCGTGGGCCAGTCCGCCCCTGGTTCAATTCAGGGTATGAGGCAGAGTTTGCCATCAGTTTGAAAATACTTAAATTTTGTGGATTAAAACAAAAACTCAATCCTATATTGTTTTGAAAAAGGGGAAATTAAACATTTAATTTCTTTCATTTTTGTTGTTTGAAACTAACCAACTAATTCATACTTTTCAGCTGAACTGATTTAGCAGCATGTGTATTTTGGAATTCATATCAGTTTTTCACGCATGCCCTTCTCTCGCTCATGTCTTTATCTTACGATCTCATCAGTATTCTAAGTTTGCACTGAATTGAGAGGTTACTGTACATATGTATGTATACTTTTTTTCCCCATATGAGAGAAAAATATATTGGAATGAACAACGTTAAAATTATATTTCAACAATATAAACATAAACATAACATAAGCGATATAGAATGAAATGTTTAAAAAATAATAGTAATTATAACAATAAATATTCAAAATTTATAAATGATGAAATGAAAACATGAACATGGTGTATCCAGAAGCAGAAATTTCAGTAGGATCTCATAAATACAATTAAAAAAAACTCTAGACAATAATGAAGTCAAGTAAGTAATAATAATAAAATGTAAGGAATCATTAATATTAATCAAAAATCTGTTTAGAATCAGGTTCAAGGGGGAAACTTTTTTTAAAATCTACACAGGCCTAGACATAGTTGCCAACAGACTGTGTTAGGAGCCAAATATAGCGCAGAAAAACACGTAAAACAATTAAAATCATCAGCAGAACTTACAACTACCATGTTACTATATTGTCATGTCCAGGACAGTTGCTTAAGTTGCCACCACTATTGTCGAGGTAAAACTGATATAGATCTTAAAATCTTGAAGAATGCTACACAAGCATAGAATTGGGAGTATACAGAGTTAAGTAAGAAAACTAACTTTTGCTCCCCACTCCTATTAAAATTTTGTTTCCTCTCTCTCTCTCTCCCTATTTCTATTCCAAAAATTAAGTAGAAAAAAATTCTCTCAGTACTTTTCCAAAAAAGGAAACATTAAAAAATAGTTCTGCTTTTATTTATGCTGTATTATCAATTGTATTAGGTTAAGTATTTCTGAATGACTACTTTGGATGTTCGAATTGTGACAAGCAATTTAAAAGCTTTTCTAAGTGATGGAATTCCACGATTCGTGAATTAAAATTCAAAATTCCGATGTAGCCCCAAAAAAGTTTTGCCCTTCCTTTTTATTGCAACTTTTGAAACTATGTGTAGCACAGCAGATAAAGATGTCATTTCAGATGCTACTTTAGCTACTTTGATCTGGTTGAAAATTTAATTTTGAAAACCATTTGCAGTTCATGTGAAAAAAATATTCAGGGCAGGTTCCACCTCCCTAACTTCTGCTATTGGTGATTTATATCAATCTAGCTATCTAAAATGATAAATAGATAAATATAAGGGGAAACAATGAATTTGCCTAAATGCTGTAAAACTAAAATAACTTTTTAACTTTTATAAAGAGCTATACATATTTGCAACTGAAGAAATCAAATTTTACAAATATACATATTGCACGAAATTATGTTACATTTCTTGTGCTTCAAGTTTTTTCTTGTCATCAAAACACATATTTTGGCAAATTAATAAATCACGCATATTTTTTCCTCTCGCTTGCTATTTCAAAATAAAATATATCATTTCAATTATCACAAGAACATTTATGAAAATATTTACAGCAAATATCAAAGGTATTAATACTCTACTTCTGTTGAAACCTTGACATATAATAAGAACAATCTGGACAATATAAATTTGGAGACACTACCATTTTTTTATGGCACAAATGGCATGGAGATTGATTGGTTGATTTTGAAACTTCAGAATGGCTGCTATCTTGAGATACAGGTGATTCAGAATTAGATTCATTACAAAAGTTTTTCTTACTATCATTTTCTGAAAACTGCTTGTTATCTACATTTGGCTTCATTAAATGCTGCTTATAAACCCTTTCTAACAAGGGATTTGGAATGAAGTCATTGTCTTCGTCCCCCGCACATGCTACAAGAACAACCTTGTCTGAAAATGTAACACTCTTTTTTGGACCTCGCCTCCTCTTTGCTTGCTCTAGAAGAGCTTCAAAAGATATACAGTTATTCGGATAATACCGTGAAAAGTTCCTATCATTCCGTAGCAATTCTAGTCTCTGTATAGCCGTTTCATAATCGGGTGGTTTATCTGGTCGTTTTGCTTCGGGAAGAACAATAGCATCCCGTGAATACTGTGAAAAATTATCATCTTGTGCTTCAAAGTTCGTATTTGTATTTCGAAACGATGACCTATTAGTTCCTATTCTTAACACATTAGTTAACTGTGCATCAGTAAGATGCGGGTTATAAACACATCCTGATGTTGATTGGCTTGTGTATGGCTGTTTGATGGTGTTATGTCCACCATTCTGTTTGCCTTTCCCTGAGCTGTGCATAGGCGAATCAATTGGTTTCCTTAACTGTTTTTGAGTCACGAGCATAGAATGTTGATCGGGCACAATATGCAATTTTGAATGGTCTGTTTCAATATTTTGTGGTAGATACTGTACATTTGGAACTGACTGAATGTGTGTTCCATTCTCACTTGCAATTGTATTTACTGTAAATGTACCAACAGGTGTTGTGGAAGTTGATATTTTATCCTTTTCATCTGATGACACTTCAGAAGTTACTGGCACAGTACCTTTTTCAAATCTTGATGCTAAATCACGAACAGATTTTTGTTCACCATTAAGACTAGAGTTCTGATTATTGCAATATTTGGACTCACTTTGAACAGTATTATCTGTGTTTACCTGAAAATTAAGAAGAAAAAATATTATTATGAATAAATAAAATTTATTCAAATATTTTACTATACATCACAAGCACTTATATCCAATGTTAAGTCTGTCAAGTCTAGTATGATACTGCTTATTGTTAATATTAGATTAAAAACAAATAGTGAGATAAAAAAAGTGAACTAAATCTACAAATATATAGGGTGTCCCAGAGTGCTGCGTACAAACTTGGAGATAAGGTAGAGAAAACGATAAACTGCAAAAACTGTATTGGAACATATGGCCACAGATGCAATGCTGATGCACGTGTACACTAAGTCAAAAACTGATGGTTGTGAAACAGATTACAAATTTCACCACTTCCTATTCAAGTTTGTACATGGATGGGTAAGAATAATACAACTAATAAGTCGAAAATGTCACACACACTGAGGTAAGCATGGATTTGGGTTTGTATTTAAGTACAATAATTGAGGGGGAAAATATTAAAATATATTGCCCACTAAGAGGACACGAAAATTGTCTGCTAACCAAAACTGCTGTTCAGGTGCGAATAGCAGTGGCATAACTCAGCTTCCAGACCACTGATCGAACCAGCTGACAACTTTCTGATCGAGGGAGCATCCCTCACTCATGACAGTTCTTGCATGTAATTGACTTTCTTTCAGAAACCTATAGTAAATTCTAGAATGACTGTGGTGTCAGTCATTTAAAATTACTTTAAAGCGCGTTACTAACTTTTCATAAGTTGATGCATGATAAAAAAGCACCTATATATGGTTCATCACTCGTAGAAGACCTAGAGTCTGAGTAGTTCATAGTATTTTCCTAGTCTTATGTCTAGTGTAGTAAGTATTGTGTTGGTTTTGTTAGAAACTGTGTATGTTGCCCACTTCCTCCACTAGATGGCGCTGTCACCAAATAGGAAACCAGGAACTTTAATTCCTTGTTAGAACTCAACTCGCTTCTCTCTGACTGCTTATAGTGTAAACATGTAGTGCTGTAATATATATATATTAAATTTATGTTTCTTAGTTTAGAAGGAGTTGTGTTTAAGTGTGTCCGTAAATATTCATCTATGGATATCAGTCTCATTTAGCAGAAGATCCCTCCAACATATCAATTTGGATTATAGATATACAAAGACAGATGAAGAACATATATGATAAGGTAAGCTGCATGCTTCCTTAACTGCATTGATTTAAATGCCTCTCTAAGAACGAGTTGACAGACATTTTATGTTTATTTAATTCTAATAGGTTTTGTGATTGTTGATAAATACAGTTAGCTGTTAAACAAGCATTAATTGGAATTCTAAACTTTAATCTAGACTAAAACTAAAGTAACACCAGCTCACAGCCGCACTTTATAACATTGTATCTCCCACAATTGAGTTTTAATTCATATAAAAAATAGTGACTTTTATGAAGAGTGCAGCAAAGAAAAATGGAAAAAAGCCGAAATGGACAAGAGAATTGTACATACTAATGTTAAAGAGAATTTCAAATCAAAATAATCTAAATTTAAAAAAGAAAAAAATCCAATGAATGATTATGTAAAGCAAATAGAATATGCTTACCATACATATAGTATGATTCTTGGAAAAGTCATCTTTGGGACTCTCTGAATTCTTTTTTGAGCAAACTGCACAGAAAAAAAAAAACGAATATTTATAGATAAATGCCACAATATACATTTCTTGTATTTATTATAAAATTTAGAAAACTTTCAGAAAATGTTTTTCAAACACATATTTCAGTGTTATTCAATCCTTCCTTTTTGAGCATTGAAACTAATTGATTTAATAAAGTAAATTAATTTATTTGAATTCATGCATTTTCTGCGATTAAAAATTATACAAACCAAGATAATGTTTTATTCAAAGTGATTTTTTTTCGTTTCATTTGTGTTGTTAATGTTAGAAGCTTAAAAAATAACTTTTTATTAGATATATGTCACTAAAGATTATGGATAAATAATATATTATCTTGAAAAATAAAGTATTTATTTTCGAGGTAGACCGCAACGCAGCTTGAGCAAATCTCCATACGAAAATTTGAAAATAAAAATTACAAGCATTACTTAAGAGGCAAAGATTGACACCTTGTTGCTTGGGCCAACTTGCACCAATTGCAATTTAAAGCTGGCCCACTTCAAATCAATGCATTGTTGTTAAATTAATGTATAGTTTAAAAAACAAAGCAACTGAAAAATATATACATATTATAAGCATCCTACAGATAATTAAATGTTTGATCTTGCAATAAATTAATAATCCTTATTTTTATTAGCAAGTAAAGACCCATGCTTACTTAATTTTTCATCAGCTCCAGACTTGCATTCAGACAACCACCTTTCTCTTTCTTCTTGTAATTTTCGTTTTTGATTTATTTCAACTTGTTTTAGTTGTAATTCTTTCAGCCAAACAGCACTGGCAGGATGTACATCCTCATGATTATGCAAAACATATTGAGAGTTTATAGTTCTGTGATCCTTGGGATCTCTACTTAAAGGTAAGTGATGACCAGCTTTTTGCACATTATTGCTTTTATGTGGACTAATGGTATTGCATTTTGTAACATATATGGAATGAGGTAGTTCAAATTTTGAAGATGCATCAGAACTCTGAGTAATCTTCTTTGGTGAGATGTTACATTGGTTTGAATGGGTTATTGGTGGAGGAGGCTTGTATGGTGGAGGTGTATGAGTTCTAATAAAGGATTTCTTTGAAGTTCTTGGATTGTCCAGCAATTTGTGGACGGGCGAGGAATTTTCCTTTTCTAACTGTGAATTCATTCCATTTTCAATGTCAGAAAAAGACGAGTTTCTGCCGTCTTGTTTTTTACGACAAGGAACAGGTGTTTGAGCAAAAAAGCAATCATCAAACGATCGCGCCATCTCTCCTCCAGAATCTTGACCTTCCCGAAGATCAGGCAAACTGCGATTTTTTCTTCTCATAAATCCTCCCATAAGTTTTCTTCGAATTTTATGCTGCTTTTTAGAAGGTTGATCCACAAAACTTTGATTGTTATTCAAATTTAGATCAGATAACTCACTTTTGGAATTAGAGGTAGGTCCTGAGTACGTCCGATACAAAGATTGTTTCTTTGTTTGCTCCCACTCGCTAGAATAGTCACTTAAATCTGATTCTTTACCAACATTTTTATGAGATGGGACAGATTTCTTTTTATTGCAAGGAGATTTGGACAATTTGTCCTCTTTATTTGAAGTTCCACTACTTGGGCTAACCTTTTGGGAACTAATATCACAAATATTTTCCTCACTTTTATTTTTCTTTTCTTTCATGGATCTTTCATCAGAGCTTTCATCACCTGTTAAAGATTCTACAAAGGAAGATAATGCTCCTTTTTTCTTTAAACTTCTTTTTGGAAGTGTAGCATAAATTTCAATGTTTTTGTCTGAGGAAGAATGATTGTTCTCTTGATTAGAACTATTTTGCTTTTGATCTTTAGAATTCTTTTCACAATTAGCACTATCAGAATTGCATTTGTTTTGGGAATCAGTAGCAGTTTTATTGCTAGCTTTAGTGTGCGTATTTCTACTAATTTCAAATAATGCTTCTTTTTGCTTCCTCCTCAAGGCAACCTCAGCTTCCTTTAGCTTTTTATGTAAATTTGAAGATCTAATGAGACACATGCCATGCTTCATTTTAGCCATAGCTAATGCCTGACTATTAGTGTATGGTACATCCATTGCAGCTCTAGCTTTAGCTGGAACAGAAAAAAAAAATGACATATAATAATGGTTTCATTTTAGAATAACTGAAAATAGAAAAGCGTTATAAAAATTGACTTTAACCAATTTAGTACATCATATGATGCTTTACAAATTAAAATTCTTCACTCAACATTTCTCAACTGTTAATCCTTTGAAACTGAAAACGAATTCATAAGCAGTAGTAGATTTTTTCGGGGGGGGGGGGGGGGGGGGGGGGGGGGGGGGCAAAGTTAATTTAACCATACATTTAACATTGCTTTATTTCTTCAAAACATAAATAATATTTTTATTTCTTTAAAAACTGCACACACAAAACATATTTGAAAAATAATTTTGGTGCTATAGGAGTACTACTGTAGTCAGCGGTCAGTCATTCGGAAAATATTCATAAAACTCTCGAGTTAAGAATTCAAGAGCATATTACATCGCAATTCATTCATTAATTCTTTGATAGAAAAAAAGTGCTTATTAACTTATTTTAAATAACCTCTTGTTTTAATTGTTATGACCATGTTTCTGAGTAATACCAAATACCATGCATTATTATACCACTTTGGTAAAATTATATAAGGTTCAGTAGTTAATTGGCTTAAAATGTTAAAAAAATATTTTTACTACCACCAGGGTTGCCACAGAAGTTCAAGAATGAAATTGCCTGACGTTTCCAGATTTTCCAGTCGATTTTAGGAAAAATTCCAGGATAATGTATGTCAACTTACGTTATTTAATATCAATACAATATAATTTTTACTGTAAATAAACCAAATTTATTAACCAAAAACTGCTTTAAAACATTAACGATAATTGTTATCAATATCTGGGTTAAGTTAAGATAAACTTGAAATTTAACTACAAATGCTTTGAAAGATCAGATATTTCCAATTAACACTTTCATTTTTAAATCTCTGCAATTATGTTCTGCAAAAGTGTGTTTCCCTTTCAATGCAATTTTTATTACTCAAAACTTTTTCTTAGAACTTTTTTTTTTTACTGTTTTTCTTACTTTGTGTTATATTCCCATGATAATATCCCTGTTATACTTTCCTCCAAGGTTTATACCTCGATCCAGGCGCCGAAAGAATAGAACTCTAATGCTCTGAGTTCGAGGCTATCTAGTTAGTGTTGGTTTCGATTTTGATCTCGCAGTTCGATGATGTAGCTTTATGTGTACGTTAGTGTGATTGTGTTGTCCGTACTAAATAAATAACTATGTGTAAATAACATCTCTCTACTCCTCACTAATAAAATACACTACACTTTGCAACTTTTTCCTATTGCATAATGATATGTACCAGGGACCATTCTGGAATAACTGAGCGTATTGTAAGAAATCTCATTTGAGCGCATTGTAAGAAGTCCTTGCAGCGTGAATAACAGCATTCTGTCAGTCCATAATGCTACAAGACTTTTCGTTCAAAATTTTGACCAACATGCCCTTGTTGATACTACACTCTCAACAAGTGGTGTGACATATTTTTAAAAAACATCGATGTTTAAAAAAAATAATGTTCAAAATTAAAACATCAAAGTTTTAACAAAAATCACGATAGATGTTTCCAAAACATCGACATTGCCATTATTCTCGACTGTAACATAAACATGGGAAAAAATTATCCGCATTGTGATAAAATCGTAACATCTTTCTTTGGCAAGCAAAGATCTATAAAAATCATAGTTCATCCTGTTTCAAAAATAACAATATATGCTAAAAATATTCTCTGCAATGATGATTCAATTTAAAATTCATATTCTTAATACAAAAGAATATAGAAAATTATTACACTATTCTTCTAAAATGGACTTTCATTTTTGTTTTCAAAAGATTTTTTACAAATCCTTAGCTTTAAAAGCAAATGAAGAAGTAAAGAAATTAAATCCTCATTTTTTTACAATTCAGTATTTTTACAAAAAAAAAATATGTAATTGCTAATTAACTCAATGATACATGAAATACACCATCAGCTTAGTCAATTCCAGCGGAGGACTGCAGTTTTGTGCTTATTAGCACTCATCAGCCCAGCATAGGAGTGACTGAGCTGGAGGTGGAAAACCTCTTAAGGAAGACAAGAGTGCCAAACTCGATAATAGTTAAAGTTTGCAAAAAAAAAAATATATATATATATATAAAAAGTCATTCTAATCCAGAAATAATAATAATAAGTTCTAACCATTGAAATGATGGAAAAACTTGAAGGATGCATATGGATTGGAATCTCAAACACACTAAGCAATTTTCTGCAAAGTTACTTTCAATGTTGGTATGTTTCCAAAAAAAAAACAAGTTTTAACCTATAAGACCACACGTACTTTGCGAAAAATATTAGTAATGCATGGCTTGATTTTTTTTCTAAAAGAAGCAAAATAAAATGTAATGATATAAATCAGAGCTTCATAATTTACGTATGGATTTTTTAAAAAAATTATTTATTTATATTACTTATTACATTTAGTACTTAAAAATGAGTTTGAATTTTCTTCCTGTCAACTATGACGAAAATTCGCGACATTTACCACACTTCCACATTTTAATGCAACAGTTTCACCCATCAAATGCAAAAATTAAGAGAAAATCCCTGACATTTCCCGAAATTTCAATAATTCGACTTTCCCTGACCATTTTAGGTGTTTCATTTTCCCTGACAATTCCAGGTTTTCCATATTTTCAAGGTGCGTGGCAACCATGAACCACGTTCAAAGTAAATTAGTACACAATAGTTCATTACTTTAAAGTAGATAGGTTGGCTCTAAGGGCTCTTTAAAAAAATTTAAGAAACCTCATGAAAACTGTTTTTAAATAAAAAATTGTGTAGAGGTGGGGGTACTTTTCAGTGCGCCTCCTAAAAGTTCCCCTCTAACTTGTGACTTTTATTTTTACGCAAAAAACAACATAAATCCATTTTTAAAAAAATCTATAGAAAAGAGAGATTAATAAATTTTAACAACTTTTAAACAAAAGATTTTAGAAGAAAAAAAAACTTTACATTTTTTACAGACACATTGAGATGGGATGTATATATCGTATTCACTATGAACCGTTAGATGATCAAAATAAAAAACTTTTCGCCTAATATACTTAGCAAGGAATTATCATTTTATAAAATAGAATGATTTATTCAGGTGCAAAGTAAAGCAATGAGCCATAAAAAGAAGGAGCCTCCCAACTCCAAAAAAAAAAAAAAACTCGAATAGACAGTTATGTTAATATCCAAAATATTATTTTAACTCCAGCAGAAATATATAATTATTACGGCATTTAAACAGAAAAAAAAAACTGGTAACTGACAAGTAATGATAAAACATAGAGGGAGAGATTTTTTTAAAAAGTAGCAAAAGTCACATCTGTATAACACACACTCATTAATTTATCGTAAGATAGCTATTCTTCTCCTTCAATCAACAAACTTGTACTGCTTATTACTGAAATGTACAAACACTAAAATAATTAAGATGGTTTTTAACTCACCAGCGGCAGTGTCACTAAGCAGAGCAGCCATAGAAATATCACCAACATTTTCCCTTTCAACAGATTTAGCATAAAATATGTCAGCTTCAGCACACAATTTATCGCACTCATCTTTGAACCCTGTAAGGTACAAAATCGGTTAATAGGCTGCATTTATTTTCAAAAATTCAATGCTCAGTGTTCAATAAATCCTATACTTTCAATATTAACTTGGCAGTGTGTACTTAAGTTAACCTAATTGCAGTCGTTATCATGGATGTCAAAGTCGGACAAACTTTGTAATACCAACGCCAGGATAACTTGTCACATGACTTTTTCAAAGACCTGAACTTATAGCAAGCAATTTTAAGGTGGCTGAGAGAATCATGAGTGTTTAAATAGAAAACTCCAGTTACCATGATGCTTCCAATCTATTCGTACAAGGTCAAGCTTTTCTTTGCAATTGAAGTTTGTTCAGTGAAATGATGAAGATCCCCGGTAAAGTTTATAGAAGGAATTCTCGTCATTAGTGAAATTTTCTGTAAAAATATTCATTACACTCAAAAGGTAAAAATTCTGAAGTCAAAATGAACTTTTCATTTTACTACTGTTGACAGCAGTAGATTTACCATGTCACAACAGGGAAGTTGCAACCTATTAAATGTTCATATTTTGGCTATTGGATATTGTTAATTGACCCTCAAAACTAAAAAATTCACCATCGCCAAATTTTAAAACACCGTGGTTGATTTTTAATAAATTTTTAAAAATCAACGCGCAAAAGTGCGCGCTTCTGAAACGTCACGAGCCTACATCACAGGGCGCGAATGGGCAGCCTTCTGCCGAAGATCCCTTGTTTTCACTAGGAACATTTTGAGCGCGCTGATAATTTTATGTTTTAGAAATTCAATAATCTTTTTGAACACACTATGGAGACCGGATTCGTTAAAGCACAATCTAAATAATCTTCCTCATGTAGCATCAATGAGGATATTCGAATATTTCCGAGAGGATGAGAGGTTTAATGTTCCAGAAACGCGAGGAGTTAAATGCGAGGAGATAAGCCTTTTATGTTACGTCTTCGAAGTCGAATGCGTGACCTTCGGCTTCTCCCCTATCAGAAGAGGGCATGACGTCACTTCCTATGCCATTTGATGTCACAAGCGCTTGAATATTAAAAATTAATTTAAAAAAAACTACTTATCGTATCGCAAAATTTTTTTCACCTATGATGTTCATACATGTTACTCTATCATATAAAAATAAAATTGAAACAAATCGAAAACTTCCCTATCGCAAGGGACCCCTATGACCATAGAGGCTTTAAGCGTGGTACAAAAATGCCCATAATAAATGTTTTACATAATGTAGTGTTTCTGAGTGGTGGCTGGATGTCATAGGGATGAGATAAAGTTTTCATAAACATAATTTACTGTAGCCTTATTATATACATAAAAGGTACATTGATCTGTTCCATATTACAACAAGCACAATGCTCACATAACCCAACTCACATTTAAGTGCAGAAATTACATTACAATACATTATGATATTCAAATCTCTTGCTTGGATAGTTATAATTACACTGTCCAAATATCAATATGTAACACATAGTTCTGTGACAGACAAAGGGGCTCTCAAAAATTCAGATCTGTAAATCTGCCACTGGCTGTAGCATGTTTAAAATATACAGTAGGTCCTTTGGTATTTTCATTTTCAAAAAGTAATACCAGTAAACAGCTTTATTTTTTCTTACTGATCAGAACTGCACCAAAATGTCAATACATCAAAATAAATTTAAAACTATAATGGTAAATTTCTACATCATAGACCATATTATTGCGATTGGTACTTACCAAAAGGAAAGTGTTCATTATTTTTCAACTCTTTCAAACAATATTGCAGCTTGGACAGATCATATGGCACAAAAGCTGTTTGAACATTTTCTGGAATTTGGCCGAGTCTGGAATCTATTTTTCCTGGAGAACTATTAATTATGGATGGATAACTGTCAGAACTTGAAAGTGAGAAAGAATCATAACCTGGATCTGTTAAAGGAATTTCTCCATTTCTACCAGCATTTCTTGGACAGCTTGGAAGTCTAAAATGAAAGCAAATTATAATTTTACTTTTAATTACATTCAGTTTCTTTTGAATTTGTTACACCTGTATGCAGTTATGTTTTTCTTATATTACTTTTAAATTATTAAGTCGCACTCCTATATAGCGAACTTATGGTTACAACGTAATAGCTTCAAGTCCCTTCTTAGTTTTACTAATTGTTTATTTAACCTTTTATTGCCCATATTAGAGCTTTAATGAAATTTTTCCTTGGTCCCTTTGACAATGCTGTAAACAAGCGCAACTGTACATTGCTTTTTATTTAACTACTTTGTACACATTTTTAAGTAAACTTTGGCAATAACATAAAAAGATTAGAAACTAGGCTTTTGTCATAAAAAGAGATTTAAATTTAATAATATCAAAAAATAAATACAAATCAAGAAATTCCCCCCTCTTCTCCCAACATAATAAAACTAAATTATAAAGCAGCATTTTCAAAAAAAGAAAAAAAAATCAAATAAGTGAATAAATACCTTTTGTTTCCAATAACATAGAAATATGGATTGTCCAAAGATGTAGTACTAGATGAACTAGCACTGTTACGGTCACCACTCCAATTTCCGGAATCTCGTCTTCGAGCCATGTTCATTGCATCAGGAATATCTTTCACATTCAACGCACCAACGTAATTTTTCTCTCGAAAAACATTATCTAGTGATTCTAAACTGCTACTACTATTTCTCTGGCCAACAAAAATGTGACCGCTTTTGGAATTCATTGATCTCTGTCGTTGTAATTTTTGCAATTGCAAAACGTTTTCCACAGCTTTCCGGCTAATATAAGTATTGTCTGTACAAACTTCTTCTACTTTTGAAGTGTCTGTGGCAAAACTATTTTCAGATGAATTACTATCAATTTTAATTGTATCAGCAGCTTTTGTACTTTGATTTGTTGTTGATTGTAGAATGTCATCAACTGATGCTGGCCTATTTAGTGAATTATTTGCTACATTTTTATTTGACTTTGCCTGACAAAAATCTGAATAAAAGGCACTACTTGGAACAGAGATACGGATTGGGAGGTTAGACTTAACTGAGTTAGGATTCTCCACATTGGAAGCATTAGTTTTAGAATGAGTCGATTCAGAATGATTATTGCTGCAGTAAGTAGGGTAAGAAGTATCTTGAATATCTCTAGTGTTTAATGGATTGTTCTCCTTCAACTCTAAATTTTGTTCTTTTCTACTATTTTCACACCAAGATAATTCGCCACTAGGCGTAACTGCTCTTCTTGGTTGTAAATTAGCACTTAAATCACAAGACATTTCAGGATTAGGGGTCAAAGCTCTTCTTTGATTTCCAGGTTGAAAAAATCTGCTGGATTTTTCATGTGATAAGTTTAAATCATCCGACTCTTTACCTAGTAAAAAAAAAGAGCGAAGAAGAATGATTAACATAATACTTAAAATTATACCATATAATCATTGAACTTGTAATGACAAAAATTATATAAACCAATAAATACTACATCAAAATAAGACCACCACAATTAAATATTTGTTTTTTAATTCCAACACGTATTTTTTTTAGAATGCAACTGAATTGTATGTAACATTAATGGAATAAAAGAGTTATGTCATCGTATAAAATAAATTCAAAAGTAAAATTTCAAGATACCAATAAATTAACAAATAAAATCAAAGAAACAGCAACAAAAAATACTAATAATTAATGAAATAAAAAATAAGTAAGCGAATTTAAGGAAGCAAATGTTAAAAAAAATTCCAACTTTCAAATTACTTGGAATTTTTAAAGGATGCAAAATCAAAAATACCTAACGTGTTCAACAAAGATATGCTTCCAAAAAAAATTAAATTTTAATCTATGTGTGCTAAAAATAACGAAAATCTGCTTAAATAACAATACAATTTCTGTAAAACTTTATGAAACTTATTCAAGTCATCAAAATAGGCCAAAGTTTTTCAGAATAAAAAATATTAGTTAGATAAATAACCTTCAGCAAAACAAGTACTAAACACATCAAAAAGAGAATTCCAATGTAATGATGATATAATTCCTATATTTATTACATCGCTGGATAGAATTAAAAGTAATGAAGAAAATAAAATAGAGGGGAGGGGGCGGATTTCTGATATAGTGTCAGTATCTTTGAATCAAAATTTTAACAGCAACATTAAACTTTTTAGTACTGAGTCAATTCATGAAAATTGACTCATATTAATGATAAATTTCATACTCTTGAACTCAATATCAATAAAATAAACCAACTATATTTTATTTTACATTCAAACAATACAGCTAATCTAAAATTCACTAAACATTTAAAATTAAAACCAAGTCATATTTTTAGTTTAATAACATTAAAAAAAAAAAAAATCAGTTTCCATAGAAGTTGAATAATTTTTTCTGCAAGCTTGAAAAACTAAAACACATGCATATGCTCTTTGGAGAAAGTAAAGCTTCAAGCCAGAAGATCTGCAACCATCTAAATACTTTCTGAATATAGCTAATGAACTTCAAACTTTTTTTATAATAATTTATTACTTACCACTGATAGTCTTCTTGTGAGTAGGAACTACTTTAATTATCCTTGGAGCAGTTGAGGTATCTACAGGTGTACCAAGCGGATTAGCATAAAGTAAAAGGAGGGGTTGAAAATGGCCACGACAACATTTTTCTACAACTTGCTCCCATTTTGGTCCAATCTGTAATGTATATTACAATCTGTTATTGCACATAAAAAAAAGTATAGGTGAATGAAGTGTGTTAAAACAACATTTAGTAAATTACTCACTGCATTTTTATTTGACTTTGCTTGATAAATATATGAATGAATATGAAACATGTGACTGTTTTGAAAATTAAAAATACATATTTACAAGTTGTTGACCAAGTAATTTTCTACAGGATCAATTTCATATGAATGTGAGAAAATAACTGCTATTAAAAATTTATACTAGTTAGATTTTTTTCCCTATGGAATTAAAAGTTAGGTTATGGTTAGATTTTTTTTCCCTATTAGAAAATTAAAAATACATATTTACAAGTTGTTGACCAAGTAATTTTCTACAGGATCAATTTCATATGCATGTGAGAAAATAACTGCTATTAAAAATTTATACTAGTTAGATTTTTTTTTTCTATGCATGATATTGATTTAAGCAATTTTTCTTTCTAATAATCTATGCTTGTATGGGGGAAAAGGTCCTTTCAAGAAATTTTTAAAAAATCATTCTTTAATTTGATTTTCTACAGATTTACACAGAAAATACAAAAACCTTAAAAGTACTAAGAAGAAGTCAAGTTCTGAAAAACATTTAGTAATAATGCAACAATTTTAATGAAAGAAATTATTCAAGCAAATTGCAAAATAAACTTTTAAAAAAAGAAAAAAAAACTATTCCTCCATAACAGTAATTTTTCATACCTCTCTCACAGCAGCATCATCAAAATAGATCCAGACTCTCAGTTTGGTGTGAAAGAAAAATGTTGAATAATGCTTCCCATAGTAAGTAACAATGCCAACTAGTTGATGAGTAGCAGTTGATGCCCAACGACTATCAACAACAGAATGAAACACCTAAAAAAATTTAATTTTCAGATTATTGAATTGATATAATGCATATTTTGCACTATCAACAGCACACAGCACTATATTATGTACGTACATTTATTTATCCATCTTGCAAATGATATCAAACATCACCCTACATACTTCTGTATAAGTACTTACACTTACTTATAACACTAGCCTTTTAAGCAATAAGTTGTAAAAAAAAAGGTAATAATTGTGTATGAGTCAAATAACATTACTCCAACTATTTCATTTTTTTAAATTCAATTTCCAATGAATCATTGATAATAAGCATGGGATCCCAAAATATGTATGAGACTGATGGAAAAACAACATCAGATTCTTAAAAACATTTTATCCTATTAAGTTCATTTAAATGTCATTTAAAATGTCTCTATGTGTTAAAAACAAGAAATATTAGAATATTGAACAATAAAAAGAAAAGAATGAATAAATTCTTACATCTTGGAGCTTTAGAGACATTCCAATAGTTTTAAATACATCCATTATATGATCTATTGTTGGCCTTTCAGAATCCCAAACAAGTCCTATACTGACTACAATAAAAACAAAACAAAAACAGTTAGACAATAGCATTACTAAAAATAATTAGAACAGAGAAAACTGGGGGGAGGGGACATACCTATTTCTGGATGGTTCATTAATGTCTTTCTAATCTGTATCACAGCACCACATGAACTCTAAAAAAATGAATTATAACTATGAGTACCCCATAAACAAAAAATAAATATACATTCTATTAAAGCAGTTTAATTCCAATGTTTATCTATATGAAATTTCAATAGATTTCAAGCAATTTTACCGGACAATCTCTGAAATCTCCCAATCCACCAGCTCTTTTCAGCAACTCACTAAAGCTTGGAATTTGATCAGTTTTATCTTTCATCAACTTTGCTTGAGAGCTGTAAAGAATAGTTACATTTAATATCTCTTATATTTTTACCTCCATACCTTTACTTATTAATTATCCCGCTACCTAAATTCCAAAAAGTTTCCTCCCCCAATTATTGATCTTAACATTCCATGTGATATGAATTTATATTTTTGGGAAATATGGCTATTCTATTAGTTTCTGTATATGAGGCAGTGAGAAGCAAAGGGATGCAAGTGGCAAAATTTAAAATGTGGAGATAACCCGTACAAATGGTAGGTGAACCTCTTCTCTGTCTTGGGGCAAGAGTCAGTACTAGTAGCCTTGGTAAGTGATGTTATTCAGCAGGATTTAAAAAAACTTTTCAATGAAAGTCTACCAAGGGCCTTATCTTCAAACGTATTTTAGTCAAAACTTGAAAATGCCCACTTACATCCCTTTGCTTCTCACTGCCTCAAATGTTAAACATGCCCAGGACAATCTATTATGCTGAATTACGAACTCTAGCAGTGATATTTAAAATATATTATAGAGTCACGCCCATTTGAAATGAAGTTGAAGAGAACTGCTGAAAGTTTCATTGTAGGAGTAGTTTCATAATTAAAAAAAATATGGTATGAAATACAAAGCAGAGTACAAAAATAAATATGAAAACTTTGCTCTTTTAATGATTGGAGCAGTTATATGGCAATACTAAGGTTTCACACTAAGTAGGGAGTTGTTGCAGGAAAAATACTGGCACCATTACGGTGACAGCACCCGTAACAGACAAGGGTCCAGTAACAGACAGTTATAAGTTTGAATTTAAATAATAAGAATTTTAGGCAGTAAAACGGATGTTGCTGTGGTCCATGAATATGAACGTTGCAACCATCTATTGTTATCAGAGTGAATTTTATGAGCCAGTTGGTATTTACAAGGCAGTGGTGGAAGGTTATGACCAGCTACCAACAAGGTCTGCCGGTGTTTCATGTTCATTTGAATTTAACAAAGTTTTAGATAAAAAAATGAACTTTTGTACATTTTGAAAAGTAAAGGGGAATTATGTCCATTACTCATCCTTTCCTCATCCTATCTGTTACTGGGTATCATCAAAATTGTCGGTGTCTATTACCGGAGGTCGGATATTTTTTTGCGAAATTGAGCAAATATAAATAGAATTAACTTATTCAGAGGGTCCAGAAGCATCCAAACGTTAGATGAGATGTAGTTGCGTGAGAGAAAAATAGTTTAAAAAGTCCAAATACATGAAAGGGCTTAGAAAATTAAGTTAACCTGAGAGAGATGTCTTAAGCATGTCTGTTATTGGTGTCATTATCCTATTCCTCTGCTTAATTTATTTTAGAAAATCTTCTATCACATGTTTGGGAAATCAGAAGTTTTTTTTTTTTTTTTTTTTTGTAATTTATTTTGATATAATCGTGTTTTTCTGCCTGTTAAACATTCCCATGGATGCAACAAGAGTTTCGATGGAGGAATTTTTCTTTTTCTTTTTTTTTTTTTTTTTTGAGGATACAGGTTTCAATGTCTTAATTAAAAAACAAACACAGAAAATTATTTGCAATTATAGCAAGTTTTTTGAATACAATGCTTCAATGTCTTAATTAGAAAACAACAGATGCATTTTCAAACATTGTAGATCTAACAAGAATTTGTATGCCATAAGTAAATAGTAGAAAAAAAAATTCTTTTCAAAACAAATCAAAAGAATTTAGGTTTAAACATACATTTTTACCATAACAACTTTGTTACAAACAGCATGATATGCGAATTATTCAAGCATACAGTTTAAAAAGCAAAAGATGAAAATTTATTTACTTACAGTGTCAAATGTGCAAATATGACTTTATTTGCAAAGAACAATAAGTATATATTAATTCACTATGTTACTAATATTTATTAGTGAAATATATATAAGTTTATCAAAATTCAGAAATTATGAATGCTGAAGTTTTAAAAGATACATTTTATGATGAAAAAACTTACTTATTTAAATAAAAACAAAGAAAAAACTATTTTGAAACACACATTTTTTGGATATATAATTACCAAAGAGCTGAAGAAGGAACATAATGCACCATCTGAGTAAATGGTAAAGGCTCGGATGTGGCACCACAGGCATGGCATACAGTCTAAAGAAATACACAAATGTGAACTACCATGCTAACCAATGTAAATACACAATGCAAAATAATAAATTTTTGATTAGAAGGTTTAGCAAAACAGAAATAGCAGAATAAATAATTTGTTTTTATCTCACGAATTACTAAAAGTAATGAATAATTTTAAAAAATAATTATTATTATTACAACTAAGCTGATTAAAATAATTTTTTTTTTCAATTAATTTATCAAACCTTGTGTGTATACTTAAAATAAATACAACACAAGCAATAAATAATTTTGTTTCTCAAATTACTGAAAGTAAAACATCAATTTAAAGGTTTTTAATTGCAGAAAAGTAATTTATTTTGGTGACAATACTTTCCTTGCTAATAACTAATTGCTATATGTATACAAAATGTGAGGAGTTGTGG
This sequence comes from Uloborus diversus, assembly GCF_026930045.1. Lineage (NCBI taxonomy): Eukaryota > Metazoa > Arthropoda > Arachnida > Araneae > Uloboridae > Uloborus > Uloborus diversus. The sequence continues at coordinate 57,947,680 of NC_072732.1, read as the reverse complement.
TCAAGTTTAAAGTTTGAAAATTTATATATTGACTCATGTAATCTTTTAGAGCATAATTCCTGTCTTGAATTGGAAAAAAAATTCCTATGTCATTATTTTAGATACACTACACAGACTGTTAGATAGCATAATGTGAAGAGTTTCCAGAGGACGAATGAGTCCCCATGTAAATTTATATATTTAAAAATTAATGTCTAAATAATATGACATGCTAAACATGTACGTATGGGATGTGCACTTAAACGAGATAAGATACTGACAGAAACTAAACCTTAAATAAAACTATAAGAAAAAAAAAAAGAGCTTTAAGAAATAATACAATGCTGGTAGGAGAAACTAATAGCAATTTTCAAGCTTTATTATTACTTACTTGTTCGACAAGTGTCATGGCAAATTTTTGATGGGGTATACAGTGAAGAGCACTGCACATATCTTCAGATTCAGAATTGGCAATGTGAAAATGGATTCTCATTAAAATGTTTTCCTAGAAATCAATATATTATTTAAAAATCAATGGCTATTAAATAAATCAAAACATTTGTTTTGGCAACAATATTTTTTTTTAACTGTCACTTAGGTCACACAGAAAGTAAATTAGTTTACAACATACTTTGTTCAACCAAAAATATATTTTCTTTTTTTTTCAATTTTGTGACTTCACTATTTACATTTTGATGCCATGCTATTTATATTTTAATGATATCATTGGTAAAGCTGACACAAGTTTGAACAAGTTTGAAGGTACGTTAATGTAAAAAAAAACACTGAATAAATTTTAATTTTTTATGACAATATTTAAAGCAATTAATAAAATATCCATCCTGATGTAATCTGAAAAACCTCTTCAGCTGCAATCTCTACTTAACTTTGGAAAAATAAAAGAAAATAGTTGTTGAAGTGTTGTTAGTAAACACTAAGGAAGATAGGCGCCATTGCCTCCCCAGAGGTTGGACTTCTTTATTTTATTAACGTACAAGACAGCATAAGAAAGATTTGCAGCACAAAGGAGGAAATAACACTCCGGGCACTGGTGGGAATCGTACTCAATTTCCAGCTTACAAAGCAAAGCTTCTACCACAGAGCCACAGAGGTCCCAGAAAGAAAATTGTAATTGTATAAAACAATCTTAAACTAACTTTGCCTCCCCCCCCTCCACCATTAATCCAGATAATACATACAGGACTAATAAAAATTATGGATTTGGATTTCAATTTATTATAACTTCCTTACATGAAATGTAAGATTGATGTTAAAACAATTATTTTTTTAAACAATTAATTTTTTTAACATTCTATATTGCAAAACTAAACTGTAACTTACGAAGCACTCAGCAGCATCATCCATAAAGCCTAGCTGGAATCGTCTCTGATCACAAAAAGTTTCAGCTAGGGCCCGCCGTAATGCGTCAGGAGGTAATGCGGATTCTTGACTATACTGAAACTGAGCAAATAGTTCCTGAAAAAAAATCCAGATTGTTAATTTTCTTCAAAATATTCTTCTAAATAATGAGAAATTAAAATAATTTTAGTGCAGGCTTCCACATATATGTTTATGCATAAATGAAAAGGGACATTCCAATGAGAAGAAATAAGTTGACTTTCAGCAGAACATAAGAGTCAAATGGATAACATTGTATTAAAATTCCTTTTATAATGAATAACCTCAAATTATTTTTTCTTAATCAAAATTGTCCCTTAAATGCTTCACACTTAACAGTGTTTGAACTGAGTCTTTATAGAAAACATTTTACCTTTAAGGCACAAAATATGCAAGAATCTTCCATACAGGCATGTCCGCATAATTCTCTGAAGCTTCTTCTGAAAATATCTAAGTGCCACAATACCTGGAAGGATTATAAACAGATTGCGGTCAAAATATAACAGCAAGACATGCTAAAGAATCTAAATTGAAAAATCATGATACAAATCCTTAAAAAAAAATTTCAATAATAGAGAACTTGTTAATCTTCACACATAAAAAAACTTTTCTAAAGACTGAAAGTGTTATCAATTGATAGCAAGCACACTCCCAAACCAAATTAAGAACTTAAGTTTAAAAAAATCAGATAAACACACATGAAAACATCTAAAATTGAAACTATAATTTAAAAGAATAAAAGAGTAATAATAGTTATTATTATTATTAATAGCAATAATAGTAATATAGTAAAAAATCTTTTTATAAAAGGAGCAAAGGAAAATAAAAAAATAATTATAGGATAAGTCAAAAGACGCTAATAATGCTAAATTTGGGTAGTTTGAAGAATAGGATTTACTAATTTTGAGGGGGGGGGGTTATCTCTTAAATTTTGCATCAACTACAAAAGAGACTAACAACAAGAGACAACTACAACTCGCATCAACTATCAAAGAGAGTTCATGTTATTTTTAAAACTAAATCTGTGTTTCAAATTTGAAATAAAACTAAGCAATTTTAAAAACTATAGTTGAAAAAAATAAAAGTCATGTACAAAATTTGTCATAATTATCAATTATGTGCAGTATTTTTTCATTTGTACGTTGAAATTAGAATGTTTCAAAGATTTTATTTTCATTTCTTAGTTATAGCTATTTAATTTTGGAGTTTCACTACTTTATTTAAACAAGAAATGAAAGTGGGGGTGGGGGGAATAAACAACCTATGGTGAAAGCTGACCAAGCGCAATTAAAGACCTTACAAGCTCGAAATATCAAACTTCAAACAAACAAAAAAAAAAACCTCTCAAAACCAAAGCCTTTTCCGACAGTCCCCCCGCTTCAGATAGCAATCTGCATCAGTCCTCATCGCCTAAGTACTAAACGCCAAATGACCGACATGCTATATTAATCGGACAATCACGTGTTTTGCCTCAAGAAAAAACATTGCGACCGGATGTTGTCAGCAGCAGAGCGTGCCGAATTAAAGACTTTCATGCTACATTTTACATTACTAACTTTATCTAAAACATGTTTATGCTTTGACGGCCGAGCTCTTTTTGTCGCGTTTGATCTTCAACAAAAGGATGCACGCCGAACACGTGCCACTGTTATTATCGATCCTTTTATTTCCCTCGTATACATTAGACCAGAAACAATTGCTCAACACCCGGTCTTTTTTCTTTACTTTTTCTTTTTTTTTATATATATAATCCAGATTATTTAACGCATAAACAAGGCCCTATTTATTTTAGAATTTTAATTTAGATATTTACAATTTTATTTTAGAATTTTAATTTTTCAGCACTAAGTTGTACCTTAAGATTAAGCAAATCATTTAGTGAAATCCTAGTCTCGAAGTGATCTAATTGCAGAGATATAAGCAAAACCAGGCCTCAGATTTATCCGTGACAATCAGGCCAAGTATAATAAAAGTGCTTAATTAATCATAAATTATTTTTTTGAAGTAACGAGTAGAGAATCTTATGAATTTTTTTTCTTAGTCACTTCACTTCTGACTCCAAATCAGAACAATACGCACTTTAACATCTTTCAGTTTTATACTTTAAAAAGCTAATTAATTCTAACCATAACGTACCAGCTCCCCCCCCCCCCATACTATTATTAAATTACTAACTCTCTAACAATTTATTTTCAGCAAGTGTCAGAAGCTTTCTACGAACTTCCATTTGTTTACATAAGTTCCACCGTTGAAAAAGCACCTCAAACACCTCCCACAACATCAAGAAATGTATGCAACTATCCTGCCCGTTTACTTTAAGCAATTAGTGGAGGTTTGCTGGGCATTTATTTTGATACACTCAAAACAGATAGTAAGGTTAAAAAATAGAAAAAGGATCGAAGGATTCCATAAGCGACACCTTGCAACACCGAGATGAGTAACAGATGGCATACACTCTCTTGACTCCCTATGAAAAAAAAATCTTTCCCCATGATTCCTGGAATCCTATAACCCCTAAAAAGAGGGAGAATTGAACCGTTGAAAGAGAAACTGTAAATTTTCTATCCCCCCCCCCCGAGGGAGCCCCCGTAAAGGAATGCGAGGGGTGTCTGAAAGCTAAACGCACTTCACTTCACGACCACATGAATAGCAACGGTTGATGTTGATACGCGAAAGACTCTTGAAGAAGTATTCACGGCTTTAAATTGTAGCAAGTTCTGACTGAAACCTTTCACAGACTTAACACTATTCTGATAAGATTAAAAAAAGAATGATTATTACAGAAACAAATCAACACAAGTGGCCGAAAAAAAAAAGAGGTTACCCAGTTCTTAGAGGTTGCATTTACATTTATTTTTTTTTATATTTATTTAACAATATAATTACAACAACGGGAGGGGGGGGGGGACTTTTCCCACGGAAAAAATTGCATTAAATTTCGCTTTATGGTAGGAACTGCTTACACAACAAACAGATGACTACACATTTCTAATGAGTGCTGAATCCTAAAAAAGGGGGTGGGGACGAATGCTTACTGATACCATGGCTAATTGGTACAAATGCTGATTCGAACTAAAAGCAAATCGTGTGTGTATGTGTGTGTGGAGGGGGGGGGGTGTCTTGCGCTTAACACGTGAGTTTCGCTAGTATGAAACTTTTTTTTTCTTAAGTAGGGGGATGCAGCCCTCTGCACCCTCCTCCTCGACTACACTGTTAATAAGCCATTTCTCTTTTAATTGGGAAATAGTCTTATTTTTTAAAAGTTTTCAAGTTAAACTGATCTTAAAGAACTATCGATTGTTGGAAAGCATTACACAATGTGTAATATAATATATTATGTCATATTTATATTATGTCATAATATAAAGGAGCGAAACACAAGGATACAACAACGCAAATATTTCAGATTAATTTCTCACTGGTCATCAAAATAAAACAAAAGAACCGCTCAGGAGATATGACAAACCGGCTAATGATAAAAGAAAGGAAAACTGTCAAATCAAAGTAATTAAGATTTTCTAAATAAATACCTGGAGACACGAAAGCGATGTCGTGAGATAAAAGGAATCGCAAAATAAGGCGCTAAGTGCTTAGTGAAAGGGAGGCAGAGGTCAGTCGGTCAACCGTGTCCGCAATAATAGGGCTTGTTTCCGGTGCCCCCCCCCCCGGAAAATATAAGACATGAAGAAAGAAAACGACGAAGAACAACGTTTTGTTCTTGCCTCGGGCAACAAGATTTGACGAACCCCCTACTACTTTTGTTTTTCTCTTTGCAACACAATGGGAGAAAATAAGATGTCATTTATCTTGCCTTGATTTTAATTTTAGAAAAAAGACTTCTCGCATAAAACTTAATTTGACTTTCCCAGCGTTTTTTTTTTTTTTTTTTTTTTTTTTGTCGTTCGGCCGCTGGTCCTAAACGCCAGTTGCTCCTGGAATTAAGAAATTCTTCATCTTCTACTTAAAAATCACCTTTACTCGCAGGAATACAATAACATGTATTTCCGCACATTCGCAGAACCGTTTCATGAAAAATATTCCCTCGTTAGTTAAGAATCATACATGATTTTAACAAAAGGGACCATCCCTCCCAAGAGCTAGGGTGCATGCACCCTTCCCCCATGCCAGAAATATTCCCCAAACCAGAAGCCCTACCCCCCTTAGAAAAGAAAAAAAATACCGCTCAACCCCCGCTCCCCCTCCCCCACAAAAAAATTAGTGGCACAGTCTGCGCTTAGGTAGGCACACCTAGTTTTAAAAAATGTTTGGTATCTTTACCAAGTTTTAACTTCTGGATCCCTTTCATCAAAAAGATGTTTTTTCGGTGAAAAGGATCGATTCTTCTTCTTTTTTTTTCACTAATGATGACATTAAACTATGTCGATGTCGGTGACCCCTGGACTTGAACGTATGCCTTAGGAGACAACTGTCTTTTGTCAATTATAAACCGGACCAAGCTGGAAAGAAACGTGGAAGAACCTGAGGGAAGGACATGTGTTCAGAAAAGGGCATCTGTTCTCGATACAGCATATATTGGGAGAAAGCAGATGCCTAATGTTCTTTTAAACTATTAGATTGAAACCCAACGCATGTTTAAAATTTTGTAGAAATGTTACACAAAACCACTGCCGGATGTTTTTGTCACAGTTAAAAAAAATACTATTTTTTAATTAAATTACCTCTTTAAAATACATCATTTGTGAAGATAAAAAGCGAAGAAGTTCGACCCGAATAAGCCAACCTTGCTGAGCGTCAAAGAGAGAGGGAGAGAGAGAGAAAGAAAATAACTAAAATAACAAGTTTTCGGCTAGCATGAAATGTGTTACAAAATTAAGTTGCTCCCCTTTTGAAAAATTTTCAAATACAGCGGAATCTACTTAGTTCATTGATTCTTACGTCATTTTGGATGTCAAAAGCAGGTTTTACAATTTACTAAGGGGTGAGTGCCCACTAGTACGGGGGGGGAGGGGAGTTCATGTCGAGATGGAGCATTCAAATTTTTTTTTTGTCAGCGATGGCTTAGAAGAGTTTGGATCACATTTTGGGATCTCGTTCTGGGGGAGAGGGGGGGGGGGGTGCTCCGTAGCATTTGAGCCTGATGCGCCATCGCCCTTGGAGGCGCCCTTGTCACCCCGATTCACTGCGCATAAAAAGTATTCATAGCAAATATTAACGAGAAGGTATGATTCGGCGAATCATTAATTCCATACATTTCAAGACTATAATATTTTAATCACCTCAAAAAGCATAGAATCGCGAAACTTCTTCATTCATTGGTTTTAGATTAATTATAAACGTAATAGAACTCGAATAGATCATCGATTGCGAAGGTCTCTGATTAATGCATACTCAAAGAAGCTCTACGCCATTACTGTGCAAGAAAAAGAAGTCGGAGAGCGTTCTAGCAGGTGGGTGGACGGGGAAAATTTACGTGACAAGAAAGGATTATCACAAAAAAGCGATTATGCTAATGATGTACTTAGAATGCTTGAAAGGGCATAAAAATGAGCATGATCTCGTGCGGAAAAAAATTATCTGGCATCGCAGTATGAAAATAAAAAATTCAACTGAGAACAGATTTATTAACAATCACACTAAGATTTTCTTACTCTCCCCCCTCCCCCTTTTTGTAAATACATTTTTTTTAAATACATTTACTCACGTCGAAATATTTACCTAATTTGTGACAGTGTCATACAATGACTGTTTCTGGTTCGGGTTTTAGCAAACTGAAACATTCTTTTCAAAATTAGAAACTTGAAACGAGAATTTTACTCGATTTGATGGTTCTGATATGTTTAAAGACATCTCCTAAACTGAGATCAGCAAACTTGCCAACTGTACAAAATGAAAAAGCAAAGAGAAATATTTGTACTCTGGAACCAGACGGATGCTAGTATAAAATTGATAATTCTCATGATCTTAGACTTAGACATAAATGATAGTCCCCCTTTGGAAATTGATAATGCCATTTTTAAAAAATCAATTTTGAACAGAAATATCAAAACATTTCAACATAACGGCTAAACTGTTAACGAACGACTGTTATTGAAACTTTCTGTACTTTAACATTTTTGTAAGATTAATTTGCACTGAATTTTTCTGTCACAACATATTTTAGATTACAAATGTCCACGTCTTCTAAGGAAAACATAAGTACGAATTGCCTTAAAAGGGTTAGGTCCGTCTAAGTTTCAAAACAGAGAATCTTCACGAATCTAAATTTTTACCCTGTATTAATTTGAAAACAGAAGACAAAAAAGATTTTTTCTCAAAAGGGGTTTTCTTAAAAGGTTTCTCGGAGATAATGGAGAGTTTAGGCACTCTCACTACTGAGATGAACGCAAAATTAAAAACTCTTAGCTGTACACTTGACAGCCAAAGTTTGAGGACTTTTAATTCCATAAAAAGCAGGAGAAATTTCTCCGACGGAAGTAGGAGCCCAGAGAGGAGTGAGCACTAAAGCAGGAGATTTTTTCCTGCCTGGATCAGTAGTAATCTACGCATCCAAGTAGAAGAGGTGAAGAGGTAGGTTGCTTACCTGTACAGCGCTGTTGAGGAAGCAGTTGTTCTGGCCAGGCATGTTGAGCAGTCCTTTTGTATTGGTGATGGACATGCTGTTCCTGGGATTCAAGAGCTGGGTATACTGGAGCACCCCTCCTTCGGCCCTGCCACCCACGGTCAGGCATTTCCCCTGCGGGATCCGCGGCGCCGAGGGAGCTGGAAGCATCTTCCGAGATTTAGAGCTCACTGCATCTCAATCGCTGGCCCTGGAAACAACAAGAGATAAGTATCACAATACAAGATAAGTACACACACAATAAATTCCAATAATTTCTTCACGAATGTGGACATACGCGTCCATTTTTTGAAGAGCCATTCCAAGAAAAAGCTGCCACGTTGTCCCGCACATGGCGGCTCATGTATTTCATTAAAAAGTCATAATTTTGAAGGTTAATGAAAAAAAAAGTAATCTTGAGAAATCACACATACATTTGAGATTTCTTAAGCAACAAAATTTTGTTCATAACCCTTTTAAAGTTTTATTTTTAACTAGTGGTACCCGCATGGCTTTGCCCGTAGTAGAAAATTAAAAGGTCATTTGGTTCGCCTGCATATTTACAAATAATGGATGATGAATTTCTCGCCAATTTACTATATTCATTTGCTCGCCCATGTTACGGTTCCACGTTATGATAATTTGCTAATTTACTCGTCCGTGTTGTGATAATTTGCCCGGTAAAATTTTCTTAAAATCGGAATAGAAAAAGAACAAAATCGAATTTTCGAAAAATCGCTTCGAGATGCATACCCCCCCCCCGTGCTACAAACCAATTTTGTACCAAATTTCATGAAAATCGGTCGAACGGTCTAGGCGCTATGCGCGTCACAGAGATCCTGACAGACAGAGATCCAGACATCCAAATATCCAGACAGAGAGACTTTCAGCTTTATTATTTGTAAAGATGAAATATATAAAGTCACGTGTGGGACAAAAATGTCCATTTTTCCGTGGAACCTTACGGAGGGTGGCTTCAATTAGGATGCAATTTGTTTTCAATTTTTTTTCCTCAATTTTACACTACGTCCCTCCACTTTTTAAGTATCAAACGAAAGCAAAAACAAGCAAGCTCTTTTAGTTTCATTATCTTCTGCTCGTATCAATGAGCATTTCGCCACCCCCCCCCCCTTTTTTTTCCGGAACAAACAGTAGAGAGAGACGCCAGAGTTTGTAGCAAGAAACCACATGATCATCGTTCTATTATTTTTTTTTTTTAATATAAGAGAAATACGGTTTAAAAAGAAAAAAAAACAGTAATAAAAGAAAAGGGATAAAATTAAATCAAGCAATAAAAATTACAAAAATATAATTCAAAATCAACATCAATTAAATGTATACTCTTTGGGTCTCAAAAGTGTCCAAAAACAAAGAAATAGCTCACAGAATTCAATAAATGTAATTGTTTCTCAAAAAAATGGGGCAGATTTTCTCAAAAAAAAAAAAAAAAAAAAAAAAAATCATTCTCTTGTTGGTATCAGAATAATAATAATACTGTGCGTTCGCATAAGTTGCACAATTTCAACTGAATTTCCAACTATGTGTGTTTGTGTATAACCTTAATAATATATTAACTTTATAGTCCTGTATAATGTTTTTCCTCATGAAGATATTTTCAAAAAACTAATTACATGCTTACTTTTAAATATTCATAGGCCCGTGAAAAAACTTTCTAGGATCAAGTTTCGTTTCTTTTTTCTCATTATTGATTTATTTATTTATGATTAATTTGTCATGAAAAAATTAAATTGTTTAAATATTTCTAAAGAAAAAAAAGTTTAAAGCAATTTTTTTTTTATTTATTTTTTTGAGCAATCACGATTGCTTATTGTTCTCACATGACAGTTTTTGACGTTCCTTTGATTTTTCCCACCGCCACCCTCCGCATCATCACCGTCGACGGGCGCCTCACGATGCTGCTCCTCTAGCGAAAGCCGTCTCCAGGTTGCATCCATGTCCTACACACACACACACGCATACATACACAACTACACACGCACACACACAAACACATACACACATACACCTACACACACCTACATACACAAACACATACACACACGCATACATACAGACACCCACACATACACACAACTACCCACACATTCATGCCTGCACACAGACACAAACATATATGCCTACACACATACACATACCCCCCCCCACAGACACAAACACACATGCCTACACACACATACACATAACCCGTACACACAAACACATACCCCCACACACAAACACACACGCCTACATACACACACTCGTGATTGCGAAAAATATAATTTGAATTCATGATGTCAAAATTCATTTTTTTTAAATATATATATATATATATATATATATATATATATATATATATATATATATATATATATATATATATATATATATATATATATATATATATATATATAATTGTTATTATTTGAAGTTTCAGGTAAGAGCAGGCGCTCTACTGCCTGCATAGCGCTCCTCTAAACTTAAAAATAATTTTTAAAAAAACTTTATAAAATGACTTAACATTGCTTTAAGATATGCTTATAGAATTTACACCGATTTCTAAGAATATTTTCCTTTTTGTATTTCTTCGTTTACCGAAGAAATACAAACTGGTTTCATCAGGGAGAAAATGAGCGGTTTGAAAACTGTAAATGTGGTTACTCTGCTTACTATCAGGGTGTTGCTCAGAAAGACAATTCCGTAACGGAAGTTTGAGCCTTTTAGGATGAAATACGGTCGGACCCCGATTTAACGAACCTCTATTCAACAAATTTCTCGATTCAGCTAATTTTCATTTTTCCCCGACTAAAATGAAAGCAAAAACCCCTATTTAACGAATAAAAAAACATCGAATTAGCAAATCATTTCAACAGTTCAAAAAAAAAAATTTTTTTTTAATCAATTTGAGTAAGGAAATATTGGATTGTTTTCCAAATGACATATCCATATTGTTAAAAACACCCATATGGTTAAAAACACAAATATGAAAAAATTATTAATTAATTTTTTTTTAAACATTTAGTGTTAGTTATACTAGTCATAAAAGATTTCATTTTACAATTAAATTATTAAGAAGAGGAAAAATATCTCCAGCATCGAAAACCATTTGGAATAATAATATTGAGAACAACCTTTAATGAGGAATCTTCAATCACTTACAGAAATAAAAATAAAAACATATTAAGGCATTCTGTGAAATGCTTGTTGAAACAAAAAATACAATCTAAAAGAAAGATCACTAAAAATTGTTTAAGTAATGAAAAAAATAAAAAAAAACTTAAATATGTACAAAATATGTGATAAATACTTCGACAAATTCACGGGTCATTTTTCAGCAGCACTTCAAGCAAACTGAAACTATAATTTCTTCCTGACTTATAAAAGCCGCCCTGTCCTCTCTCGACTGATCGCACCTCTTCAATTGAGTGAATAGTGGGAGCAAGGAGTGGATATGCTTGCGTCAATTTGAAGTGTTTCTCAAGGGTTTTCGATTTTGGCTTTCTCCAAAGCTTGAAAAGTCATTGGACTTATAAACTGATATATTTTACAAGATGGATGACGTACCGCGTAAGAGCAATGCAAAAATGACGTCATCCGCGAACGTCACAATGTGAAATGTTTTAAAAATACTACATAGTTAAAAAACCATATGTTTATTTATGTATGTATTGCTTTTTCCTTCGACCCGACAAACAAAAATTATAACACACTAGACATCCGCTATCAGCAGCTGAGAGATATGAGAAAGGAAATTATATACTATCTTCATTTTTTTTTTTTAATCGCTCCACACATTTATCTTACACACTGCGAAATTAAGCTTCGCCCCTCCCCCCCCCCCCTACCCCCTCCTATCTCACACATGCTTTACTTATAAAAGTACAATGAGTAGTTTTTGATAAATGCGTGGCAAGAGTTTTTGAGCAAATTGGGATGGATATTCTCATTAAAAAGTCTTCCTTCAGGAGTCACATCTCTATAATAACATATGCATGTATCCAGTTATAAAAAATTTCATCCATCCCCCAAAAAAAAGATAACAATGTTCTTTTAATGTTTTAATGCCTGTAGAAAATATTTATTGGCAGGAGATAAATGGTTTCAAAGAAAAGGAAAACACAAATAACTGTTCGTAGGAATAATTCAAGGAAATGATTAAAATTCAGATTTGGAAAAGAAAAAGTTCTTCAGACTCAGATTACAGCCTAACTGAGAAAAAAGAAAAAAAAAACAATGAAATAGCAAAAGATTCGATCTATATCAAGATGCTTATTCAATTTATTTATATATTTATTTTTCAATATAAAAAATCTCCGACCATATAGTGATAAAATATGAAAACTACGATTAAACTTTCACCCTTCCGGAAACGGCAACAAGAGAAATTTGAAATTGCGTAGTTGGGCTGCAACAACAAGCCTCACCTTCACGTTCCAATGTCACAATTATAAGCTTTAGAACTCTGGTGCAGCCGATTTTATCGCTTCGAGAGAAAATGAAATTAACTGTAGAAAGGATAACATCTGCATAAAACAAAACAGCATGGAGGAGACTGACGCAAACGAAATAGGACTGAGATTTCGTAATTAATTTTGCATCAATGTGTCTTTCACACTAACTTTGTGTGTTTCATACTGGGGATTTTCTTTCTTATTAAGGCTCAGGAATGAATGTTTATTTATTGAACTCCTTAGAAGGGTAAAGGGCAAAAAAATACTTCATTGCAAAAACGTTACTAAAGCAAGCATAATGTTAGCCGTTTTTAACGTGTTAACAAAGAAATAAAATAAAATAATGGTTTAAAAAAACTAAAAAAAAAAAAACACGCTTTAGTAGCAAAATTAACAAAAAAGTTAAAAATAATCTTTGAATGACAAGTATATAAAGTAATTGACCAAACACTTAATTTTACTGTAATAAAAAAAAAGCGTGAGGGGCTGCCTATTTACATTTTTGCATGGATAACAAGTGGAAAAAAATTTAAGACAACTGATAAGAAGCCCCCCACGCTTTTTTTTCTATTACAGTAAAATTAAGTGTTTGGTCAATTACTTTATATACTTGTCTTCCAAAGATTATTTTTAACTTTTTTGTTCATTTTGCTACAAAAGCGTGTTTTTTTTTTTGGTTTTTTAAACTATTATTTTATTTGCATCAGACATTTTGAATGGTTTTCTGGTAAATTCATGTGCAAACATTGTTACACTCCGCAGCTATGATTTGTACGTTGTAAGTAATTCTAATAAGCCACTGACTATTTATCCTAAGGAAAGTTGGACCCACAAACATACAAGTTAAGCTAATAAAAGGTTGTTAATTAGAATAAACTAATAACTTATCGTTAATAAATTAATTTGATTATAGACTATTGCATTGTCATTGGGTCTGAGTTTGCATTTCAAATTTTAAAAGAATCCGATCACAAAAAGTGGGCGAAAATTGAGTTGCAAGGTTATAAATTTAATTTCGATGTAGACGGGATTAGAACGCACGCCCAATGATTCCCGGAGGTGAACGTCAGCGAAGACCCGCGCCTGAGACCGCTCGGCTACGAACGCTCATAAAGGGGTGGAATGTACTAACAGTAATAAGCCACTAGCTCCTAGTCCAAAGGAGAGTTACTCATAAACATACAAGAGAAGCTAATAAAAGCGTGATAAAAATAGCCTCGCTTTGTCCTATTTTGGTGGTCGCTACAGTAAAATATAGTTTTTTTCATACCATAGAAATAATATTTTCACAGCAGTTATATTTGGTGAAATCAAATGAATCCAAAAGTTTTCTTTTCAGTAAATTTAATTACAACTATAAAAATTAAAGAAAAATTTTCACTAGCTGCTTGCAGACCTCTTGAAAATTGCTCGTGCACCACTAGTGGTCCGCGGACCATAGGTTGAGAACCACTGACCGAGACAATGCTGTGCTTTTCTAGAAAAGTTCGTTTCAACGAAATAAATGTTCAGTCCGGGTTTAATTTCCATTTCATTTCTTGAATTCCATTACAACGAAATTCCCGATTCAACGTACAAAATGTGCGGTCCCTTGAAGTTCGTTGTAACGGGATTTTACTGAATTATCACATGTCTTTTACCAGTAGCGTTGTTACAGGGGGTGGGGGGGGGGGCGGTCAGACCCGGGTGTCACCCGTCTGGGGGGATAGCATTCAATGTAGTATAGCAAGTTTTTGAAAAATATGAAGCTAAAATGCATTTTTAATGCTACAAATTTGAAAATTTTAAGGGGGAGGACCCCCGGACCCCCATTTTATTTGTCTTTGGTTCATTAGTCAACTTAAAATTTCGATTTTCAAATGTAGTTGTTTCTGAAAATTGCGTGAATTTTATGTTTTTATGCTTACATACAATTTTAATTATTCTTTTGCGTTGGGGGGGGGGAGGGGGTACACTCCAAATTAGCGCAAAGGGGGTCACTAAAGTAACATCAAACAAAGATTTTTTAAAACTCTTTCAAAGAATTTTTCTCTAACGGATCTTGAAAAGAAAATAAATAAAACTTAGCTTTGTGTCAAGGAACTGCAATAATGAAAACGTTTTTTTTTATACACCCATTTAATGTTACCTGCTATGAAACATTTCTAAACTCGTTTTCATTGTGTCACTCTTTGACAAGGGCGTAATGCACACAAATGGACAACTTTAGCCACTTTCAAGCGCATTGCATTTCCTCCCGCTCATTCGTTAATGTCGACAAATAACAAAGAACAATAGACTAAGTGACAAAGAAGTATCTTTTCTAATAAACATTGCAGGAACGACCTGAACCAAGTTAATGGTTGTCAGCCGAGTCTAAGTTCGTGAAAGAAATATCTCTAAAGCTACAGTGTGCCGCATTTAAATTTCAATGTACGTAATGAGCCTTTTTTTTAAACTCAGCTTTAGATCGTTGTAGCAACACAAAAAACATAAAACAATGAAATGAGCGAAATAAGTGCCATTAAGTATTCATATAAAGAATAACATCCATCAAATTTTATTAAACGTTCGAAAATTATAATAGCCAAATATGTATTTTAACAGACTTCTGAGATTCGATTCGCATACTTGATGGCAGGGGAGCCGAAAACTTAACTGGACCCTGATGCAAAATACTGGTATATATACCATGTACTACACCTAATCCCCCTCTCTTTGGCCTATTCATCCTTTTTCAGAAGTGTCGGACAGTAAAACGATGCAAAAAGGATGCAGAAAAATAAGTGGAGACTTCGCTGTGAATTTTCGGAGAGGGTTGTTGTCTTATGGAACTCAGGGTCAGGGGTGCCATGTGATCTTTTGACTACTTTAGTAAAACCCATTTGTAAAGAGTGGTATAAAATTCAAATTGTATTGAACATGAATATTTCAATAGAGCAAAAATACAATATTTGTTTTTCTATATATTTATATATTTGCAATGTATATTGCAGTTTATTAAGTATTTTTTAGTCTGATGTAATATGTTGATACAGTAATGGTTCAAATAAATATAATTTTTATTTTAATATCTTTTGGAAACGAAATTGTTCAAATTTATTTCCTAATAAAAGACGGATTTTTTTAAGCAGTTTAATAAGCAGAAATATAGGACGGCTTTATTTAAATTGGCCATAATATGGCAGCTCCTCCCACCCCTCTCCAGGCATGGGTCAAGGCTAGCCAAGATCTTGCCAGCGTCAAATGTTGATATTTTCCTAAACTAACATTGATGAGAAAATTGTTTATTGGTCGCAAATTTAAAGTTACAACTGATCAGAACGAATTCAGCAGAAAAGGAAGAAAATATCCATACCGGATGTGTTTAGATGAGTGGGTTTGCATTTCACGTGAACAGCTGAAATCGCTAATTCTGCTTATCCGCATTAATTAGGACTTAGGTGTTCTTCAGCAAGAGAAATTCCGGCAATCAAACAATGTTGACGATAGACTAGAGGAAGGACTAGAGGAAGAAAATCCGTTTGATTAAACCATCCCGGATGCAATTGGCAGTGGCACCATTTAGTAATCGCATCAAATCTCATGGGTAAGCACCAAATTTCGTTCAATTCCATGCACTACATTTGAGTCACAGAGGCCGCAAAGAATCTTTTGCATTAACATACGTATTCCCAGAAGAGATCAAAGAGTGGGTTCAGTACCCTTTGAAAGACTAAATCCGTCAAAATTCGAAACATAGGTAATTTTTACGACATACCAATACTTCATTTAGAGAATCTTGGTTGAAAATTGGTTGGATTTAATTATTACTGGTTGTCTGTAAAAACAGGCGGGGGGGGGGGAGGAATGAAAAGGGACCGTAATCTTCAGTTTTAAAGGTTAAAGTTAATAGTAGTGATTGATCGACATTCATTGGTGGTCGGACATTTTGCCCATTGTTTATAAACAACCAATTTTGACCAAAATATCGTCTTATCTTTTTTTTAATCAAAATTAATTTTACCTGGAACAAGAAGCTGTCGTTACCCATACCCATTTGATTTTAAAATAGATTACACAAGAAAGCAAAATAAAACTGAAATTCCAAAACGAAAAGAAAAAAAAAGGACCAAAGAAACGAACTTTTAGGGACCTCAAACTGAGAGTCCGGTTGGTAGCCTTGCTATAGAAATGTTATTACGGAGTCATTCCGCATCAACTGACCTAATTTTTTAAATCGTCGTAATTTTTAAATGAAATATGATTAAAAAAAAAAGAAAAAAAATTATCTTGTTCTGTCTGATGTATCAGTCTGCTTCCTGAACAAAATACTTTTCTGATTCTAACATATTTATTTTGCAAAATAACTTTTTTAATGATTAATAAAAAAACTATTTCTGACTTATAACAGTTGCATAATCCCTATATGTCGGTTGTCCCTGTCCCCCCACGGCGTTCACCATTCTTTATTTGTTGTTAGATTTTCCCGCTAACAACAAATAGTATTTCAGGCTCATTTTTTCACGCTTATCTGAAAGAACAACATCGGGAAAAAAAAAACGATTTTTATAGAAAAAAAATGTTCTTTCTCATGGTACCAACGGAAAGACGATGCAAGGTGACAAACTTGAGCTACGGGGCATTAAAAACACACTATTTTTCATCTGAACTATTTTAATAACTACTTTGGATGCCAATATCTTCATAATCAGAAAATCAATATTTACGCTCTGCAACTATAACCCATTAAAAACATGCATATTGACAATAGAATTACAATGTTCGAGCATTTAAATCATTTTTGTTCAGAATTTATGACATTCTAAAATCCAGGAAAATATTTCTCTGTTGCGTTTTGTCAAGACTTTGTATACGTGATACACAAAAAGTTATGAACTCAAATTCACAAAAATACTAGAACGTATTGACAACTAAAAGTACTTAAAGCTCCAAAAATTTCAGGCTTCTAGTGTTATAAAATGTTATGTAATCTGAGATTAAATATGACAATTCGTTACGACAGACATAATTTCAAGCTCGTTTTTTTATCCTTATTCGAAAAAACACCATCGAAAAAAAAACTTATTTTGAAAGGAAAAAATGCGTTATTTCTAATAGTATAAACGGAAAGAAGATGCGAGGTGACAAACTTGAGCTATAGCGCTTTGAAAATAGGCTATTTTTCACTTGAACGGTTTTTATACTCGCTTTGAATCACAATATCTTTTAGAAAATAGATATTCAAGCTTTGCAACTGTAACCCATTAAAAACAAGCATTTTTACAATGGAATCACGCAGCACGAGCTTTTGAATTATTTTTGTTCAAATTTTATGACAACTTAAAATCCAGGAAAAAGTATTTTCCCCATCTCGCTTTTTCACAAGTTCACGCGTATGTAACACAAAATTTAACGGGCTCAAATTCATACAAAAATACTTGAATATATTAACGGCCAAACGTACTTTAAGCGCCTAAAATTTCAGGCTTAAAGTGTGATAAAATTTTCCGTAAGCTTGGTGTAAACTTGGCAATTTGGCACAAAAAGCAAATCCGCCATCTTTTATCGCATTTTTCGGAGATCCAAGATCAGGGTATGTAAACAGACTTGGAACAATAAGATAGAAACCAAAGTCCTACAAGATATGTGGAAAGCAGAAACAATGCCGAAAATTGCAAAGTAGGACACAATAGTGGGAGAAAATCTTAATTTCTCTCAATCCTCACAGTTTTTTTTTTTTTCCTTTCTTTCTTTCCGTCTGCAGAGTTACTTAAAATTGTGAAAGTATACTACAAAACAAATCTTCCAAAGAAATGTAATTCCTAGTATTCTAACAAAGAAAAACACTTCAATAACGGTTATCCACAAAAGAAGTTGATGAGATTTCCCGTTTTCCCGATAGAAAATAAGGAATCTTATCACGCGACTACAAAGAAAGGCACAGTAGCTACATTAAAAAAAATTGCCTTTGGAATTAGAAAGTGATAGACTTGACAGTGTGCCAGAAAAGTTGAATAAAAGGTTTCTTACGAACCAAAAGCAAAAAATCGAATGTCTGAGAGTTTAAACAAAAGATTCATTGTTTTGAGGACTTGACCTTGCAATCAACGACAACATTGAATAACCAAGCACTAGTTTTTCATTCGAAAGCGGTTAGTAGTGGTTTTTAACACGAATTTACAAACCATCTAGGCTTCTTTCGTAAAATTAATATGACACATTCCAGTTTGTTTTTATAGTTTTTATATTAATAGTTTTTAGAACGTAATGTAACTACATAGAACCTAGAACGAGATTCAAAATTAACGTTAGCAAAGCCATTGCACGGAAAAGAAACCATTTTATCCTGTTACGAATAAAATATATCAGCTGTCACGTGCGGGACAAAATGTCCGTGGAATGCCGCATCAGTTAATGTTAATAAAGTAAGTTAATGTTAATAATGATTTTAACGGGGTTTTAAATTAAAGAAAAAGCTCAATTAATACGCAATATCGATATTCCAATTGTCCCCCCCCCCCACGGAAAAACCCACTCCCCCAAATTGGTGAACTTCATCTGTTAGTTTTTTTAATTATGACAAACACTAAATCCTGATAGATCAGCCAGGGAAAAAAAGTTTTTTTTTTTTTTTTTTTGCAATGGATGGATGTATATCTATCGCAATTGCACATTATAGAAAAGAAAAGAGCGCCCACAACTTAAAACTAAGTGCTGGAAATTCGAAGCAAGAAAAACCGATTGAAAATGTATCACATAAGTCAATACATGAAAAGATGAAAATTCTAAGTACACGTGGGTGTGTGTAGAGTAAAAAATCCAGCCCACAACAGGCAGGAAATGTTTAGATAATAGAAATCCTCTTCTAAACAAGTCCACTTCCTGATGGGACCCCTGCTGGCAACCGAATGCCTGGAATCTGTCCAGTTTGAAAGATCCATCTCCCTCCCAAAAGTATTGCAAAAGCTTACAGTAAGCGGATGATAAACCTCTGAAACGCCCCAATAGCATTGCAGTAAAAATAAATGTTTGTTGTTCTGTTTAAGGTGTTTTGCATGAAGTATTCCATGGAATTCGAACTACCGTCAGCAGCGAATTGACGAAGGGGGTTTTACCCCTTTGCAGAAGTGTTTATTTTAGGCCAAGAAGGTAAATTCCGGTTGCGCTAGCGCACATCAGCACTTTAATCATGGTAATTTTCTTTATTGTATGTTCCAGATATAAGAGCAGTAGTTTCAGACAAATTTACAACTTGAAAACGACACAATATGAAACGTTTAAATAACAAAAAAAAAAATAATAATAATAATAATAATTAATTCCATTTTAATCTCATGGTACTTTTTTGTTGAACGGTGACGAAAAATCTTCGAATTTTATGAAATTTAATCAACACAATTTTCTAATTTACAATAGAAAAAGCATGCAAATTGAATCAAAGTTAGTTTACTAAATAGGATGCATCGACAAATTTAATAATGTATTCAAATGCATCCAATAAATGATTCAAAAATATTACAGATATGTCTTAATTTAAAATTAAAAACTATTGAATACCTTGTGTTTCATAGTTATACTTCAATGCAGCGGTTCCCAAACTTTTTAGGCCACGGAACCCTTAGTGATTTGTTTTTACTTAAAGGAACCCCATTTTTGTTTGTGACTGAAAAACAAAATGTTAACGATCTAGGAGTTAAATGATAAAGATGAAAAATGATCATCATTCGATTACTTTCTTCTGCATGGGAGAATTTTTCGTATTTCGACAGATTGGCACGTTTTAAGGTGCTCTGAGCCCACCTTAACCATTTTTGGAAATCATCTGTTCGTCTGTTTGTGTTTCGCATGTACTGTCCAACCACGGATTGCATGGAATTTCCAAACGTCTAGATCAGACGAATCTATGTGAATAAGGGGGAAAAGTAAAAATTTGATGCGCGTATTCCGCTCATTTGAATGAGACTCGGCTTTTGCAAAAGCTGACATCGGTAAAAAAAAAAAAAAAAAAAATAGATTCGTCCATTTAAGGTTGTAAAACGGATGTTTGTCTTTCCATGCAATCCGTGGTCAGACAGTATTTGACCGATTTCTTGAGGATGATCATACTCAAAACGTAATACATGGAATCGAAAGAAACTTGGTCATCTCCATGTGAGCTTGTGTTGATTAGCTTCAGAGATTAGTGCCAAAACGAACGATGTCCACTTTTATCGTGACTGCTGTCTCAAAAAAACACACACGCGCGCACACACACACATACACACGCACACACACAAGGATTCGCATTAAAATTGGTACACATACGTACTTAATGGGAGAGGCGCAGATAAGTTTTTACTACCAATCATTTCAAAAGGGTGAAACAATAGAATGATTTTCTCGTCAGGAATTACCGTTTCTATCTCGAAAAATAATACAAGAATTCAAACAAAAGCTGAAATACAAGGGGATCTCAACGGAAACATTTGTGAATCCGCAATTGATTTTTGCGCCAATTGCTCAACGAAGGACTTTGCATGCTTTTACCGTCCAGCATGACTGATCAGGGGCGGATCCAGACAAAACTCTCGGAGGGGGCCATTTGGAAAAATACGATGCTGTGGAAATTTTTTGAGTTTTACAAATATGAATATAGCCCACCTTTAACTAGAGCAATTTTTAAGGAATTTTCACTAGGCGACACAAGTTTAACATAAAGGCTGTAACCTTCCCAATAATGTTCCTCTTTTAACGAACGCGTGAATATATCGTGGCCTCAAAGTGGTATTCCTATAATCAAGTACTGCGTTCTGAGGCGACTTTATAGGACTTCTACTTGAAGAGCAAGCCGATGTGAACCAATTGTAAGTATAATATTAACTCTGAAGTAAAGGGGGCCCGGGGCTTCTCCCCTGGAAAATTTTCGAATTCGTAGTCTTAAAAACGCATTTTTGACGATCTTAGGTAATGTTAGGATAGAAGAGGTTCGGTGGCGCTCCCCTGTCTATTTTTCGAAATAGTAGCTCTAAAAATGCAGTTTCAAACGATCTTTGATGATGTTAGAAAGAGGAGGAATTTGAGTGCCCATGTAAGGAAATTTTTCTGATTTGTAATCTTAGAAATGCATTTTAACTGCCGTTAAGTGTCGTAATATTAAGGGCTTGGGTGCGACCCCCCCCCCCCCCTCCCGCCTATTTTTCGAAATTGAAACCTTTAAAACGCAAACATTATCGCCAATAAAGTTAAGAAGGAGGTGATTCGAAGTTTCTCTGGCGGATTTTTTTTTTTTTTTTTTTTTTTTTGCAATTGTAAAGCAAAAACGCAGTTTAATACGATCTTTTCATGATGATACGTGGAGGAGAAATTCCAAGGCCCACACCAAGAAATTTACCCATGTCTTCATAAATCTTGCTAAATAATCTTGACTGGAGAAAACGAGAGTTAACAAAATAAACTATTTCTGAAACTTCATCAAGAACTTTTCTCAAGTCAGATGATATTTAATTGATTACGCCACGACGATGCAAAACACTGTGACCACTACTACTTCAATCTGGAGCGACATATTAGATCCTTGATATTATTTCATTTTGCTTGAAACTAGTGGAAAATAAATGTATACAACGGCTAACTCGCAGCGGAAACCTTCCTATACTTCGGCGGAACTCAAGGGTTCCGCGGAACACACTTTGGGAAACGCTGCTTTAATGTGACATATTTCAATACGACATAATTAGACATAAAGAAATTACAACTTAAGATATGCTTTATCCGTTCCCGAATTCCTGATACATCGATAGTTTTACGTCTTCCCTATAGCAACGCCACACCACACGTTGGGGGAGATTTTGTTGACTGAATGAATGACAATTAATGAGCAACTGGGTGACGGAACGAGAGCGCATGAATTAAATTGATTATAAAAAATTGATAATTTTCAATGGAGGACGATGAAGATGAAGATGTAAGATATTTAGTGGGCATGCGCATTTAGAGGAGACAGATTTCGTTTATATCCTCGCAGCCGTTGTGAAACCATCCATACTACAGCCATTATTTTTCCACCTCCCATGTCACAAACATCGAAGTGAACCCTTTTAGAACTAACAGTCAGCCGTGATGCCCCAATGCCAACCAAATTTTTTTAATAACGTGCTCATAAAAGGAAGAATTGTTAACTGCGGTTGCACGTAAGTGCTTCCTATGCTACCGCTGGCACGTGGCTGTCAAGTTGTCATTCCTAACTGACAATATTTTTTGCAAAAAAACAATGAAACCAAGGGCGCCCATATGCAAAATTTTAAGGGGAGGGGGCTTAGATATTTTCCCCATGGTTTACCAGGATATTTCCCCATAGAGAAACCGATTTCAATATAGATGAGTTATTGAAATTTGACATTTTTAATAACTTATCCATTAATTGCTAGAGAACAAATGTTTTTACATTGTTGCAAAGAAAAAAGTACTAAAAGCAAGAAAGTTCTAATTCCAAAGGGAAGGGCTTGAGCCCCGCTTGCCCCCCCCCCCCCCTCCCTATGGGCGCCCCGGCGCCCTTGAATGAAACAATAAAAACACAAAGTGCTAAATTTTATTAAATAATCTTCACAACACACATGGCCTGATTACTGTATAGGCAAACTAGGACGTGGCCTACCCCCCCCCCCCCCCCCCATCAATGGCTAAAACAGTAAGTTTTGTCAACGAGAGGGCGTCGAAAATACGTTCGGCCTTGGGCCCTGTGGTATCTCAATCGACTACACACGCTTTATTAGAATATATACCATGCCCACTACCCAGTGCTGTCGTTGTGAGGGGGTGGGCACTAAAAATAATGCAAATGTGATATAAATTAGTTTCAAACCGTCTTTTCTTTTGGCGAGTCTCCCCTCAGCCCCAAGGTGAGTTCTCCTAAGTCTTTTTTTTTTCTAACTACAGCACTGACCGTTATAAAATTTATTGGTCAGAAATTCAGCGATTTAAAAACCTAAAAAAAAGTTCCCGAAAGTTATTGCTGTTATGGGAAACAAATCAAGAAAAGCAAGTCTATTGTTCACTATCAATAGCAAATCTATCACCTACTAAGAGCAACTACGCTCGGGTACTTGGGAAATTCAAATGTGATAAATGTAAAACAATCAATCAAAAACAATAGCTATTAGAAAAGCCTGATAAACGACCTCGCCTTTTTTCTGACATCATTTGGTAATAACATTCACTGTTGATCAGTTCTAGAAATCGAATTGAAGAATAAAAATCGCCAAAACCAAAAACTAAAAATTCACAAAAAAAAAATAAAAGATTTCTTCGGGTGTTCTTTTTTCCCACAGCACTGCTCGTCGTAATATGTAACTGAACTTAAACTAATACTAACTAATACGACGACATTAAGGTGGCACAAGAGCAAAAAATTAATACTCATTAAGCAGAACAAAAAAATATTGATAATGCCTCTGAACCTCTTGTAATAACTCCTGAATTAATTAATGCTCATAAACTACAATTTTCAAAATTAACAACTAATCACTCATTAGCTAACCATAATAATCAGGTTAATCTTTAAAAAATATGGTAGAAATACAATGATAATGCGCTCTAATGAAAAGAAAGGATATAAATTAGTAAAACTGCGATGTATTATACCTGGATAAAAATTAAAAAAAACAACATAATAAAATGTTAGAATAAGTGACAAAAATAATTCGCTTAAACTTGGGGGGGGGGGGGAAACAATCAAAACTTAAAAGCTTTCTAAAAATGTTAGATCAACTCGTTTATTTTTAACACGCTTTTATTAGCTTCACTTGTATGTTTGTGAGTATAACTCTCCTTTGGACTAGGCGCTAGTGGCTTATTACTGTTAGTGCATTCCACCACTTTATGAGCGTTCGTAGCAGAGCGGTCTCAGGCGCGGGTCTTCGCTGACGTCCACCTCCGGGAATCATTGGGCGTGCGTTCTAATCCCTTCTACATCGAAATTAAATTTATAACCTTGCAACTCAATTTTCGCCCACTTTTTGTGATCGGATTCTTTTAAAATTTAGAATGTAACCTCAGACCCGATGACAATGCAATATTCTATAATCAAATTAATTTATTTACGATAAATTATTAGTTTATACTAATTAACACGCTTTTATGCTTAACTTGTATGTTTGTGGGTCCCACTTTCCTTTAGACAAATAACCAGTGGTTTATTAGAATTACTTACAAGTACAAATCAGAGCTGCGGAGTGTAACAATGTTTGCACATGAACTTACCAGAAAGCATTCAAAATGTCTGATGCAAATAATGCAATAGAATACTAAGATACATTCCATTATAAAAATCGAACACACGCACAAAGATTTCATTTAAGAGTTACAAGTGTTAGCAATATTTAGTATCTAATTCTTATTTAAAAATTTAAAAAAAAAAAACACGCTTTTGTAGCAAAATAAACTAAAAAGTAAAAAATAAAATAATAGTTTAAAAAACTAAAAAAAAAAAAAACATGCTTTAGTAGCAAAATTAACTAAAAAGTTAAAAATAATCTTTGGATGACAAGTATATAAAGTAATTGACCAAACAATTAATTTTACTGTGATAAAAAAAGCGTGGGGGGGGGCTTCTTGTCAGTTGTCTTAAATTTCTTCCACTTGTTATCCATACAAAAATGTAAATAGGCAGTCCAGCACGATTTTTTTTACTACAGTAAAAGTAAATGTTTGGTCAATTACTTTATATACTTGTCATCCAAAGATTATTTTTAACTTTTTAGTTCATTTTGCTACTAAGTGTTTTTTTTTTTTTTTTTACTTCCTTTTACAAAAAAAAAAAAAAAAGTAGTGTATTCGCGAAATAATTTTCACTCAAAAATCGACCTTAGTTTCCATTTTACTCACCCTCGAATGAATATTGAGTTTTTTTTGTTTTTTTCGACTCGACCACTCGTGGATAAGTGCCTAAGAACGTATAGACACGCGAAATATCCATTATGACGATTCCCGAGTTAATTACAACGAATTTTTTCGTGACGGCCGTATGTACGCATGTATGTCGCATAACTCAAGAACCGTAAGTCCTAGAAAGTTCAAATTTGGTACGCAGACTCGTAGTGGGGGTCTAGTTGTGCACCTTCCCTTTTGGATGCATTCGGGTGTTTCTAAAGGGGGTCTTTGGTCACTTTTTGAGGGGAAGTCATTGTTAATTTCGATGTAAACTCAAGTGGTGTTATAATTTGGCGGACACTTGGCGAAATATCGCCAGTCTTTCGGTCGCCAAGTTTTGTCACCGACAAATTTGGCGATTTTTTTGAGCAATCACGATTGCTTATTGTTCTCACTTGACTATTTTTGACGTTCCTTTGATTTTACCCACCGCCACCCCCCCACCCTCCGCACCATCACCGTCGACGGGCTCCTCACCCTGCTGCACCTCTAGCGAAAGCCGTCTCCAGTTTGCATCCATGTCCTACACACACACGTATACATACACAACTACACACACACACACATACACACACGAACACACACAAATACACAAACACATACACACACATAAATACATACAGACACCTACACATGCACACACACAAACACATACAAACAACTACCTACACATTCATGCCTGCACACAGACACAAACACATATGCCTACACACACACACATACCTCCCCATATACCCACACATTCATACACACAACTACTCACACACTTATGCCTGCACACAGACACAAACACACATGCCTACACACACATACCCCCCACAGGCCTACGTGCACACACTCGTGATTGCTAAAAACATAATTTGAATTCAAGATGTCAAAATTCAAATTAATTTTTTTTTTTTTTTATCTGTTTCAATTTGGCCACTGTTGGTGATATTTTGAGAGTAAACTATTGAATCACATTTGAATTGCCAGTAATGTGGAAATGACATTAAATTGGAGTAAAAAGAAGTCATGTGATGCACACATCAGCTCGTTTAAACTATTATTTTTAACAAGATAACGTTTGTTGACAAAACATGGCTATGATAACCTGCCTGTTTTTTACGCAAATAAATGACAATGTGCGCATCAAAAAATATTTAGTAAAACAAAATAACTTTCTATATGTGAACAAACTCTTGAGTATTCAAGGAATATTCAGGAAAAAAAAAAACAAATATATATTGTAACAATATAACTATAAAAAAAACAGTAAAATGCACGTACTTTTCCTTCAAAATTAAAATCAAGCACGCTTGGCAGCTTTAAACTCCGTGGGCATGAAAAATTTGGGTTTTTGTACGAAAAAATTAATTTAAATCACGGAAACGTTTTTGCTTCAAAAAAGCGCGAAATGATCACAATATCACCTTAAAATTTTTCAGAAACGTTGCATATCACCAGCATTTCAATAGAAACTATTTATGGCCCCCGTACCCACATGGAGAGTTCTTGGAGGCACTGCAGCAATGGGGCGCGGGTAAATTTATTTTTATGTTTATGTGCCGTATTTTATTTCCCGAACTTGAAAATAGGGGAAGGGGACCCTGAAACAAATGTGAATCAAAGAGCCTATTTTGTTCTAATTGATCATGAGTTGAAATTGACCTAAGTTTATTGAATAATTCGCGAGCGTTAGGATAGATCTTTTACTTCGATTGCCATGTTACTGCCCCAAATTTTATGACTGCTTAATGTATTGCAGAGAAAAGCTTTCATTTTAACACAGCTAGTTTTGCTTTTTTCTCATTTTTCCACAAATTTAGTTCTTTTACAAAAAGTTTTTTTTTAATCACATAGTGAATAATATAATTTTAAATATACTTTTAACGTGTTAATTTTTCAGAGCGTGCACCATCATACCTCTTGCCTTCCCCCCCCCCCCCCCGCGCAGCGGAGGTACTATGTATGCCACTTGATAAGAGGGGGTAATAAAATGTGTGACATCCCATATTTTCTTTCACAATGCTTATGAAAATGGCGCGAGATGTGACTAGGGGAGGGGAAGGAAGTGATAAGGTGAAGTGAAATATTTTGAGACAAGATGGGGAGGGGGGAGCGAAAATGTTGGAAAGAAAAGGTGTAACACTAACAGCTCCGTATCGTCTGCTTTTTTCGCATGCATAAATAGTGTTTGTTTTTTATTGATCTTTTATTTCTTATTTGTTAATAATGTCACTTGTGCAGACAATAAATTTAATTTTAGTGATTCTTTTATTATTGGAAATTACTTTGGACTCTATATTTGTACGCTAATATTTCATTTTTGAGTACTTAGATGAAGTAACTGCATTAGATATTTCTTAAAATCTCCCCCCCCCCCTTTGATAAAATCTTTTGTGTTGGATGTACTTTGTACCTTATTATTTAATTAATAAACTTTAAACGCTTAAATGCGGTAATTATACATGATAAAATTTGATATTCTTTTTGACTGACGAATTTCTTAAACTAAAAATGCTCAAATGAATTCATTCAGATGATCAGATAATTTGATTTTTATTTTGGCTCCATTTAAAATAAACAGGTTTTTCACTTTTTTTCTCTCTAGGATTGGCAGGTTTTTGCCATAGGTGGAAAAAACCACGGAAAAAACAGGTAAAAACCGTCCGGCAAAAATACCTTTTTGCCATTTTTTGCCAAAGCGGTAAAGGTGAAAATTATTTATTTTCCGAGGAATGTAACTATTTTTATTTTTACCAAGTTTATCTTTGGCAATAATAATACATTGCTTTTGTGTTTTTTTTTTAATTTTAATTATTACTTAGAATAGTCGATGCATTATTGAAACAGTAATCTAAATACAAGTGCTATTCAGTTTGTATTGATTTAATAAAATGCTTTTTTAGTTAATAATATTAAATATAGATCATGAGAAAGAGGGAGAAAAACTCACTGGCTTTGGTTATAAAATTGAAAATACTGAAGAACAGCTGTAACTGTTAAACAATTGAACCTCATCACACATAAGGAGTATGAATATAAAAAGCTGAATAATGACCATTAAATAAAATGACTTAAAATAATTAAATTTGTTCATATTCAATTCAATTTTCTATTTCAACTCATATTTCCTTTTTTCAACATAGCATAACAAAAAGCAAGTTTTGAAAACCTTTCTAATTCCAATCTATTTTGTGATTTTGAATGAACCAAATGAAAAATTAGAGAATGAATATTTGCTCTACTGCTGCACTACTTGAGGGGCATGTTTGAAGATGTGCAATTAAGTTGCAAAAGTCTGGAGAAATATTACATGTATACTCCTCCACCATTTATTAGCATCAATAGTCTCAATAACTTGATCTTCAAAAAATGTAGCTGGAAAAGGTTTTTCTTTCAACCCAAAACTTCTCACATATGGTAAGTATAAAATAAAGGTTTTTTTTTTTTTTTTTTTTTTTTTTTTTTTTTTTGTAGCCATTCACAGGGTTTTTTTTTTTTTTTTTGTTCAGAATTTAAATTTTCCCCTCTGTACTTTGGATGCAATAAATAAGAAAGTAGGTGCCAAGATAGAAATGCTTGCTCAAACCTTTTTAGATTATATTGCAAGTATAGTAAAAGAAAAACTGATAGTGATGTGTTTGTCACACAATCATGCAATTTCAGTATTTTGCATCCTAACTGGGGCACATGTCTCATATATTTTAATTGACTATCCTCAAAAAACATTTTGAAGTTTTAATTACCATATTTTATATTAATGAAATTTCTAACTAATATTCTGATTTGAAGACTTAATTGCATTATGCACAACAAAATATTACTGTTTATTAGTACATTTCTTGAAATCTAGCCAATTTTCCTAGTTTTTGCCAATTTTGCCGGTTTTTGCAACTGTCCTGAGGGCAAGTATAGAATTTTGCCCCCAAAATGTCCAACCCTATTTTTTTCTTTAAAAAAATTAACTGAATCTTTTACGCAATGCACATTACTTACTGCTTAGATAATTCATCTTTTTTCTCCTCTCATTTCAAATTTTATAGTTAGAATATCCTTAACACCAAATAGAAAATGTGTTGGTTCAGGATATCAATGTTATTTTGCAATGAATTTTATAATGTATTTTAGAACAAATCATGCAGGATCTTGAAGCGATGGACAACATAAAACATGAATTACAATACCAAAAATATGCGCAAGAACAGTGAAACATAAAAGTGCATGCATTTACATATTTTCTAAACATTTTCATAACAGTATATAAAAAAAAGTTAGTACTAAAATTAAGCATTATATTACGCACAGTAAAAAACATGCTTAACTTTCGAAAAGATATATACCTCGAGAACTAAATCATGAATCAATTTTAATAATTTGAAGAATTAAAATACTCTATCGCAAGATAACTACTGTCAACAGTACTTAGTCGACAACGTTTGACAGTCCATTTTGTTGTTTAGCTTTTATATTGACTATTTGTTCAAAATGCTAGTAATAACTTTATTCTTTTTATTTCGTTACAGAACAACAGAACATTGGGCCCACGAGACGCTATATGAGACTATTCGGAAACTAGGGGCCCGGCCCTTGCGTTGGGTCGGCTCGGAATCGGAGTAGTGTTTTATCGGGAAAGGGGGGCCTGGAGACCAAACTGACAAGGGGCCCGCCTCGACTCTAAGCGGCCCCGCAGAACAAAAAATTTATAAGGGGGGAAAATCAGCATCATTTTTAGTAAAACACATGAATCGGACATTTTAATTCTCAATAAATGAAATAGAGACATAAAAATATACACGAGAAAATGAGAACTTATCTCAGAACACCGACTCACCTGGCCGAAATCTGTAACTACTGTCATGCTGCGTTGCACTGACAACACCATAAACCTGAATTTCGTGTAGATAATCAAATGATTTGAGAAAATAAACTATATCCAATCGTTGATCAATCACCAGATCATCCCAAGCACAAAAGCATCACTATTGACAATGTTGATTTCACCGACTGCATCCATACACACACACAAAATTAGCAAGTGACATGTCAACAAAACTTCTGCAGCATTCGTAAACTTCGGCTACTACGCGCTACGCGTCTAGGGTTGCTATTCGCCGCGGAAGAGAATTCCACCGTGAAGTGCTTTGGCATACTTAATTGTTGCCAAGTTAAGTGTCACTTTTTTCCTTCCATTTTTTTTCTCTTCGTTCTCCTCTTCTCCCTTTCAGTTTTCCTCATATTTCAATCAAATCTTGAGATCATTCAAAAAATAAGAAATGGAAAACACTTGAATGCGTAGAAAAAAAGTATTATTCAGTATGTTTTATGCAAGATTCTTTATTATCTCTTTTTTCTCTGTGACGGTAAAAAGAGGAGAAATTAATATAAAAATCAAGAAAATTTGTCGAAGGAATTTGCCTTTCGATATTCTGTTTTTTTTTTTCTTTCTTTTTTTTTCTTTTCGCGCAATACTTTTATAATAAACAATGCTTTGATTAACACAAAAATAATTCATTGTATTTTTATTCAAAGTCATTACTCTAACTTTCATATTATGCTTTTCTTATATTTAAAAACTTAATCCGTGGAAACTGATTTTTTTTTTTTTTTTTTTTGAGCAATTTTGACGTTCCTTTGATTTTTCCCACCGCCACCCTCCGCACCATCACCGTCGACGGGCTCCTCACGATGCTGCACCTCTAGTGAAAGCCGTCTCCAGGTTGCATCCATGTCCTACACAGAACGCATACATACACAACTACACACACACACAAACACATACACACATGCATACAGACACCCACACATACACACAACTACCCACACATTCATGCCTGCACACAGACACAAACATACATGCCTACACATACATACACATAACCCGTACACACAAACACATACCCCCACGCACAAACACACACGCCTACATACACACACAAGTAATTGCGAGAAACATAATTTGAATTCAAAATGTCAAAGTTCAAATTATTTTTTTTTTTTGACTAATGGGATCGTTTCCAAAATTTTAAAAGTTTTTTTTTTCTGAAAGAACATGCTTAAAAACATATTATCTGACCATTTTTTAAATAATTTGTTGATTAAAAAAATTATTTAAACCGGTGCGCTTTCATTGTTTACGCTTCTGCCGATGACATCACAAATGATGAAATGCCATTCAGTGTTGCCATTCACAGAGCAAAATATTAAATTCGCATCTTTACTCACGTGTATTGGCAACGATATGGTTGATAGCAAGCGTAGAGCGCAATTTTTATTAGCTTCTTGATTATTATAACGAGGAAACGCGATAGAAAGGTGCGCCAAGAGCATCATTTGTGACGTCATCAAGACCACGCCTTGTTTGAAAAATCGAACATTTTTGACAAATTAATTAAAAAATAACTGTTGGGAAAATGAAAATATTTTTTTGAGCAATCACGATTGCTTATTGTTCTCACTTGACCGTCCTTGATGTTCCGGTTCCTTTTTCAGCTTTTGGACCAGGCCTGCAGCACCACCGTCCACCGGCGGCGGCGCGGCTGGTCCTGAGCACTGTCCCACGGAATCCACTTTTGCTGGGTGGTGGCGTCCATGTCCTACACACACATGCCTGCACACAGACACAAACACATGCCAACATACACACACACACACACGAACGCCTGCACACACACAAACGAACGCCTACACACACACACACACGAACGCCTACACACACACACGAACGCCTACACACACACACACGAACGCCTACACACACACACACGAACGCCTACACACACACACGCGAACGCCTACACACACACACGCGAACGCCTACACACACACACGAACACTACACGCACACGCACGTACACAACACTCACTCACACACATGCATACATACACTTACGCACCCACACACATGCGCCTACACAAACACACACGCTCGTGATTGCGAAAAACATAATTTGAATTCAAGATGCCAAAAATTCAAATCAATTTTTTTTTTTTTTTTTTTTGCTTATTCGATCAATTTCAGTGGCGAAAAGTATTACTTTTGACTGAAGGAAACAACCCCATTGTTAACATGAAAAAAACGAGCTGATGTGTGCATCACATGACTTCCTTTTACACCAATTTAATGCTATTTCCCTATTATTGCAATTTTAATGGGATTCTCTCTCTAACTCTTTAAATATCACTAGCAATGGCCACATTGAAAGCAGATTTAAAAAAAAAAAAAAAAAAATCGCCAAATTTTTCGCCAAGTTGGCGACAAAACTTGGCAACCAAAAGACTGGCGATATATCGCCAAGTGACCACCAAATTATAACACCACTTGAGTTTGCATCGAAATTAACAATGATTTCCCCCCAAAAAGGTGCAAAAGACCCCTTTAGAAACACCCGAATGCAACCAAAATAGGAGGTGCACAACTAGACCCCACTACGAGTCTATGTACCAAATTTCAACTTTCTAGGACATACCATTTTTGAGTTATGCGAGATACATACGCACATACGCACATACATACAGACGTCACGAGAAAAGTCGTTGTAATTACCTCGGTGATGGTCAAAATGGATATTTCGCGTGTCTATACATTCTTAGGCACTTTTCCGCATGTGGTCGAATCGAAAAAAAAAACTCAACATTCATTTGGGGGTGAGCAAAATGGAAATTAAGGGCGATTTTTGAGTGAAAATTTTTTCGCGAATACAATACTTCCTTTTTTGTAAAAGGAAGTAAAAAGGGAAATTTTTTTTGTTTCAATTTCGTTTTTGTGTTTGAACTCCCATACTCGCAGATCTTCGAATTTCCCCCGATAATTCCTTGAAAAGTTCTAATCATTCTTTGAACCTCCTCGACCCTCTGGCCCAGTGCGTGCCCTAGAGGTGAACTGTCGAACAAAGCAAATATTGCATTAATCGGAATCTCGATTCTTTTTTTTTTTTTTTTGTTATGTTCTTACATGGTTTAACCTAAATCCTAAATCACAAAACATATAAAAATACTCCAACCAAAAATTTATTAAAAACTACAAAATAATAAAAGAAAAAATCTACACCATCGTTTTCTCTTCCTCGGATTTCACACATGACATGTATTTTACGGCCCGAATTGATGTGCTCTAGAAACAAATCGCTTTTAAAAATGTCGCTAAATTCAGATTACAACGATGACAAGTATTGTCTGACTCATTCTTTTTAATACCACTTATTTAGAGACTAATTTTCGTCGTCATGGTTACAAAGCGTCTGCGGTTTGCGATGATTCATTTTTTTTTCTTAAATTCAAAACTGATTTTACATTTTAAAAATGGACGGGGGGAGCAGCATTCCCCCCCAGCAAAATTCTTAGTCTAGTATTTGAAAAAAGAATAACATTTTTTATTTCTACTGCAAAAGTTATATAGGAAAGAATTATATTGTTTCCTTGTTAATTACTGCGTAATATATATATATATATATATATATATATATATATATATATATATATATATATATATATATATATATATATATATATATATAAATTTTCTAAAAAAAAATTGATTGAGTTGGAGAGCAGTTTTATTCCCTTCCTCTTTTCAGTTTTTAATCCAGCGGTTCCTAACCTGGGGGTGATTAACTCCGAAAGGATATAAAGTGAGGTTTTCCGAAGGGTAAAATGGATTGAGATCACTCACAAAGCAAAATTATTAAAAGTCATGTACGTATCAATTATACTTAATCGATAACAATCAAGGATTGATAAAGGTAAAAAAATGAACTTAGAGCTCGACTTACGATGCGCATTGGCCGAAACAACAACTATTAAACAAATTGTTACAACTAAGCCATATCATAATACCAAGAGTCTAATTGACTACTACTTGGTTTTATAATAAATTTCTAAGAAACAGATGTTTTCTTTATCCGAATGATTAAAATTGATGCTACAAATGTTAAAATAATCAATTAACCAACGTTTTGAAGAACAAAAACTGCAAATTACTGCAGACACGTATTTCGGTGTGAAAAGGAACACTTTTTTCAATGCAAAGAAATGTGAGCTTCTGGATGAAGAGTCAACCCAGAAAAGATCTCGGATGACTTTTCACCCAGAAACTCACACTTCTTAGCAATGAAAATGGTGTTCCTTGTATAACACTGAAACACGTGTCTGCAGTAATTTGCAATTTTTGTTCTTCAAAACGTTGGTTAATTGATTATTTTAATTTTCAGCACAAAGGTATTTATTCACTATTACAAATATTTTTTATTTTCGTAATCAGTGGCGGCTCGTGTCTTGAAAAAGTGAGGGGGCTAGATCATGGGTGCACTCGCACCCATGATCTTTTCTGGGATCGCACCCATTCCTCCTCCCCCCTCCAATTTTTCGAAATTGCAGTTAAAAAACGCAATTGTAGACAAATTTAGAAGACTTTTACTGGAAGGGGTTCTGAAGCTCTCCCCTGGAATTTTTTTCAAAATGGAATTTCTAAAATTGACGTGAAAAAAAAAAAAACTTCGTATAATCCGCGGATAATAAACGCAAAAAAACGAAGTTTTGATTTAACATATGATTTTAGTAACAAAAATGAAAACGTGAAGAAGTAATAACTTTTATTCAAAACTAATGTAAAAAAGTAATATACAAAATAATGATTTCTTCTCCAAATTATCATTATAGTACGCTAATTATTTGAAGATAAGAGTCAAGAAAGGAGCAAGTGGTCTAATCTTGTGCAAATTAAGGCTTCTTCCTTTACTGTATGTTGTTTATTTTACATAGCCTGAATCGCATAAGAACATTCAAGCTATGTAAAATTGACAACCTACAGGCATTGTGACGGTCTTGGCAAATCCTGCTGTAAATATTGAGGTTCAGTGCGTTAGTATTGAGGGAAAAGAACCACACACACACAGATAGTCTGCGACGGCGTATTATCCGCATCTCATAAATGTTACACATTTTTAATAGATAATCCGCGGATTACACACAGGAAAATGCGGTACAGTCCATTTTTTTTTAAATTTCAAGCACGTATGCACAAAAAAAAGGAAAATAAATAAAAAGTTGTAAATTATTGTCTGAAAAAAGTGAGGGGGCCTGCCCCCCCCCTCTGGCCCCTCCCACGAGCGATCACTGTACGTAATTTAAAGAAGAAAAAAAAAACACTCTGTATTTTTGTCGCATTTTTCATTCGCTCAATAAGTATCAAAATCAAAAAGATCCATAATATTTTTTTAATAAATGATATTTCCAAAAAGGATAATCACTATTTTATCTGAAAAATCACTAGAATTTGTTTTCTACACGAAACACCCACAAGAAAGTTAATAGTTTCTAATGCAAAAACCAAAACCCTTAGCTCCTTAAAGTGAAGTTCAATTTTGCATTATTTTTGCAGTTAACAGAGAAAGATTGCCAAAACAGCCGCCCCAAACGTTCCGCCTTGAGGTAGACGGAAGAATTGAATTGTTATAATAAACAATTCCTGAAAAAGAATCAAAAGCACCGACCAAAAACACCTGTACAGACGGAAAATAAATATTTTCGAGATAGCAAGGAGGTTTCATGCAAACAAAGGAGCTCACCTGAACTAGGCGCCAGGTCCACTGAAGAAGAATACACTGAAGAGAAAAATACCTGCCGATCTCTGAAATGCCCATTTCCTATAAGTGTGCAATCAGCATTCACACAGAAAATAGTTTCCCTGGAGGATGTTGGTCAATCTGAATGTGTTTGCTAGCTTTTGAATGTACAAACATCATACTGGTAAACCTGGGTAAACCTGCACCTGTTTTATTGGCTTTAAGTCAAACGGTTATCTTAAAAGCGTCCGAAAATAAAACGCTAAGCTTTTAAGTGGACAAGTGCTGGAGATTTACAATTTTGTCAAATTATAGCTTTATGTGACTATGTGAATGGGGTTACTTTTTTTTTTTACTTTTTTTTTATCTCGTCGTTTTTACACCACGTGAATAAAAAAGTGTGTGTTCTTTTTTGAAAATTCGATTTGTTTTTTTAATTTTCTTTCTTTCTTTATTCCAATTTTAAGCAAAAGTTTCACATAAAACTCCTAATTCGGGAGAAAAAAAAATCCTGGCATGTTTTACAGATCTCTCCGGATCGTTTTTTTTTTTTTTTTTTCAAAATTCAAACAATGAATTTTGTTTGAAGTTTCCAAGACAATAAGGTACGCATTTAACAAACGTTTCAGAAATATTTTTTAACAGAAAAACAAAAAAGTATGTATTTGATTTGAAATATTAAAAGCTGTTCTGAGTCTTTATTTATTTATTTATTTTATTTATTTATTTATTTATTTATTTATTTCAATTTTTTTTTGTTTTGGACCAAGTTAAGACAAATTTCTTTCCGACTGCAGAATGTTTCATCCACATTTTTCGGAAATACATCTTATTTTCGTTTAGCACAAAATTTGCTCTCAATTAAAAAATTTAACACGAAGTTTCTAATTCAATTAGAACGACTGAAACTAATGTTTAATAAAAATCATGTCAAATCTTCACGTCTTCCCTATGATGGAACTATAGTTCATTTCATACTATTCTTATGTAATTTTAAGACAAGTTTTTCGATTTTCGCGTAACTTTTCTATCTTAGACACCATATCTTTTCCCCAGAAAAGATCTTTAAACAATAAAACGAAAGCATTGTGGTCACGGTCACTCAATGGTTGTTAATTAGCGTCGGTTAACAGCAGAATTACAGCTACGATTCCGGTTGCTAGCAGCTGAAATATTTTATTAAAAATTAATTATTTAGTTATATGTTTTCTGAATTTTTTTCAACGCACATACATCTTTAAAAATTTATCTAGTGTTATCCAGCTGTTCAATAAATATATTTTAAGAACAAGAAGGGGGGGGGAGTGAAGTGAAAGATACTTAATGAATGAAATGACCTTGAATTATTTCAAACTGCTTACTTTTTATGCATTGTGATAACAAGTTACTCATTACTTCATTTAAAAAAACAACAACAAAAAAAAGACAAGCTCTAGCTTCTACATGGTGCACAAAATGTTTACCAAAAAATGAGGGTGCCCCCCCCCCCAGAGCAAGGGCGCGCCCCTCTATTATGAAGATCCCTCCAAGAGCAAGAAAAGCCCCACGAAGTGCAAAATACCCCTCAAAATACCCCCCTCTAAAAACTTCAATGGCACAGTTTGCACCATGAACCCCCCCCCCCCCTGATGGTGAGCACCCCTGCTAAAAAGAAAAAGTTGAGGGAAAAAAGACTAAACTGCAATGCAATTCTTTTGCCAACAAAGCGATAAACAACTTGGCGAAATCGAAGTTCCATCACGTTTTAGAAGAAAGCGCATGCGTGAGTAAGGGGCGTATGCTATTGGCGTAATGCCAACCAATCTTTGGAAACTGGTTTTGCGGAGGAACTCGCGGATGGCATATCAGTTCCCGCCAAAATGTCCCCCTCTTTAAAAGTGGGGGAATATTGCAAGACCCTCGCTGAAACCAATGGCTGAAACTGCTCTCCTCTGACCTCTGAGACGGAGCAACCTTGAAAAATGCCAGGGAATGAAAAATTGACTAAAAAAAGAGAAGCCACGGGTCAGGAGCGTGTCTGTTTCCCGCCATCTCGCTCTAAATTCTGTTTTGCTTTTAATGGAATGGAAGATGGAAAAGCACTCTAAAAGAGAAAGTCCTCTGTCTGGATGAAATTAAAAATTATAGAATTTACAAGTCGGATTCAAGTAAATCAATGAGGTTAAGAAATAATAATAGTTAAAAGAGAAAGTAAATCTTTTTGGAGAATTACAATAATATTAAAAAATAATAATTACCGCAAAATACTCTTGTTGGAACGGTATTGATTCAGAGAGTCAGCGATGCATTGAATGATTAAGTTCAATACATATCTGGAAATTTACAAAATTAAATCTTTTTTGGGAGTTAGAATGATAGCAAAATTAATAATTACCACAGAATTCTCTTGCTGGGACAATATTGATACAGAGAGTCAGCGATGCACTAAACAATTAATTTCAATGAGTCTTTTAATTTACAGACATTTTTTTTTTTTAAATAACAATAATAACAAAGTTGAAATTGCGCAAATAGGGGTGGATACAGAAGTTTTTGGGAGGGAATAAAAAGTAAAATAAAAAGTGCCTATGTCAGACATCTTTTTAAAAATTTTATGCCAGTAACCTACTAATCGCTATATAATATCGCCAAAATGCTGAACTAATAAACGGCATTAGTACTTACAAACATTTTCATAATGATTAGGAGAAGAGGTTATTGAAACAGAACCCATAGACTCAAATGATGAGAATTATAAATTATCTACGTGTATTTTTTTGCCCATAGTAGTGTTATAAAACCCCACCCCCAACCTCCTGCACAAGGTATTGTATTTATTAGACTAAAAGAGTTAGGAACATATAAATTTTATTGAAACATCCAGAAACAATTTCGGAGCAGCTGCTGATTTTTTCGAAAAGCCATGATGCAGTTGAGACTACATTTTGTACTACATTCCGTTTCCATAAAAAAATCTCTCCCTCCTCCCGCCCCCCGCTCCTGAGTATTTCCCCACACTGAAAGCCGACTCTAATATCACTCTTAGAGCAAATCAAAGTGATCATATTCAAATATGCTTTGTGTGCGTATGTGTTTTTCAAGTAATAGATTAAAAACATTTCTAATTTTACGGAGGAATAATATAAAAATATTTAATGAATGGGGCAGTTAAATTAATTTTATTCCTTGGGGGGGGGGAGGGGCCCGTGCCCTCTTAAATCCTGTTCTGGATCAGAAAATACTTTTCGCGTAACATTTAATGTTGATTTTGTTACTAGTTTTCCCCCAATCTCAGATCAGATGTTTTTTTTTTACTCCCTCATCCTTCCTCCCCTCCGTTTTTTCCTCCGCTCATGTTAAATTTCTCTCTTGAAAACACGAGTTAAAATAAGATTTGTTTTTTTTTTTTCCACTCTACTGCGCATTTTTAAACTTCTGACACAAGTCTCAAATGATGTCCCAGTCTCTTTCTTTTTCCATATTGAATTGGAAGGAATAATTTATGGGGTACAATGGGGGGGGGGGGGAAAGTTTGCTGAAAAGTAGTGCAAGGTTATTGATAGAGGTCGCAGTTGTCATGGTGTGGAAAGCATCAACAATACGTTGCAGGAATCAAACAATACTTTCACTCTATGGATTTTGATTATGCAATGAATATTTGATATTTAAATAACTTTTTCTGTTACTCTGAAAATTACTGACATTTTTTTTCCTTTCTTTTTTTTTTTTTTTTCTTACTCATGTAATATGGTATCTCCATTTTATAGGAATGAAATGTATGAAAACAGTGCAGACAATTATGATGATCAACTCCGCAGAATTTTTTTTTTTTTTTTTTCTAATAATGAAATGAAAAACGGCGGGGTAAGTTAAGTATTAAAGACATACCATTTTGGCCTTTAACATTCAGAATTTTTGACACTTTGTATTGAAAAAAGTATCATATATTTAAATGTAATACTTAAAAGTTTCAGTTGCTTTTCCCCAATTTTGCAAGTTAAATTTTTGTTTAAAATACAAAGAGGGAAAATACGCTTCTTCACTAAATTTTTCCGGCGTCTGACTGATTTTCATTGCGTGAACTAAGGCGTTAAAAACATCTTTGATTTTGACCTTCGTATGACCCGCAGTTAAATTATCCATAAAATCAAACCCGCAGACGAAAACGAGAATCGAAAATTATCTCCGGTTTTTTGTGAAAAAAATTCTTCACATGCAATCAAAGCGCAATTCCACAAATGTCTCAATCATTTTTCAATTTTTTTTTTCTCCTATCAACTATCAATTTATTTACTTTATAATTCCGTAAAAGGCCGAAACTCCGTGCTAAGTATAAAAGCAAACGTTTTCCACCATTACCGTCTGCCCACAACAGAGAAGCCCCCACTTTTTCTTTGGCACTGCTTGATTCACTTGAGAGAGGGAAGCCTCTAGAGGCGAACAGTGGGGGGGTTTTCTTCTTTTTGGAGCTCCGGAGCTCGTGCACAGGATTGTGGACGACAGGTGGGTAGAGAAAGGAGGTGATCGCGTGGATGTTTATTATTATGGGGGCGAATTTTTCTTGCTTTATTTTATTCCCCAGCTCCCTCTTCTCCTCTTCTGCGTATTTAGTGGAGTGGAGTGGGACGACCGTTGGAGGAATTATAAGCGGAGAGAAGGGGGCAGGCGGTTCGTCTTACGCTCGGGTGCCCACGAATCTCAGTGCTTCGCCCCCCAAGAGAGAGAAGTGTTTTTTTGAACATTTTCCCCTTCCCCCAAAACAAGGTTTTTAAAGAAACTTCCAAGAATAGGGTTGTTCTGAATGCGCCGTTAACGGAAATCGAAAGCTTGCTTATTCAGTCCAAAAAGCAGGGTTATTGTTCGGGTTCAGTGTTTAGTAAATTTTGTCGATTTGAAACAATTTTGCGAATTGCAACTCGTTCTTCAAACAATGAAACCCCGATTTTACGTTTCACAGTAGACTGGGTTAAAAAACGTATAACACGGGAAATGTATAGCAGCAAAACTTATGATGATACCCAAATGAAAAAACGTTCAATGCGTGAAAATGTAGATTCGGGGGGCGTAAATTCGGGGTTTCATTGTATTATAGACTACATTCGTTTTTTTAATAACACGGTGATGCTATTCTAAATGGATCTTTAATAAAATTCTCATTTCCATCTCGTGTGAGATATGCAATATAAATTCTACATTTCAAACATAGCCGTTTTCTAATCATTGATAAAAGGTAAGGCATTTAAATGTTTTCAAGGCGAAGAGAAGCAATTTTTTTTTTTTTAATTTTCTTTTTAAAGAGGAACTACGGAGATGGAAATACATCTTCTTGGCGAAGGAAGAAACATTAAATATTTTTATCCCACTTTCATCGTTTTCCCCAACTTTAAATGAAATATTGCAGCAATAATTTTGCTGTCGTTAAACTTTCAGACTGATGTTCGTTAAAAATTGAATGTAGCTATAAAGTGTATAAAGTTATGTTATATGCTGAGTTTCTGTCTGAAAAAGTACACGTTGACAAAAATTTTGTACCAAAATTAGTAAATGTAACTGATGAAACAGTAGTTTTATTTGGTCTGAAAAAACGATTCTTTATTTTGGTTTTATGAACAAATAAAAATGTACTTAAAATAAAATTTTGAAACAAACACACCATATATTCCACATATAAATGTATCTACTATTCGTTTGTCTGTACATATTATTATTGTTTTCACGTGCATGGTTTCGTATTTCAGTTGAACTGCTGTTTCTCACAGTAAATTTTGTTTTCACTCAGGGAACTACATATATCATTGTCAGTAACACAATAAAAACAACAGGGGAAGAAAAGGGTGCATTGAAAAGTCTTCAATCAATGTGCATTTAGTACAAGGTAAGAAAACCGATAATTTCTATCGTGATCTACAGTTAATCAATATGTCACGAATGGTTAGAACAATAGAATAGAATGAGCTGCCGCAATGCTAATTTAGAAAGGCTTAATCGTTCCGCTTTGCCATTTTGCTTTTGCACGCTTTGCTTTGAACAAAGTGAAACTTATTACTTAAGAATAAGCTGACTTGATATTATTCAGCAATAATAACCACAAATGAAAAGAAAATTGCATATGGAGAGGGCAGATTTATCACTTTTGTGCCGTATTGGTGCTATTTTGTTTGAGACTATTGAACTTGTATCGATCGGCAAGCCAGGGCTGAGGATTTGGAACAAAAATTATCAACTCCCAGAATTTCAAAGTCATTGACTCCGACTCCGCAGTCATGGCAGATTGCGGACTCG
Organism: Uloborus diversus; assembly: GCF_026930045.1. Taxonomy (NCBI): domain Eukaryota; kingdom Metazoa; phylum Arthropoda; class Arachnida; order Araneae; family Uloboridae; genus Uloborus; species Uloborus diversus. The sequence goes on along the minus strand of NC_072732.1, from coordinate 57,905,621 downwards.
GAGCGAGAATGGCCTACTCCGACGCATGAAATTTTGAAGTCTCTTACTTCCTAGTCTAAAACCAGTCCTTTTCCGAATCCGCAACCATGTGGCAAACTTACTTTCAGCTAGGGCCGTATCCAGAGGGGGAGGGGGGGGGGCGAAATCCGAAAAGTTTTGTACCGTAAAACAGAAGAAAGTTTTTTTTTTTTAATTTTAATTTCTCATGTCAGAAAAAGAAAATAACAAAGTTTTTTATTCTTGATTTTGCAACTATGAAACGTGTGAAAATTTGAAGAAATACAGAAAAAGCAACTCTAGTTCTCATTAGCTGCAAAGCATACTTGAAATTTTGACCCTTAATTAGGATTTCCTGCTCTCTTTCCAAATTCAATTCAGGGCCGTCCAGGGCCAAGGCTGGCCCCTTGTCAGTTTGGTAGACATGCCCTGCTCCAGGGGCGGGAGCAGAAATTTTGGGGCCCGTCACAAATGACTTTTTTGGGCCTACCTCCATATTGTTTACCCATATTTTCACCCCTAGTTTTAAAAATATTGGGCCCCAAAATACAGGTTTTTATATCTATTTTTCAAAAAAATGACAGGGGGAGAAACCCCCGGACCCCCCTGAAGTTATGGATGTTCTACACCCGACTAAAAGGGACACTCTACTGTTATCCTTACCACTACAAGGTGGATAAAAAAATAATAAGAAATTAAAGTTAAAATAACAATAGTCAAAACAGTGGAATCATTAAAAATCGAGACAAAAAACATCTATGTTGAATATTTTTATGTGTGTATGAGTGTCTATATGTATAAATGTGTGTGTTAGTGCAATGTGCAAATCCAGGCCCCTCCCGAAAAAAAATTCTGGATACAGCCTTGCTTTCAGCTTCATTATATGAATATAGTTTGGAATGAAGAAATGAAAAGGGGTCGTCCACAAATGATATCGCGCTTAAAGAGAAGGAGGTTCATGAAATTGTGACAAGGAGGCGGATGGGGGAGGAGTAAGAAGAAGAGTGACATCACACATTTTGATCGAAATAAAAGCATTTCTCACAAAAAGATATTGATACAATATGGCGTCACATGCTAAAATGGGTGGTGGGTGAAATGCTGTGATGGGAAGTGTGCTACTTTGAGACAGAGGAAGAGGGGACAAATGGGTTGAAAAACGTGTAGCATCATTTATACAGGCCCTTGCCCTAAATTAAGTACAAAATGAATAAATTTCGTACAACTTAAATGTTATCGTTTGGTTAAAATAACAATGATTGCAGGATTAAAAAACATGGATTACTTGACAAATATTATAACTTCTTTCAGACCACTCTTTATCACTATGTACTTGAAAGATTGTGCAATTTTCAAAGAATATCATTGATTACGTTTTTATGCTAAGTGAAACTTAAAGTGGAGCTATTCTAAAGTTATAAGTTAAACTTTGTTCAAAGCAAAACGCGCTGAATCAGAAAGCAAAATGGAATGATTAAGCCCTTCTCACTGAACTGCAAACGAATGTAATTTTTTGTTTCATTTTAACTCTATTTGTATGAACAAAACATACTAATTCGATTCAGAGCACTTCGTGACAATGCATTTATTCTTAATCTTTCTCGTCACGATGTATCTATTCTTAAAGAACACTGTAATGAGTAAATAAAACATAAAAAATATTGTAAACATGAAAGTTACAAGTAAGCAAAATAATGAAAAATTGTAAAACGTTTATAAAATTTAGAAACTATTCTTGGAGGGAATACTTTTGATGGAGAGAGAGAGAACAAAAGTCACATAAGAATAAAACCGCTTTCGAGTGGCATCCACCCAACGCAAACACGTGACCCAAAACTGGACGAAACGATGAAAAAAAAAAAGGCCTCTCAACCCTTTGTTTCTGCTTAAGAAGCTGTGAATATATAAAGAGAGGGCGTATTCATGCTTCTTCCAAAGAGTTCTATTTTAAGAATACGCCCATAACAAATTAGACAATGAAACCTTGAATGCACACGTGCTGAGTTCGGGTATGAGGTGAAAGGGTCCATTTCATTCTTTCTCTCTCTCTCTCTCTCTCTCTTTTTTTTTTTTTACGGATTACTACAATATCAGCAACACCCAAATGAATGCGAAAACAACAAGAGGAATTGATACTTCATTTTAAGAAAAATCTGATCGTAAAAAAGTTCTTAGAATGCATAAACATACGATGCTACAAGAAAGTAACAATGCTGTAAACATGTAATGGGGTTGTTTCCTTCAGTAAAAAGTAGCACTTTTTGTCACTGAAATCGATAGAATAAGCAAAAAAAAAAGACCCAGAAAATACTTTTATTTTCCCAACGGTTATTTTTTAATTAATTTTTTTTTAATGTTCGATTTTTCAAACAAAGCGTGGTCTTGATGACGTCACAAATGATGCTCTTTGGCGCATCTTTCTATCGCGTTTCCACGTTATGATAATTCTAGAAGCGAATTAAAATTGCACTCCACGCTTTCTATCAACCATATCGTTGCCAATACACGTGAGTAACGATGCGAATTAAATATTTTGTTCTGTGAATGGCAACACTGAATGGCATTTCATCATTTGTGATGTCATCGCAGAAGCATAAACAATGAAAGCATACCGATTGAAGAAAATTTTTAAAAATATTAAACTTAAACAAATTATTTAAAAAATGGTCAGGTCCTATGTTTTTAAGCATGCTCTTTCAGAAAAATAAATACTTTTAAAATTTTGGAAACGACCCCATTATGTTATGTTTGGAGATAGGGAAAATTTTGAATATGTATTCTTAAAAAAATCATGTAGATTTAAAATTGAAATTACTGCTCATGAAAGTTTTTTAGAAATTTATGTTTTTCATGTCTCAGAAATTAGGATTTGTAGCAACTATTCCAAAAGAGACTTCTTCTATCCACTGAACCAAAAAACCTAAATTTCGGACATGGTTCTGATGGTCAGAGATAGTGATGATTTTAAACAACGCAGCGCTTTCGATTACGGCTGCAGTGAGAAAATTTCAAATGGCAACGCCCATTTATTCCGTGTGCGAGTTAATCAGCGTATTGGAAACCACAAATAGCATCGGAACGGTTGGTGTGTGACGAAAGTTACTCGTTCGCACATTCAAGCACCTGACTGAAAAATCACTCTTGCAACACTGCTTTTACTAAAGTTCTTTTCTCACAAATACCTGGCTCGTATTGTGCTTCTACTACCGTCTAACTTTGTGAATTATACAAAGATAGTCAAAGCTCCTTCTCTCTTGTGATATCATTATTTCTTTATAATGCTCTTTGCAAATATGCTTTAAGTTGGCTATTTTCGTCACGAGACAATTGTTCCAACGTCATTCGCGGATTTTGAATACTGATCCAGTTGCACAAGAAAAAAAGAGGGTGTTATATATCGAAAATTTCGAAATTCTCTCACTGTAACAGTAACCTCGAGCACTATTTTTAAATCATTACCATCTCCAGCACCTGCCTTCAAACAACAATAAAGTGAGACATTTTGATTGGTTGGACTGTCAGCGGATAGGCCATTAAAGGTTCATAGAATGTTAAGGTATTTTTTTTTTTTTTTGCATCACCGTGTATGTAACGCAAATAATCAACATATTGAGGATTCAAAGACGTTTTAAAATTTCACGTATTTACAATTTCAACTGAAAATAGGTTTTTACACATTTTAGTAGGAACGAATCCTTTGAAAATATATATATAAATTTAAAATGAGCATTTTTAGAGAGCATAAAAAACAAATGTAATGACTATGCTGCGGAAAGATTCGCAAAGTGAGAGAGGATCTGATTTTTATTAGGTTTAGTTGAAAACGTATTCAGCTAATTCAATTTTTCAGAGCTTCAAAATAAGTTTTTGAACAGCTTACGTAAATTTATTTAAATTCTTTCCCTAAAAAAAAATCTCTACTTTGAAATATAGAGGAGAGCTGGAAGGAAAGGAACAGAGCCGAAATAAAATGCGAAAAAAATATTTCTACAGTTTTTCGAGTAGGTTCATGTTGCCGCATTAGCATTAGATTCTTATACTTATTGCTACTTAGGCTGGACAACTGGAAATAATTTTTCACATTTTAATAATAACCTTCAAACAAACATTTTCCTTTCGCTGTTAAGCAAGCGTGGTGAAGGACGAAGTAATAAATTTTTGAAGGATGGGGAAAAAAAAAACACCTGCAACATCAATTATTAATCTTTTAGTAAATATTGGGTATTAGTTTGACTTCAGTTAGACGGATAAGATCTTTGAAGATAAGTCATTTTTAATGGGTATCGAAAATTTGCAAATAAATAATACATTCTAAATTTGTAATTATTTTTAGAATGTTTAAAAAAAAAAAATCACTTTTCATTCTTACTGTTTTATGAGAAGATTAAATGGTCTTTAAATGGTTTCTTAAATACCAGCGTTAAAATAAGTAATTACACTGCAAAGAGTAGTCATTGTGTAAGCAGTGGGTTACGCAAAAACATCCACATTCAACTACGGATATACGAAAAATATTTGACTCAAGTGTTTTCCGCGTTGGAATAAAGAATACATTCTCTATGAACAATTTAATTAACCTAGTTTATTTAGTCGAAGTTTGCAAATCGCTTAAATCCTAGAACAGAGGCGTCTAAGATTTTTGGGGTCTCAGCTAATGAATTTAGAACGACGTTTGAAAGAATTCCAAGAATTCCTGATGTTAATGATAGAAGATACTATTCGTAATCTTTCTAACATTAGCATTAGCACGGCAAAGAGTATGTCATTGAGAAAGCTATTTTGTGTTTACTTTTCAAAAACAAAATCTCACCTAAATGACTTTCGCGATAATGTTTTCCTTTTTTTTCCATCTTAATGTTATGACATACTTTTCTCTTCTCTGCGACAGAATCCCCCCCCCTCGCCATACTAAAATATTCTTAAGCTTTTAACGTACCCAGAGGCGTAGCTAGGGCAGGGTGGAGGGGGGCGGTCCGCCCCGGGCGGCATATTTTTAGGGGCGGCGATTCAGCACCTTCGATGTGTAAGAAAAGAGATTATAAATAAGGGAATCATACTTTAAATCTATTACTGGAGGCAAAGAAAAAAAAAAATCTTCGAAATGTAAGGTTTTGCTGTGACTACAACTGAACTTCTCAGTGTTCGAAGTTGAAATATTTCCGAAGTCCCTAAACCTTCCTTGTTCCTTTAACGTCCACTAAGGCAGACTTAAAATGTATTTTTAAAACGTAAATTTCGGAAAATATTCGAGAAAAGACTGACTTCCTAATGTCACCAAAAGCTAAAACTGACTTCAGTTTTGATGAACATTTGGGAGAGAACTCCATCCCCCTAAACGTTGCGATTTTTGATGTGAATTTAGAACATTTCTCCGATATAGGCGCCTAACATGAACATCCAACCCCCCCCCCCCTTTTTTTTGTAGGAATAACACGGATTAAATTAGTTTCCCTTTTCTTCCTTAAATGAAGTTTTCAATTTGTTCAATAATGTTCGACGGTTTAATGTTCAAGCGTATTTACGACACACATTTTTTTTCATTGTATTTTTTTGGTATTTGGTGAATCATTTCAAGGACCTGGCTAAATATTCGGTATTCGTCCAAACCATTATTCGTTACATCCTCAACCAACTGCGCACAAGTACTGTGGTGAAAGATAAAGCTTTATTACGTAACAATTTCGAGAGAGAGAGGGGTAAAGCTGTGCCATGTCTCCATAGACGAAAATCCATAAGTCTATCTATAACATTAGTCACCATAGCAACAGTCACTAGAAACATAAAAATACCCCCACTTGGGATTCCCTATGTACAGAATATGTATTACAAAGAAGGAAGAAAGACTACTTTCGAGATCGATAAAATGTTCTGATTGGAAAAAAATAAATTAATGACAAAAAACAAATGAAGAGTTAACCAAATCTACTTAAAAGAACACGGATTAAAGTATTTAATTTAATCTTCGCTTAAATTGTTAAATACAAAATTTGTGTTGCATAGTACGAAAATTAATAGATTTTTCAATTTAAAAAGAATTTTATGTATCATTTGGTTCCTTTTTTTGAATTGCACACTTTTGGCAGAAAAACATCATAATATTTATTTCAATTTACTGGGTCTCAAAAAAAACAACACAATTCATAGTAGTCTTCAATACTATCTGATACTGTATTCTACTTTTTTACGACAAAGAATAAGCTAAGCCACGCATTGCTCTATGCTGATCAGTCATGACCTACACAGAGTAGAGAAACATTAGAACTATGATAAATTGATCGAAATCACCAGTTTGGAGATTTAGTCAGTTGGATGACGCACGACTCTAGAGCAATTGATGAATTCAGTAGGTTGGTAGGCGATTTTAATGATTGGTTTCATAGCTCTGGAAAAAAAAAAAAAAAAAACACCAGTTGGTGATTTAGCAGGTGGGAACATTAAAATGTAAGGTTAGCAGCCTGTAACGAGCTGCTACAGTTGTAGAGAATGACCCTTTTCAAAGAGTTAACTTGTGATAATGTATTTTTTGACTTAGTGTGGAAAGTCGAATCTATATAGTTTTTAGGGACGCCGCCTATAGTTAAAAAAATTTATTTTCTCTTAATTTATTTGTAGCATTTTAAAATTTGAAAAAAAAAGAAAGGAAGAAAAAGGAATGTTTGAAATTTATTTCAATAAACCCAAGCTTGTTTAGATATCTTAAAAAACGTTTTTTTCGTAGTTATTCAATGAGACATTTATACAAAAAAAATCCAATGATGTAAAATAATTGTTTTACAAGACATTTTACATCTTTTTACGATGTATTTTAAGGAAACAATTCCTGTTTAACAATATGTACTCTCGTCTGATATTTATTAAGAAGTAAGGGGGAATTTGGTAACAGGTTGAAACAGAAGAAATTCTGAAAAGTGGCTCAAATTGTGCTTGGTTTTCCCCACTCAGTTTACACACAAATTTCTGGATGTTGAAGTTCAAATAAATTCTGTTTAAAACTAGTTTACAGTATTAATCGTGGTAATATGTAATAAGATACATTTTTAATCGGCTAATTACAATTTGTTTTCCAAAATTGTGAATAAAAAGGCGGGAACAACGGCTCCACGTCATATCATTTTATTTAAGAATTGAAAAAGCTTTATATTCTCCGAAATTTCATTAAAAATTGTAGATCAACACAAATAATTGAAAATAAAAAGCAACAGATTCAATCGACTGCTTCGAATCTTTTCTCTTTAAACTTTATCAATAGTAAAAAGAAGAAAAAAAAAAAACATAATTAAAGTATACCTTTAATTTATTGTCCAGCTTCAGAATAATTCATAATTTGATTTCACCGAAACATAATTTTGAACCTGCATTTTTCCACGAGAGACAGAGTTCAATTCAACACTTTTCACAGAAAATCAATTTTCTTATCATAAATCACATATGATAACCCTTTATCTTAAAAATGTCATTTCGACAGAAAAAGATTAGTTATGAGTAACAAAAAAAAAAAAAAAAGAAAGAAAGAAAGAAAAAAAGACTGTTTAAAATTGGCAACATTTTAAGTCTGATATTGATATTTATCTTTCTGAATCATTACATCAAATCTGATTTCGTCATTAAAGTATTGTGATAGAAAATTTGTCGGCATTGATTTATTTATTGGTGACAAAATTAAGTAGTGAAATACCTTTGGATGCATTTATGTTTCAATTTCATCAGAAACAAAACGGTCCCATAGAGAAAAAGTTTCTGTCATAGAGTTTTCTAGCTGGAAAAAGAAAAAAAATCATTTTCATCAATTTGAAAAATTTCTCATGCATGACCTGAAAAAAAGAAAAAAAAAAAAGTTACAATGTTCATCGTCTCATTTCTACTGTTTTTTACTCTTTCTTTCATCACACAATTAACACTGATTCATATTGATGGGAAATTTATCCACCGGTGTATTGTATTTGGGAAAATTTAATTCACGAACGCCAGTCTGTTTTTGATTTTTTATTTCACTAAACAGATGAAGTAAGCTAATCATATTGGGAAATATGATGCAATATACTTGTTAATTTTTTCATGCATCACATAGATAGCTTAGTCATTTTTATTTCTGTTTCAGATTAAAAAAAAAAAATCACGAAAATGGGGAATTACCTTGATTTGCAACATTCAATGTCCACGGGAGCTTATGGGAGCTCAGCTCCAGCACTTATTTCCAATTTTATCTGAAATTTTACATATTTGACCGAGTTCAAACTACTTGTGCATAAGACTAAAGAAATTAAACCCTGCTAATATGATACAAAAGATTTAAATTCAAAGCATCATTGCTGTAGCAGGGCAGTGTAAAAAAGAAGAATTTGTTCCGCTTTTAGTTTATTGCGTTCTTCTTCTTTTTTTTTTTTTTTTTTGTATTACACATATGAGCAATGCTCATCAACTGCATCACAAATGCGCACTGCCGTTCAAACATAGATACATCGCCTTCATTTCAAAATAACAAGCGTCTTCTTGGTATATTTTCCTGTTCATATCAATTATAATTTTTGGAGAACCACTGAACGTGCTTAGAAATAAAGATCTGTAAATTTCTTATGCTTCACATTTTTATTAATGAAGAAATAGCACCGTATCTTGAGAAAAGAAAAATCAAATTGCTCCCAGAATCTAAGTTTTACTTCAGAATTCAAAAATATCCCCTCAAATTCTAAATCTAGGCGGGAAGCAAATGCCCAAACATGGTATTGAGCGGATATAGAAATGTAATATGCACCTGGGGGGAGGCGAGAGTCTAACTACAACCATATCCATATGTATCCATTACATATACAGTTGGCTCTCTATTTAACGACTTTTAAGGGACCACAAAAAATCGTCCTTTCAGAGTGCGTCCTTAAATAGAATACTTCTAAAAATACAGTTTAGCATTCTGAACCGTGAAAAGTAGTCTTTAAACAGAGAAAGTCGTCAACTAGAGCGTCGTTAAACCGACAGCCAACTGCAATAATTAGAAAGTGTCAACCTGCTTGCAGAGCCGATTATAGACATCATTGAGGTAGAAAATAAAAACAATAAAAATGCAATATTGCACTATGTCCCCACATTTGCTGAATTATCAAACACAATTTGCCAAATATGGAAATTTGTTGGGAAGTCAGTGAACCACCAGTCATCTCCTATCGGGACGTCCCTTCCTGCATGTAATATACGTTGAACCCAGGGGCGCCCCGATGGAAAGTCACTGTGATCTTCCAAAAATTTCCTTATTCGACACCTCTTGTCTGACGATTCGACAAAATTATCAACATTGGCCAAAATTTGGAATTCTGCTCGGCAGAATTATCATCATTCGGTGAAATTTGGAGTTCCATTCGGCAAATTGAGAACTGGCGTCATCCCAAAAGTTAAAGTTCGGGGCGTCCCTGGTTGGCCTTCGAGCTTCGAAAAATCATTCGGTCAACATTCGATCAACAATCCTGTGGCTGTACAAATTTCTTGTATGAAGTATGCATTGTGTATCAAGAAGTTATAGCCTAGTAAAACCGATAAAAATATCTTCGATCCTTTATAACGAACACGGCAGGAACTTGCTCATTTCGCACCTCTGCTTCACATTTTTATGCTCCGACTTTCAGCACCTCTCTGCATTGTCAGAGATGCGGAAGGCATGCACCTCGAACAAAGCAGTCAAGGGGCCAATAGGTCAACTCTATACGGTAGGGCGCCCCCTTTCTCTGCCCTATTCTCTCACTCCCGCCACCCATCGCCTGAATGGAGGAAAAAAATCGGAAGTATTTTCATTGTTACTTTCCTTACAATGCAGTTAGCTATGTATACCTACAATGGAACAGTAAAAAAATTGATGCACAGCTCTTCGTAAGGTTACGTAATGCTTCAAGAATTTTTCCTTCAAAGACTGGAGTTTTTTCGGTAGCTCAACCCTTTTATAGACGGATGCATCATCAGCATTTAAGGAGGGATTTTTTTCTTCTTTTCATCGCGTCTAATCTTAGGACGAAAGGGTGATTCAATGTGTACCAGAGGAACATATTCTAATCTTCGCCATTTTTTCATTGAAATAATATTGGAAGAATGAGTTGTCCACATGGATTCAAGGCTTCAGCGGTTCATTGTCCCTACGACGAAAAGAGGCCATCCATAGCCTAATGGGAAACTGTTAACCCCCTTCTTGGTTAGAATCTAGCTAAGAGCGGGAGAATACGAAAGTGGGTCTTCCTATCTGCATGCTACACTCTCTGCAACCTTTAACAAACGAAACACCTTAACTTATGCAACATTAAATGTAACTTCTGTTTACAACTCTATTGTGAATTCAGTTAATCTCTACTTGTTCATGTCTATTGCAATCGACAGAAACAAACAATCTTGGCACTTGCTCTTGCTACGAGGTTTTTGGTGCAGTTATTCTAAATATTTATTAACGATTCATGCTTCTATTGTTTAATTTATGACCTACTTTAAGAGTATTATACTTCAAAAAAGAGCACTAAAGAAAATCTACTGATTAAATTATGTAAGGAAATTAATTGAGTGCGGAAAGATGTTTATGTTGACCTTTAAAATGATAAAAATCATGAAAGTGTAAACATATTTTCATACACTAATAAACATATAGATCGATCCCGACCTAACTAATTTAACATTACGAATTGCAATGTTTTCTAGCTGTCTTGATTGTTTGCCCATAGTTCTTTTTCAAAATAGAAACAATATTTTACTTTCAGCTAGGTACTACACCAACGGTTTTCAACCTTTTTAAGGCCCACAAAAGTGAGCCTTAAAAACACAGGTGTAAGCCACAAAAGTGGGCCCACACAACATAAAAAGTGGGAAATAAATAAGCTTCCCCTCAAAAAAAAAAAAAAAAAAAGTTCAGTCTAAAGACAATTAGGTATTGCATTATTTTTTTAAATTTAAACTACAATAATAATAATAATAATAATAATAATAATAATAAATTTAAGTTATTCAGACAAAGAAAATACCTGTTTTTTTTTGGTAATTTGTTATTAAATCAAGAAGAAGACAATGAGACAGATGATATTGTTTAGTTATCCCAATTTGTTTAATAATTGTTGTTTCGCCCAATGTACATCGCATGTCGAGTTCCACGTTCGTAGTCTTTTTTTTTTTTTCATAAATCACTAATCGTTACCGATTTGGTAGTTGGATATTAGATTTGATACACAATAATTTTCTTTTGTGACTGAACAATGACTCAACTATTGTTCTTATTTTTACACCTCGAAAACATCATTTTACCCCTTTGGGGGTGATTACCCCCAGGTTGGTAACCACTGTACTACATGGACTACTGCTAAGAAAGTAAACATACCATTTTGGTTTTTAAATACAGCAATTTATTTCAATCATAAAGCAGAGATAGAAACGAAACATATACGAGATCACTGAACATTCTGATTGTTGTGTATCAAATCATCTGCTCACTACTACCAAAACACGACAGACAGGCAGTCCCCTCAGTATCACAATCATTTTATTTTGATCACAATTTATTTGAAGTAAACCTTGAATCCATGGAACTTACTCTCCACCTCTTTTACGTATACTCTTATAATGAAATTGGTTGATATTCTAATCTTTATTTCTACTGTCCTCAGGGATTAACTTGCATGGGTGCTCACGGGAGCTGAAATCCTGCACTTCTTTTCAATTTCATGCAAGTTTTAACATTTAGTGAATAAAGTTCAGGCTATTTAAGCACGAAAATAGTTGCTGAGAACCATAGCATCCCTGCACTTATTTTTCTAGAAATTAAGCCCTGGTCGTCCCATGAAAAAAAAAAAAAAAAAAAAAAACTAGCTCATAAAGTAAGTAATTTTGACATTGGAGGGAATTTCCCCTTTCATTTATTATGTTTGCTTTGAAGATTTTACTGAAAGAAGACCAAAACAAATGTTGATGAATTACATTCAAAAAGTTTTAAAATATTGAGCAATTTCTGTTTTAGGTCAAAATTTTTGACCTATTTAATAAATTTATGAAATTAATGCAGTTCTAATAAAAAAAAAGTATTGTTAATAGTGACGAATCTTGTTTAATTAAAAGATAAATGTAGATTACAAAGAACTATTTGATTAATAAAAATGATGATGAAGTCTAACTTAAGGCCCAATGCGGAATAAACCACGAAAGTATCGTAAAATGAAAAATTTAATAGAAACGAAAACGAAAGGCGCAGTAGAACAGAGAACTAACGTTACGAAGAATTTACGTTCTTTTATCAGAGAGGAGGATTCAATCATATTAGTACTAGTCTTATAACACAACTAAAACGTTCACTGTGGAATTTACAACTGTTGCCTGCACAATGAACGTAAATAAATGCTCATTTCCCTAAGAGAAACAGTTCCTTGTTCCTTGACTCCTCTTTTAATTAGATTCGAAACCTGTTTTGGGGACGTGATGGATCTAAGTGTTGAGAGCAAAGCTCTGTAAATTGAAAAAGAAAGATAAAATAATGCATAATGCATGCAAAAAATCTTTTTTACGCAGAAGCCAGTCAGACATATCACACGTTATTTTCATAATTTAATCACAATTATTTCAAAAGAAAAGAATCATGGCAGATCGAGTTCATAGACCTGTCAATTTTAATTATTGACTGTAGAAAACAGTAAATAATGCAAACAATTATTATCTTCATTCATATTTAATTCCCTTACTTTCACTCATTTTTGTCACTTTCCTATTAGCGGAAAATTTTTAACCGCAGAGGGGTATGCAGAGGGGTAACCGCTTAATTTCCAGAGGGGTAGGGAGTCAGCTGCCTTCTGAAATAAGTTTTAATTCCAAAAGATTCTTTGCGGAGTATCGATTCTATCACGAAAATATTTAAGAGACAAAAGTCAAATTATCGAATGGGAATAATCGATATTTTTACAACAGTCAAACTTAAAGTTTATTGATCGCTATACATATTGAAGCAAACATATAAACTTATATTTTCGTTGCCTCCCGAAGATTCTAGCAAATACACGAAGAGGGAGTTAAAATGGCATTTTCAAATGGTCATTATTATGCCAAAAGTAGTTTTTACACGAGTAACATTTATTTTCTCTTTGCACAATTAATTATTATATTAATTTCACAAAAAAGGCTTTTATAAAAAATATTTCGTTAAAAAAAAATGAATCCTAAACTTGACATGGCTATCGTACTTGTACACACTGATAAGATGATCAAATCATCGAGTTGGTATAAACACTAGAGTACGTGCTGTTTTATGCACAAGGCTGTCCGATTCCTTAGACAGCCCGTCCGATATTTCATTGACTGTCTAAGGAAAAAGTAACGGTCAAATAACCTAGAACCTCTCTCGCCAGACCATGGTGAAGTTAAATTAAGTATTTAAATGAGTTTGCGTGCTTGGCTGATAGTCCATTCTGCTCGTCAAACGGTGGTGATCAAAACGATTTCCTCCAAAAACACCTAGCGAGCTCGAGCTCTATCGTTGCTCTATGGATGAAGTCACGTCGTAAGTAGCCACGTGGAATAGAAAATTCTGCATACATAACATAAACGCGTGTCATTGCCAAAAACATTTTAAAATTTATTAGCTAATATCGTAATGTCTTACCTCGCACTAAATCGTGAGCCATACGACAGCATCTAATTACACGACACACTTTGCTAGACCTTATTAGCTTCTTTCTACATCAAAGCTATTTCACTGTCAAGGTGAAAAACTTCCCCTCCAAAGAAGAAAACTGCAACTAGCGTGATAAAATATCCTTCAACTTGACTTAAAGAGAAGTAGTTGTTTCTCCACGTGAAATAATATTTATCACATAAAGAGAATCCAGTGGGAGATAAAAATTTCTTAAGACCCAAAGAATGTTATTGCTCAGCTGTAGAAACTCTGCTTCTCGCCTTGTGGATACATAACTTGCTGTGGCAGCGAGCAATCTGTTTGAACAGACGAGGAGGTTGGAATGCTACCATTATAATGTGGCGAATGTTTCCTTCGAAAGATGAGAATGTGTCGTAAAGTTCGTCGATTTGTATTAGGTAATTCTGATGTAGAATATGTTGTAAATATGTTGGTCTTTAAAGCGTGAAGAGTGATTTTTATGCAGCAGAGTAAATGTTTGGCTCAAGTAAAATGAGTTTATTACCATACCTACCATTGAGTGAGATATATTATCTTGTTTCTGGAAGGATTTGGTTTTGTAAAGTGTAAAAGTCTTCAAGGAAAAAAATACGGATAGTAAATGTAAAACTATTTTTAAAAAAATAACTCAACGTGAATCTCATATTCACAATAAGCAAATCCTTACATTTTCTCTCTATTAGTGGCGTGTTAAACTGAGCGATTTTTCTTTTCCATGTAAAAATGCTTCTTCTTTCTAACAGTTCACACAAGGAGCTATCATTATCAGGAGCGAAAATTGCTTTATTATTGATGATCACGTTGCTTTAAATTCCGGAGAAAAGAAAATTTTTAAATTATCGCCATTTATCGCACGTGCACTCAGGGTCCGTGACCTGGGCATGAAATTTCTAAGGGACAAGAAAAATTTCCATAAAGCACCTACATTGCTTTGTTAAATTTGTCCCAGTTCTTGCAGCGCAAACAATGTGTGTGCACATCAACACATATGTGTATGTGATGTGTGCACACATATATGCATCAGCTTTAATGAATCCTCACATGGGTGAATTTAAATTTTCTATGTATATGCGTGTGTAGGTGTGTATGTGTGTATATAAGTGAGAAACAGAAGGCGGGGGAAACTTATTATTTCTCATTGGCATTTGGTTATCGAACACTTACAAATTCACCTTTGATGCATGCATAACATACATTTATGTTTTCACAGACACACATGTGTGTGTGCACATATGTATATTACGTCTGTGTGCACACATATATGTATGCATACATCAGGGGTGAATTTAAACTTTCGACAGAAACATATTATGTGTACGTATGCGAGAAATTGAAAAGGGGGAATCCTAACCAAATAAATCAGACTCTCTGCAATTGGAAATGATTTACAAAACCGAGGTATGCGTTCGGCCCAAATGCAACAAGAACCAATTTAGATTTATCTGATTTATGCCAAGTTAGCGAGAAAAAACGAAAAAAATCGACGTCATGTGGGCCTTCATCTGTCACTCACGCTGCTTACGTCTACAGCGCCTTACGTCTTCATAACCCTTCAAACAGACGGCCACCACTTACCACTGCATCAGAGATGTGAATTCAAAACAAGGCCATTCACAAAGTGGAACTTCTGAAGGATCACTTACGAAAAACGGAGATGGAAAATATGCGTTTTAGCCCTGAAGGCAGTTGCAAAGCGTGCTACAGCCAAGTGAAAACATATTGACCGTGGGAAGTGTTCCTTGGTTTGCGCAAAGTATCTAAGGGTTGGTACTGACACTCCTTCCATCTTGCTCGCTCGATTGTTGAAGACACTCCTTGTGCAACGGCACCCAAGTGGTGGAGAGTTGCAATAGGAAGTGAGGTGAAAAGGTGTCGAGGTCTTAGATTTTTGTTGTCGATAAAAATAGCTTGTGACTTTGGATCGCTCAGACTTTAATAAATGTCCGTTTATACGAGTGTAATTATATTTCTTTGCGAGGGTGATTTCAGGAGAGTAATATATATGAGGGTCAAAGTCTGGGTAATATTTGTGGCAGGTCAGCGATTCCACTTGTAAATATTGTTGGGTAAATTGCGAAGCAGGTTTAAAATTGTGCCTTTTAAAAGAGTATTTCTCTTGGACTAGTGCGAATTTGGTCGTGGGTTCTGAACTCACTGACCAAGTGGTCAGCCGGTGGATTTCTGAAGTGCAGATAATCGTCAGTGCTCATAGTAGCATAATTATGCACAGAGACGGACAAAAATTGTGAAATTTTAGGAGATAGGAAAAGTTTTTAGACGCGAAACAAATTATTATAGACTTCATAGAAAAATTCAGTTAAGCATGGCTTGTGAAAGTTTCTTGTTATGAAATAAGTAGTTGTTAAGTTTGCTTTTTTCAGTCGCCCGGATGACTTAGTACCTGTGATTAGACGGGGCGTCAAAATTCTCTGTCATGAAAAACTTATGCAATTTTGGGGGATCCCATTAGATCTGCAAAAACCTCTTCTACAGCCCCATATGAAAGAGAAAATATGCGTAACCTCAACCGCGATGTATTACACGATAACTCGGAGATAAAGCCATATTTAGTCAAATCAGCGCTGTTATATCGTAATATAGATGAATAAGGCAACAGGGGAGGGTCACAGTGTGGTACACACTCCAATGACAAACCATGAACTTTTTTTTATGGACAAGATGGTGGCGCTGTCAGAGTTCAATACAACAACAGTATGAACACAAGGCTGTAAATACTTTTTCTTTGTCGTTTATTTATTATAAAATTTATTCAGAAATGCAAACCTATTATATATTATACCACGTAGTCTGACAAAATTTTGGTATACATTCATTTACATTACAAATATTAAGCGATCAGGAAAATCAAATTAAAAAAAAATGTGTTAACTTCAATTAATTAAAAAATTACTTCTAGTAAATTTATCAAATTCAATTTAAAAAAAAATAGGGGAAAAACTCTAGTTCATTGAGAACTGAAACAATGTCCAAAAATTATACACTTTCTTAAGGTTGTTAAAAAGAGTACATGCCTTCAACTTAGGTTCACCCAGGGTTCCTTGAATTTTGTCAGGGGTTCCTTAAGTGTTAAACACTATTTTTTAAACAAAAAAACTATTTACATAAACAAAGGGCCCAAAATTTCAGTAAATTTTTAATTTTTATAAAATATTGAACTCCCTTAAAGGCGGTTTGCTTGTAAAAATACGCTTAATAAATGTTTTATTAATAAAATAAAATATTAACTTTCATAAGAATAACCTGAAATTGCCAAAAGAGTTATCAAATGTCATCTGTTTTAACCTATGTCGGAGAAAAAAAAAATCTTTCTCCGTGTATTACGACAAAAGCAAAAAACAAAAAGAATGGATGATGAAGATGGCATTATTTGCAGATTTTAAAAATTACTCCAACAAGACAATACAGTCACAGCGATGTCACTAAACATTTTTCAAAAAATCTTTTTTTTAAATTAATCTTTACTAATAATAAAGCTGAAAGTCTGTCTGGATCTCAGTCTGTCTGTCTGTCTAGATGTCTGTGACGCGCATAGCGCCTAGACCGTTCGGCCGATTTTTATGAAATTTGACATAAAGTTAGTTTGTAGCATGGGGGGTGCACCTCGAAGCGATTTTTCGAAAATTCGATTTGCTCCTTTTCTATTCCAATTTTAAGAACATTTTCCGGAGCAGAATTATCATAAGATGGACTAGTAAATTAGCAAGTTATCATAACGTGGAGCCGTAACATGGGCAAGACAATTGGTGAGAAATTCACCATACATTATTTGTAAATATACAGGCGAACCAAAAGGCCTTTTAATTTTCTACTACCCGCAAAGCCGTGCGGGTACCACTAGTGTATTGTAATTTAAAAATATTTTTGCTTTTGCTTGTTATTATTATTCATAAAATATATTTCAAAAAACCATTTTCTTTTAAAGAAAAGGGGAAAAAACATATTGACTGCCTTGTTGTTCTATATATTATGAAAATACTTATATTGTGGTAAAATCCAAATGCGCTAAATTTGAGTCAGATAAAGCTTTAATACCCTTTTTCCTGCTTCTTGATCACAAGGTTACATAAAAAAAAACGGTAGCTCAAAGGGATCCCTAAAAGCAGGCTCGTCATTTTGAACTTTTCCGGGGGGGGGGGGCATACTCAATATAAATTTTCCCTGAAAACAACAAAATTCACATCTACTTATATGTAAAAACATTGATTTTTAATATTCAGGGTGTGAGGGCAATTTACCCCTCTAAATAACGGATCCGTGTTTGAAATAGAGGACCGTTTATAGAATTCGTCGTGTATTTTGCGATGCATACTTTTTTTACTTTTGTATTTTGCACAAAATATCAATACTTTGATTGACCAGAAATAGATAAATTTATAACTGAACTAAAGCTTTAACTAATTGTGAAATAGGTACCTTTTTTCTGCCATCGACGATGTAACTATTATTCCAACAAACCAATCAACCGCGCTTATTTACGTGGTACGCATCCAGTCAACCGAGAGCCCATAATCAATGAGCATTTCCGGGCTGTGATATTGAAATTATGTAAACACCTGCGGCGGCAAAAAGTGATTCATCCTTCTCATCGGTGGAAGCCCTTTCTCACTCCCACCTGTTGAAGACGATACAGGGCTACGGATACAGACGAGTGGGATGGATGGATTCGATGACTCAGGAGAAGAGGATCAGCAACCGTTGAATCGGTTGGCGCAATCACCTGCTTTTCCATGATTCCGAGTTAAACATTGGTTTTCCAAAGAACTTCCTGATTACGCAGTTTGTTTAGAAACAACGGCGTAATTTTAATCCGTTGTTTATCTTGGATATACATGCATTGCAGTGCGTCTGGAAATGGATTCAGTGATTTCGTCGCTCTGGTGTAGTGGAGTAAATGACCTTTTATCAGCGGCACCCCGAGTTTAAATTTTGGGGAGAGCGCAAATTCTCAATTGGCCGAATGGAGCTTCCAATTTCGTAAAATGAGCAGGGGCGGACTGGCCCGCCGGCCCCGCCCGTGCGCCCTTACGCTTGAACACCCTTTTTTTGGTACAACTTCCTTATTTATTATTAGTAGTATTAGTATTAGTTTTTTTTTTTTTTTTTTCGCTAACAAACCTGTGAGACTTCACTTCTTTTTTGTTTTTTCTTTTCTTTAAACTTGTAAAGCTGTGTAACATCCTTTTTTTTTTTTTTGGAGGGGTGAGGGGGAGGGAGGTTTTTTTTTTTTTTTGCACCTCTTTTTTGCGCTCTTTGGAGGCCAATGGCGCCCTCTTACAGGATCCAGTTCGCCTCTTAGAATAAGGACAATTATTTCGAATGGTACTCCAATTTTGCTGAATCATGAGACAAAATTTTCTGAACAAGGAAATTTTTGGTGACCTCTCGTAACCTTTTATATTAAAAACGATCAAAAATTCTTCGTGCTAAAGCAATGGTTCCCAATTTTTTGTATTGGTCGTGACCTACCCTTAAAATACGGATACCCTTTAAAGGTGATGTAGAAGCGTTTGGAACATACATTTTTGGGAGGGGGAAAGTCTCAACTTACCGAAGGAAAATCAAAAATTTGCCACTTTTTTAACCTCTGATGGTTTATAATTCGTATTAGGAGCTGCTTATAAATAATGTCGCACTTTTTAAAAACATTTTTCATACCTTATTATACGATGCGTGTATTGATTATATATATAAAGAGAGAGAGAGAGCAGAGAGGAACTAAATGTAAGATTATATCTATTTGGTCTGTGACTATCTCATATGACATCATTCATCGGTGAAGCAATGACCAATGCCAAGTTTCTCCCGCGCAAAGTAAAAGGGTTATTGTAGGTTTTATAAAAAAATATCTGAACAGACCCCAATATAAAATTATTTTTCTGTGCTAGTGTTACAGTTAATCAAAAAACAAAAGCTACTTGGATAAATAAGACAGTGAGCAGTTATTTATTTTTTATTCCGCCCCACCCCCCTTCAGAAAAAAAAAAGAAAAAAACTGAAGTAAGAATGTAATTTGGATCAAAGGTCTCGAAAATTTTGGCCACAGGGCTATTTCTAAAAAAATCTCGAGATTTCGCCTACCCCAGATAGAGGTTACTCATCGTACAAACTGCAGTTCAAACTCGCAGGCAAATCATTGTATTAGAATTAGAACTAATTGACCTAGTTACACTTTTATCAAGCGTTGTTATGGCATTCCTAGAATTTAAAAATAAGGTTCTTATTTTACATCAAATCTTCAGTTTCTATCCGTCAGATGCCTAATTAATCAACAAGGAAATTAAAGTAATTTCTTTTCTTAACATCATACCTGACATTCGTTAATCACTGGGTTAAAATATTAAATGCTCAA
Organism: Uloborus diversus; assembly: GCF_026930045.1. Classification (NCBI taxonomy): domain Eukaryota; kingdom Metazoa; phylum Arthropoda; class Arachnida; order Araneae; family Uloboridae; genus Uloborus; species Uloborus diversus. Next base: position 57,885,621 of record NC_072732.1, on the reverse strand, counting down.
AATTACTTAAAAATTGATTTCAAATTGGTTCATTTCAGTAGCAAACTCCATGCTATTGGAATTTACTCCATTAATCAGTTTTAGTAATAATTCGTTAAAAAAATCCGATCGTTACCTGCTAGACACATTATACATAAACTTATTGAACCCCTTATTGAAAAATATAGTCGAATATGTTTTTCCAGTACATATCTAATAAATGTCTTACTATCCTTAATTTCTACTGAAACCTAAGCAATAATAATAATAATAATAATAATAATAATAATAATAATGAAATGTTTTAATGTTAAATTAAGTCAGAATTCAGGGGCTTAATTATAAGACGGTATTGAATAGATAACGATTGATATTGAATTTATCCCAATGGTGCGAAATTAGAAACTCACAATAAATTTCACAGTGGAACAAAACATACCAAGTAATTTCGCGGGTCAGATTTTTGATGCTCAAGAGTCACTTTGGGCAGCGGGCCAGAGTTTTGAAACTCCCGATTCAGAATATAAAAAAGAATGGAACCAAGGAATAGAGTATTGAAAAGAAATGTTACTAATACTGAAAATTGAAACTTCAATTCCGTACCATAGTGGTTTTGAGCGAACCATGTATCCCACACCCAAAGAATCATAGTAGTACTATGAATAAAACGTTGTCTTCACGGAATATTAAAATGGTGATTTTTGGCCTTTTAAGACTTTATGCAAAAGAGCCACCCACACTCCGCAGTTGCATTATGCGCATTCAATGGTATGTCAAGTAAGTTAATGGGGAGGTAGAAACGCCCCAAATACTATCACGATATCAGCCTACGTATCAAGAATATATAAATATATTAAATTCCGAATAAGAATGATCTTAATTTGAAAATAAATTGAATGAATAAGAGTTGCTTATATGTCTATTGATTGTAACTGTAGTCTGGAACGTTTCAAAATTTTCTATTACGTCCACATAACTCTTTCAACCGCGCAACTCTTTAAATTTGTGTAAATAAATTGTTCAAATTCTTGAAAGGCGAAAAGCACGAAACTATTCCAAATTCCATTTCCGTTCCCTTTTCAAAATCATTTTATTTGGCATAGTCTGACAACGACGTATAACTGATACTTCGCGACGTATAAAAGATACATTTTTGGTTTAAAATGAACAGGAATGAATCGAGACTTCATGATGAAAACGACGCATAAATGTAAAAGACGTATAATTGAGAGACGTGTGAACGATGTTTTACTGTATTGGAGAAAAAATCAGTTAAAAGTATGAAAACGTAAAACTTTGGTTCTCTTGAATATTACATATTCTTTAAACAAATTCGAAAGTAAATGAAGCGAAAATTAATATAAATACGAGTTGTTTTGAAAAACCGGATGTTATTTTGGAAAAACGTTCTACAGTCGAACTCACTTATAACAAACTCAAGGGGACCGCGATATTTGTTCGTTATAACCGAGTGCTCGCAAAAAACGGATTCGTGCAAAAAATCATAAAAATTTGTACATGTTTGCATTGTGATTTTCATATTTCCGTACAGTGCCAAAGAAATCCGGAAAACATCGTTATTTGCATCAGTGACTTCAAAATAGTTTGAAGTTTTTCTGCACTTTAGGGGGCCAAGTATGTCAAGAGTTATTTAACTTCAAATTCTTCACATTTGTCGCTATTATGGTCGCTGCCATCCCCCCCCCCTCTCTTTTGACTTTCAGCTACACCATCTTCGGAAGTATAGCTCGGGAATGATAACATTCTCTTTAACAAATATATACTTTTTAAATGCTACTCTACTCTACGAATTAAAAAAAAAGGGCCGTGTCATCACTTGTTCTCATGATTTATGTCTTTTCTCTAACTTTCAGTCGAATTTAAAATGTTAATGCCTGAGGAGGAATCCAACAGACGTTTTATGAATTACAAAAATATTGCTCGCTTTAAGCAGGGTTTGTTCGTTAAAAGCGAGTTTGTTCCCATAGACTTAACATTGTAACAACCAAATCTCTTTAGTTTCCTCGCTAAATCCAAGCTCTCGCTAAGACAGGACTCGTTCGTTATAAGCGAGTTCGACTGTAATATTCTTTTTGTAGCTCTTAACAGACTGTACTTCTATTTCAAACAGGCATTTTTTGTACTCTCCTGTTAATCACCCCTCCCCCCTGAAAAAACCTTACCCCTCCCCCCTCGAAAAAAGTTTTTAGTAGATAGAAGTTATCAATTCTCTGACTGCAAAAAGAAACCTCCCCCTTCTAAGTAAATAACGACACACCACACTGATAGAAGGAAGAAGCTAATTCGTGTTCTTTCAGCGTATCTTGCCTCAAAAAAGAAAAAAACAAAAACAACTGAACGCTTCGGAGGACCTGTCCAGACTCTCAATGAGGAGATTCGAACGCCCGAAGTAAATTTTAGCTCTCACGCAATCTAAGAAAAGTCTCTATCACGGGTCACGAAGACCCTACATAAAACCTTATAAATGTATCAATGTAAAAGTTAGGGGCTAAGTGGGGGAATGCTCAGCAAGTATGTTAATTCCATGTGTGCGGCGAGACCATTTTTAATTCGAGCTTGGGGGTAATTACTAGCCCAATTCGGGGGAACGAATGGATAAGAGCAATGGCGATAACGAAGATGGAATTTGCATGCTCGCTTCGGTAGTGGCGGGTGCCCCGGGCGAATAAGAGATAAAGGTGGAATTTGTGTATAGATTGTTTGATTGGTATCCTCGTTTATTTTAATATTGCCGAAGAATGCCTGAGCCCTCTGAACGAGTAAAAGTGTCCTTCGGAGGGTAATTATTTGTGCATTTACTTTCGAAGTAGAAGTTTTATCCTTTTATTAACAGATTGGCCTTGAATGACGCTTTGTACCAAATTTGGGGTGTCGTTCACTGAAGTAATTTTGATTCTTGAGGAGGAAAATGCAAAATTAAGATTTGGAGGAAAAAACTCATGCAATGACGTTTTGTTAAAGGTGATGCTGATGTAGACAATAGAAAATTATCTCGTGTCTACTTCTGCTTATAAATAATCAGCATAATGTCATTGTTGCACTTTGACAATTAGCAGTAGTGTACAGCGAACAAGATACATGGCTGCAGTCAAAGCCAGATTACTGAATTTACCAATTAGACCGTGCCTCCACTTTTTAGGCGCCCCCAAATTGATAAAATTGTCTTAGACAATGACTAAAACTGTAAGTTTTGACCACAGGTGGGGGTGGGGGGAGGCACACGAAAAAGCGCTTGGCCTTTGATCAAGAACGGATTTCAAAAGCATTTAACACCTCCTAGTCGTGCAGTCGTGTAGGATCGTCATCCTTGTTCTGACAAAAATTCGGAATGTTTGTTGAAGCATATATTTCATGGAGATAAGAATTTGCAGCTTTGCCAATCACCAATGTATTTCTGCTATCTGCTTTTCTGGTTTTCGCTAAAAACTACATGATGCGGCAAATAACTATGACACAACTATGACACAACTACTGTATAACTATATAACCATACAGATTTATTAATTTCGTTTTCTCGCCATGGCTTTCTGAAATAAAATTGGTTCCTCCCGAAATAAACGAGAATACTTCAATTACTGTGAATATATTTCTTAGTCTGCTTCGGCTTAAAATCCAAATTATTTTAACTATACCTTTTAATGATTAACATAACTATATTGAAACGAAATACATTTGTTTGATGTAAAAACATAACTTTTTTATGTCTGTAATATACCTACGTGTTTATTATGCACACAATTTCATTCTCTCAAGCTGTTAGGCGCTATATTTCAATTTTAACCGGTAATAATTATTTAATAGGAAATTTTTAAAATCAAGTACTTATATTGTTATTACTATGTCAGTGTACAAACGTAGAAAAAAGCAAACATAGATCTGAATTTCTGTGAAACTTCCTCCAATATAAATTTTCATAAACCAAAAAGTAAAAATGCATCTAAAGGGAGAAACATTTTTGCGAAATTCTTTACAAAAGCACTTTAGCAGAATAGGATAGGATAGTCTAGGCTAAACAGAAATTATGGATCTCCCATCAAAAGTTGGTTATACCTTCAAATCGATCTTATTAGTATTCTTTAACACGAAGAACATGCAAAACTTAAAGTTAATTTAAGCGAAATCGAGTAAATAACTTTGAACAGGCTTGTCATTTAATGCAGTGGTTCTAAACCTTTTCACTACTTAGGACCACTTGGTAGCTTTATGAATCCTAAGCAGACCGCATACAATAGAAATAATATTTTTATAAGGTGAAAAAAGATGAATCAAAAGTTTTCTGTAATAAATTAATTGCAACTGTTGTAGATTAATTTTCACCAGCTGTTTGCGGACCATAGGATGAGAATCTCTGATAAAATGCATCGAGATTCTGTTTGTACTTAATAATAGACTTTACAGATTCATTAGTAATTTATTTAAGTAAGATGATCTTTAGTAAAAAGCATAACGCAAAATCTACCAGAATCTGAAGTCATCTTGACAAAAATTTTAAAAGATAAAAGTCAAATTCATATTTACAATTGCGTAAAAATAATACTTAGGAATATAATTAAAAACTTAAAGCTGAACTCTATTTAAGGAGGCAACTTCGATTAAAATGAAGGGAAGAGAGGAGAAAATATTGCTAAACACAAATCCGAAGTATGCCAAGCACAAGGTGCATGTACGAAACGAGTTCGTAACAAAAAGGAAAAAAATACATGACGAACGGAATGATCTAAGCAGATTACTAAGTAATAACTATAAGCAAATGAAAATAGAAATTCGCAAAGATGAAATCAAGATTCCCAGCCACCATCAGTACTCAATCTCCCAATAATGACCCAGTCCAGAAAAAAGCAAAAGCAAGATCATGCGACTGATTCCGTCGAAACAAATCAGATGTTATCTGAGACTTTATCTGAGATCATAGACGTAGCCACAAAAACTCACAACTGAATTAACTTTTACCTATTTCGTTAGCACATCTGAAGTATACTCGTATGATTTTTTCACTACAATTCTGCTGGCATTTAAGTACAGTTGAACCCGTTTACAACGAGCACGAAGGTACCATGATTTCTGCTCGTTATAACCAAATGCTCGTAAAGAACGGGCTTTCTAAAATATCAGAAACTTTCTTACATATTCTTTTTTTTTCTTTCAAATTGTATGCATACCTAAAAAAGTTTTGCTGACTAGAACTGTAACTCACACCTTTCACTATTTTATTTAGCTGTTTCAGCTTGAATTTCATCAGCTGCAATATGCTGCAGATGAGCTCTGGAGTAGTATACTCCATAAAGTGCAAAAAAAGAAGAAAAAAAAAGTCAATCACTTTTTCACAGGATTTGTGATTTATCACTAACTTTTGGTTGACTTTGGAATGTTAAAAATATTTTTGTAAAAAAGGATCAGCTGGAAATCTGTAAAATCACAAAAATATTTCTCGCTATAACCGAAGTTTGCTCGTTAAAAACGAGCTACGGCCCCATAGACTTAACATTTTACCAACCAAGTACATGTCTAGTTTTCTCACCAACTACGGGTTCTCCTTAAATTAAGGCTCGTTGTAAACGAGTTCTGCTGTAATTTCTATTACAAAAGCATTTTCACACAATCGAATTTACGAGGGCAAGTCAAAAAGGCTTTGCCTATTTTTTATTTGCCAAAAACAGTTACATACAGGTATTTACAAATTTACGTAGCGTACTAAGTACTTTTCATTATTTATCCACATAGTCACTACACTGGTTCAAACTTTGGTCCTTTCGCAATACTAAATTAGAAATCCCAATGTCGTAGGCTTCCGGCTGCCTGTGGAATCACCGCCGGACCGCGTTCTTCGCTTCTGTCCTGCCAAAAACTTCTTCAGTGGACCGAAATCGTAAAAATCATCAGGGAAAAGGTCTGGACTGTAGGTGCATTTCCCTGTGAATTGATATGAGCTTTTGTCCCTTGCTTCATACGAAACGAATAACACTTCGCTGCTCATAAGCTGTAGACGTCTAAAGAACAACAGTTATCTTAAATGACTGATAGCAGCTCCGCTCATTGGAGCAAAAGGCATATACTGCTGGTACGGTTCAAGGTATGGTCACTCCTGGAAATATATATGTTCGCTTTGTATTCAAAGCCATATTTTGGCTACAAAAAAAAAAAAAAAAAGGCTCAAAGACTTTTTGATTCGCCATCGTACATAATTTTCATTTGTCCTACAACCCTATGTTTTTTCCTATTTCATTTTAATAGCACATGAAACATGAAAAATCCATAAAGTAGTAGAAAGAATTATCTTTTACTGAACCTACTTTTTCTTTTTTTTAAAAAAGAAACTATTTTGCGTCATTATTAGCTTATTTCAAGTCAATATCTTCAAATTACATTTAAAATAAGGAGTAAAGTTGAAATCTTGTTTTGGCTCATTGAGGGAAGAAAAAAGAGAGGAAGAAAGGAAAAGTAAGAGAGAGAAAAAAGAGCGTATTAGTCTCCCGCCTATTTGTTGCTTTCTCCTGTTAATGCGTTCTAGTACAGCAAAACCTAATCTACAAGCGCGACCTGTAAGCTGTGCAGCGAAGCTGCTGCTACTGGAAACTTCTCTGCCAAGTACATGCAGCTGTTGCAGCTTGTCCTAATAAATTTTCGCAGCGAAGGCGATTTTTCAGAAATTATCGAGATTTTATAAAAGCATGGTTCGGTTAGCAATATTTCTCTCGTGAGGGTCAAATCAATGAATACTCATATCTGTCTCTCAGACCACATTCTAATGAAAACGTATTGATGGCCGAATCGTTATTAATAGGTCATTACAGAATTTACTGATGTTGAGTTTTCATTTGAAACGTATAATTTAACTTAACAAAAATGTTTTTTTCCAAGGTTGTGGAGTGACTCGGAGGGAAAATATCCGACTCCGACTCCCTTACTCAAACATCAGTCTGATTTCGTCACTACAACCCTAGTTTTTAAAATATTACTAACCAATCACGGAAACTCTACCCATTAACCATTTTGATAATTGCTATCGATGATAGTTTTCTACTTAAATTTAACAATGGTTTGACTTTCAGAATGCTGTGATTTTCCAATTTTCCTTGTCGTTTACAATTATTCTAATTAACTTTATTTATGCTATTGATGAGAAGCAAAAAATTTTTAAATGCCTTATAATATTTACACATTTGCTTAAAATTGGCTACGCCACTGAAAATAATGAGCGAAAACGCCACGCTTCTGTGAACATCTTGCTACCGTTGTGTTTTTAATGAAGAATCTTGCCTGCGGAGATGCTGATCAAGCATGTAATAACAAATAAAGAACGAAATGGAAATATTGGTGAATTAGATCAAGATTTTCATGCATCATTTAATATCTATTAATTGCTTATAGCTATTCGAGATATTATTATATGAAACATGAGATATTATTACAATGAACTTTTTTTTTTCCCTTTTTAAGGATGATGAATTTAGTAGTACGTTAAAGACGATATTTGGTGTGTTTCGATCATAAAGGGCAGCGAATTAGGGCATAAGATAATTATTTATAAATGTAGCTAAATCTTCTTTTTATGATTTAAGTTACCAAATCAATTACTCTTTCTGAAGGAAAAAAAAAAAGGTGTGATACGATTTGAAATAAACGCAGAAATATTTTTGCATGTAGCATATTATTATGCTCCTAATTATAACGCAAAGTAATCAATATTTATTCAACCAGAATTTCTAACCAATCTTATTAAATTGGAGAAGATTAATTAGAGTTTGAAAAGTAGGACACGAATATAACATCAAATGTTTAGTGAAAATCGAATGCGAAAAAGTAAGCTTTTTTAAAAACATGAGTAATTGATTTTCCGATCCCACAATGTAAGATAGATACAAGGAATTTTTTTGCAAAGACTACATAAGAGAGTCTAAATGGCTTAAAAGCGAAAATAAAGAAATGTTTTGTGATACTTCTTGTAAACCAAAACACGAAAAGTATTTTATATCAGGATCTATAACACCAAATCCGCTATAATTAAAGACCAACTCACACCTAACACAACTGCTGTAAAAATCCTAATAAATTGGTAAAGCTCTGGTTATTTATTGTGACGTCATTTCAGTTTTTATTGCTATACACTGGTCTGGTCATTTTTCAATTTCTTTGTAAAATTCTACATGTCTACGATTTTTAAGCTTCACAATATGTTTATAGGTTTAATAGTTTTGATCGGCTATTTTTATAGTAAAAAGCTAAGTGACTTTTATAATAAAAGCTAAGTGAGTAATGACATTTAAACACTAAATAATGAGCCTAAGAAAGTAGATTTTAAAAGATTAAGGAAGTGCAGATGTAGCTGATGTTCTTTTAAGCAAATCAAGATTCAAACAGAAGCTAAGTTTTGCCTAATTTGGGTCTTGATGAAACTGTTGGAATGGATGGAATTCATGTTTGTTGCAATGTTTATCTTTTTTTTCGAGGGAAAATTTCAATCAAGTGTGTATTATAAATAACTATGTACAAATAATATCAACTTTGGCTATCATATTGTAGTCAATGATCGAGTAACGCTCCTGACGTCATCAACAATAAAACTCGCGCCACGGCATGATAATTTGATAATATTTTATGGCAATGTTTGACATGCAAGGAAAGGCTTTATTTTGACGAAAATGGAGGCAGAACTGGATTCGGCTTAACTGGTAAGACTCATTTTAGGCGAATGAAGAAACGAAAAAGGGGTCAACAATGAACGCTAGCTACTGGAGTTTAGGGCTCATCCACTGGAGTTAGGGTTAAAATTTCAACTATCAAAATATCACCAAGCAGGCAATTGCTTCGTTCAAATGTAGAAACAATTTTCACCCGTTATACCTTGACGGACGATCTTCTAGTTAGAAATAACTATATGAATAAATAATATCAACTTTGGCTATCATATTGCTAAACACACAACTTTCATAACTTGGAATAAAGCTCAAAGCTAAAATGGGTGCAACGTTTATAGTGCTTGTTTCTTGGAAAACGAGTGATCCTAAACATCCATCAGCACAAAAAAAAAAAAAAAAAGAAATATTTCCTGAAAATATTCTAGATTAGCTTCATAATTCCTATTAAAAGTGAAATTAGCTTTCAGTGAGTACGATGGTATACTATTTCGCGCCAAAGCGACATTTACTGAGAATATGAGATGACGTCACTTTTAGTAAGCACGCACTGCGTGACAGAGAATTGATTGCTTTTTATTTCTGCGTGTGTTTTTAGCCGTGATCTAGAAATTATCGCGTGTAGACAGATAAAATTAACAAGTAAGCGTTTCTTGCATCCAGTATCCATTTGACTTCTCTCTCTCTCTCTCTCTGTGAAAGAAAAAGAAAAAAAAAACCTCATTATTTTCTTTCCCACGTACGCGATCGTGCAAAATTATACAAGACTAAGAGATTTATATATATTCTACACACTACTAGAAGTAATGGTCTGAACATCACATTGTATCATATTATATTTTTAGACCTGTTGTTATATCTTCGATGAATTCTCAAAAATAGATTTCTCTTGATTTACATTAATATTTTTAGACAGATACTACTATTCACCGTAACGTAAAATTTGTATATCTATTAATTTCCAGGAAACATTCTTGGATTGTTTTATAAATTGTTCATATTCATTTGTACCAGTTATAAACTCTCTTAAGTGATGCTTACTTATTTATTTCCTATTAAACTGAGCACACGGGCTGTAATAATTTGTTACGCTACGGGGAAACTTAATTTAATATGTATGAAAAAATTGACGAAATACTATTTTGAACCTTTCTGGTAAAAAAATAACTCTAATTTAATTGAGTTAGTAAGCTCAATTACTTCACCTTAATCGGAAAATACTTTATCAGATAACAAGATATGGCTAGTAGACTCAAGTTCAGGAAAGAACACAATTTTGTAAAATTAAATAGCACTTTCAACTTTCATATTATCCCCTGTTGAAGTAGGTTTTTTTTCCTCGTTCTTTTCTTGAATCTTTCGATAAGCTTCAAAAAGTGAAATTGAAACTCTTTTGAGCTTACAATGCCGATTACATCTTTTACTAAGAAAAAAGGGCCACCAAGAGTCAAAGCAGGCCCCCTTGTCTGTCTGGTCCCCGAGCCCCCCCACCCAAGAAGAAAAATTGTAAAATTTATACCACTCCGATCCTGAACCAGACTACTAGTTTCCGCCTAGGCTTACAGACTGACATGGCCTCTTGTCAGTCCTGGGGCTTCTGCAAAAGTTCTACCCGCGTTTTCTTTTTTCTATTTTTCTTTCTTTTTTTTTGAATTTTTTCCTTTTTTTATCTACTGAAATTTTTTTAATTGGATTGATGTAACACGCGATGTTGAGATGTCTGGAATTGAGACTGATGTGATATGGCAAAACTAGGGTAGTGGCTTGAACTGGCCTGGTAGAGAAATTTTCAATCCATAAGCGCAAAGAAACATTTGAGTGATGTTTTTAGGTGTAAAAAAAGTGTTTATAGATGTTTCCCTCCTGACAAAGTAAAGAGGAAAAAACACGTTGCTTTAAATTCGAGACCACTTAAGCAAAATAATTGTATTTCTCAGGAAAAGCTCTGTTATTTTTTAATCAAAGTAGGGGAGGGGGGGGAGACACGTCTACCATTCATCTGAATTTGCTGCAGTTTAAACTGCAACTTATGATTCTTAATTTATCAAAAGTAGAAGGATATAGATTAAACTAATTTTGTATCCGAAAAAAGCATACCAGAGCCTGGAAGCAAAGGCTTTCAAAGTTAAAAGTTTAGAAATAGCTGCTTAACTTACACTAGTACAAAAGGTAGAAGAAACTCTCACCTATTTTGGGACAGCGATGGATTTTCCAATGAAAGTCTACCTATGGTTTGAATTTTTCATGTGTTTTTCTCAAAACTTAAAGATGCCCAATTACATCCTGTTATCTCGATTTATAGGTTAATTTGTCTAAGATAAATTGTTTAATTGTAATAAAAAGTCGTCCTATTATGATAATAATATAAATTTTTCGCAGGTGGCTTGATCGGTAAGACGTCGAACTCATAGCCGAAGGGCAGGGGCGTGCACAGGGCCGCCTGTAGGCCCGGGCCCGAGCCTGAAACGGGCCCAATATTCTTAAAGCTAGGCGTGAAACATTGGAGTAAACATTATGAAGGGGGACCCGGAAAAGTCATTTGTGACGGGACCCAAAATTTCTGTGCACGTTATTGCCGAAGGGTCCCAGGCCCAGGTTCGATGCCAGCCGGTCGAAGAGCCTACGTGTTCATTAATGGTGATTGGGGCACGTTAAAGATGACAAGGTCACAAAGTTCTCTGAGTGAAGCAATGCCTCTGGAGGTGCTGGGACAGGGATTGCCAGGTTTCTGGTGAGATTTAAAAAAAAAAAAAAAACAGAGCTGTCTTTAGATCCCTTTCCAACCGGTTAAACCAAATAGTGGTAGGTACGATGGACTATAAAGTTTGATATGATGTAAAATATATCATTTATTTGTACGTCAAATAAATCGTTATTCCTTATGACGTCGATTTTTTTTCACGTTTTTTTTTTTTTTTAAATTGTTTCCGACAATCGCGATATAACAAAAGGTTACTCTGATAAACACATGCTGCTCCGGCATCCACCAGGCTGTTTTATCAAAATTAGATAATGCACCAGGCTCCATCACGTTGCTAAAAATAAATGCTTTCCTTGACCAAGTTAATTGTTCCATTGGACAAGCTCAAGGACCTTTGCGGCAACGCCTATCAGCAGTGCCACTTCCCGGCAAATGAAGATGTCCCTCTCTGGACCGAGGGGCAAAACGGATAATTACACATTAAACGAAATTCCCGGCATCTTGATCATCTGCAAACGAGGCTTGCTGATCCCGAGCTGCGTAAGGAAGGATGCAAAAGCAAAAAAACTGGGTTTGCCTGAAGATGAGCAACTAAGGAGAGGAAGAATGCGATAACCTCTAGCGAGTACAACTCTTCCCGTCGTAAAAAAAAAAAAAAAAAAAAAAAAAAAAGAAAAAAGAAATAAAGGTACCGGTGTCGAGTATGTTGTCTCGGCTACTTGTCTAGTCGACTTTATTAAAACAGTGTTGCCACAGGAGCAACAGAAATAGCTGGATTTTCAGCGGGATATTGATCGCGACCGCAGTCGGATGTCATTTTTTTCCTCTCGTACACAACTATTTGTTTCATAATTTTCCCAAGTTTCACCATTCTCTTCTTCTTGAAAATATCAAGGTCTTTAAAAATACATCTATAGCCAAATATCTGCTTTAAATTAAAAGTAATTTAGAAATTTCGGTGCGAAAAGAGAGAGAGAAAGAAAGAGAAGTTACAGTATACTCCCGATTATCCGAGTCAACCACTCGGAAGTTAAATGAATTAAATGAATGAGTTATCCAACGTTTTGATGCACAAAAATTGCAAATTATTGCAGACACGTGTTTTGGTGTTACAAGGAACACCTTTTTCAATGCAAAGAAGTGTGAGCTTCTGGAGGAAAAGTCAGCCGAAGGAAGCAACACGGTGGAACAGGAGACAGTATAAATACCAAAAAATGGAAATTAACAAAACAAATAAGACGAAATGACACCTGGAGCCGAAATGTATTGCATAATTCCATCAGGAAGAATCCGTTAAGTAATAAATTTCGAAGAAATCCCATAAACAATGCAAATTGTCCAAAAATGAAACCACTTCGACAAAATTAGCAATAAATTTACCGACCGAAAAATTTATATACGAAGCAATGTAATAGACAGAGAAATGCAGAAAATAACCGAGTGAAGGATAAACAAATTGGAATTGAAACTTGGAAAATGGGGTCGTTTCCAAAATTTTAAAAATATATTTTTCTGAAAGAGCATGCTTAAAAACATAGGATCTGACCATTTTTTAAATAATTTAAGTTTAATATTTTTTAAAAATTACTTAAATCGGCGCGCTTTCATTGTTTACACTTCTGTCGTGTGACATCACAAATGATGGAATGCCATTCAGCGTTGTCATTCACAGAAAAAAATATTTGATTTGCATCTTTACTCACGTGTATTGGCAACGATATGGTTGGTAGCAAGCGTAGAGCGCAATTTTATTTCGCTGCTTGATTATCATAACGTGGAAACGTAGTAGAAGATGCGGCAAAGTGCATCATTTGTGACGTCATAAAGACCACGCCTTGTTTGAAAAATCGGATATTTAAAAAAATTAATTAAAAAAAAACTGTTGGGAAAATGAAAGTATTTTCTGGGTCCATGTTATTTTTTTTGCTCATTCTATCCATTTCAATGACTAAAAGTGGTACTTTTGACTGAAGGAAACCACCCCATTAGAAACCGCTTATTTTACAATAGAATAAGACACATGAATGAAATTATTTTCTTGTAATAATATGAAACGTATTTAAACATGATAAGTGATCGTAGTTGTAGCAAAACAAAACATATTTATTGATCTATCTTTGCATTGCAATTGCTGAGCGTACTCTTTTTGTTCTATTTTTTTTTCTCAAATCCAATAAATATTTTCTGTCGTTGTAATTGTTCATATTTTTCATGAAACAATCTTTTACTAAAAAAATTTTGTTTACACAAACCAAAGGAACGTACGAATAACTCGCATACCAAATGATCCGTGTACCGTATCCATCCGAAGGATACTGCTAAAACATAAATGAAAGCTTCGTGTTCAATTTTGGGGATGCTTGAAGCCCTAAAACTCCCCTTTATTTACGACCTTGATATTGATTACAATATAACCTTCTCGAATTAAGCATAACCAGGGTAATTTTTCATGTTCAAACTAAATGGCTATCACTTTTTGGAATATAGTACAAGACTTTTCGGATGATAGGAAAAGTACAGGGTTAGCGTAAAAGAATATCCATTTAGAATAAAAATTTAGAAAAAACACACCCCAGAGGTTTGGTTTGTTTCCAATCCTAATACAGGAGTTAATACACGTGTAAGGACTGTTATGACCAGAAAAACCCCTTCTGGCAGGAATTTCTGGCTGTGCTAGTGCGGAACGTGCACGTTTAAGTAGTTACTTACGTTTAAAAAAGCTTGGACAGTATCTTTATTTTTTATGCATCATTTGCAGTGGTATAAGTGTAATAGTTTATAACATACATTTTTTTAAAATCGGGATATTCTCTAATGCTAACCCTGTATAATGAAAATTTGCTTTTCTTTAAAAACTTTATAAGAGAAGATAACAATAACACATCTCATATGTGAGCAAAAAGGGTGGTAAGAATGGGTAGATAAATGTAATAATTATTCTTGAATAAATTAGCTGAAAAATAATTTTAGTGTATATAATAAGCGCCATCCAATAAACATGAAAATAAAATTTTTGTGGTTTGCTAATTTAATTTAATTTCTAACCGATGAAGGTGTTTGATGTACCGTCTGCCCCTAAAAAATGAATTGTATTTTTTAGAAGCACTGCTTTAAAAATTGGAGTGAAAATGGAGTTGTTTCCTTCAGTCAAAAGTAGTACTTTTAGTCACTGAAATTGATACAGTAAGCAAAAAAAAAAAAAAAAAAAACCATGGATCCAGAAAATTCTTTCATTTTTCCAAAAGTTATATTTTAATTAATTTTTTTAAATGTCCGATTTTTCAAACAAGGCGTAGTCTAGATGACGTCACAAATGATGCTTTTTGGCGCATCTTTGTACCGCGTTTCTACGTTATGATAATCAAGAAGAAAAATTAAAATTGAGCTCTACGCTTGCTATCAACCATATCGTTGCCAATACACGTGAGTAAAGAGTAAAGATGCGAATTAAATATTTTGCTCTGTGAATGGCAGCACAGAATGGCATTTCATAATTTGTAATGTCATCGACCAGAAATGTAAACAATGAAAGATCACCGATTTAAGTAATTTTTTAAGAATATTAAACTTAAACAAATTACTTAAAAAATGGTTAGCTCTTATGTTTTTAAGCATGTTCGTTCAGAAAAAATACTTTTAAAATATTGGAAACGACCCCATTGGTTGTGTACAACGCCAATTTTAATTCTATTTTCTTCTATTTTTAATAATTTACGGTATTTGAGTTTTTTTTTTTCTTTTTTTTAAAACTGATTATTAGGATATTTGAGTGCGTTCTAGGAATATAATGACAGTTTTTGTCTTTGACCTCACAATGCTTGAAGGTTTGAAAAAACGAGCTAGTTTTAATGTGTGGTAAGGTACCTGGAGAGTTTTTATCCTTTTCCTTTTTTTTTTTTTTTTTTGATCAAATTAATACAAATGCAGGGAAGTTGAAGTCGTGGAATGTCAATTTTTGAATATCACCTTTTCCATTTGTGTTATTGATAAAATTCAGCTCCATTAACTAAATTAAACTTCTTGAAAAAATTAATTTCAATATTCGAAAATATGACCTGATTTTAGTAAGTATAAGAATATACGAAGTAGAAAAAATCGTGAAAAATAAATGCACAACTCTTCGGTTGACAGAGAAAAAAATGTCACACTGAAATCGAGCTAACATCAGCCAGATTTTTGTAATTTCAGTTCATATAAACACGCTCTAATTCTGAAGAAAATTTACCAGGATTGAAATTTAATCCCTTCTGTTTTCTTTGTTTTTTCACCAAAGATGAAGGGACAAAAATCCCATTGAAAAGTTCCAGGAAGTCCACACACTCACTGATGTATCAGTTGCAGTTGCAGTCAAGATTAAAATCTACGTTGTGACAGCTACATATCTGACATCCAAATTGCTTCTCTAGTAACTGGCATGTTACGTAGTGCATGAAATTGAAAGCAATGAAAAAGAAAAACGAAAAAAAAAAAAGCCAACATTGAAATTATTATCTAATGTTTTGTAAGTTTTCACAAAAAAAATACTTTAAATTGCCGTTCGGAAGCTATAAAAAAAACCATGCGTCCCCGGTTTCTCTAAATTGGAGACGGATGCATTAACGGAAGAAAAAAATAAATAAAACTGGCAGGAAGAAAATAACCTTATCTTTTTCTTTTAGAATGTTACTGGAAAAGAAAAGGAAGGGAGATGAACTGAAACGTGAAATGATTCCACCGCGGTAGGTTTTACCTGCCTAATGGATTTCACAAATTATGTCAAACAAATGATTATTCCTTTAGCTGAATCATTGCATAATTTGTGGAGGCGTTGACGGTAAATTGTTTTGTGTATTCAAATTAATTTCCGCATTTCAGTCACTAGTTCCTTTGTTTTTGTTTTTTCTTCTTTCAAATATTTTTTCTTCTTCCATATTGCTATTCGCTGTGAGAGTTTTGTTTCTGTTGAACTTTAACTGATATATCGCATCTCCAGTGCTATAACTCAAAATAAATAAATAAATAAATAAAAATAAATAAATAAATGAGAGTAAATTCATAATTATGTGCGTCGACTGAGTTTTTCTTGTGCTAGAGTCATGCCTTTAATTGCATTAAGTTATAAATTATTCTAGATCAGCGGTTCCCAACCAAATTCCCAACTCCAGCGCTCGAATACGCTACCTAGCGGTGATTTACAAAAGTAAAGAAAAAGGTAAAACAATGCATTCCACGTGTGTCTTGGTAAACATAGGCAGTTTGTTATGAGTATTTATTAACGCATTCGATGTGTCTTAGATTGCTTTCAGCTACAGAAATTGTTTCGCCCCTTAATATTATTCTCGAGCTTCTCAAAATAATGTTTGTTTTCCTTATTTCCTTATAAACAGTGAGTTAGTTAAATGGTGAAAGCGTAAACACAAGAAAACTCTGGATTAACAAATTTGGATAACGTTATACCATATTTTACAGCAGCATTTAGTTGGAATGGACAATATGAAAAATATTTTCTTGAACATATTATCGTAGAACGAAATGAAAAATGTTTAACCGAGAAAGAATTTACTTTATTTTGCTTACATTCTCAGCTGAAAGGTATCGCCAAATTTGTTTAGGGTTATAGTTTTAGTATTGTGCGAGCAAAGAACCCATGGCGAGATTTCGCATGTCAGTTAAACACTTTTTATTTTTTATCATGAGAGGAATAAAATGGTAGAAAGATTACAGAATTCGACAAGTAAAAAGAAATAATGTAGATCCATTGAAAAGAAATCTACCACCATATATCCGTGAGAATTTTGTTGATGATTTGCATATCATGACATAATTAAATCATAACTCAGAAATTAGAAACATGAGAAATAGAAAATTTTTTAACTAACCGATTCGGCAATTTGAGGAAAATAACTCAGCTACAAATGCAAAACAATTAGCGCTAGCCTTGCAAGGCAAAGAAATACCATCTTCTTTTGATAATAATTCTTAATGTCATATAATTAAATTATCTGGCCTTAATTGTTATTCTTGTCAGGCCACAATTATTATTTAGTTTTATCAAGAATTGATAAATATCGAATTCAACATAGTGGAAAATATCTGCTTAGAACTACGAACTACGTAATTTGCATTAATTTTTGACGTATAGTAATGCTTCTTGAACTCTCATTTATTTCTACGTGAGCCAGAATATCCACAAGACTTTGAAAATTAATTTAAAAAGAATAAAGCGAAAAAATCATGCATACGAACAAAATTTACTAGGCTTATGAGCATTTTCTACGGTACGGCATGCGTTTGTTTTACCTTTTTCATCCGCCATTAGACAGTGGCTGCAGTGCCCCCTATAGTTTGTTGGAGTTGCGAATTTGTTTTGCATTGATTTTTTAGCAATCATTTTAGTTCGTAGCAATATTTGCAATTCTATATTTTGCAATTATGTTTTCGTTTTTGATATAAAGTATGCAGCAGCATCAAACTAAAAAAAATCTCAAATTTTTATTGTCTATGTGTAGTTGTGTGCGCGCGAGTTTTTTTTTTTTTTTGCTTGTTACTTAGTGCTTAATACCCAGAAAGTACGCCAACTTCTTTCAGAGTTTGGAAGGGGTTCGCAAGGGGGAAAAGGTTGGGATCATATGCACTCTCAGAACTGCACTGCTCACTTTCGAATATTCATCAATTGCTGGACACGTCAGTTACGACCATTCCTTTTTCGTTGGGTCAGAACCTCTTGCTCAAATCTCTCGAAAATTTCGTGAATCCGACGAAAGATTTAATCAATTCGACGAAACGTTAAGTTATCAATTATGTAGGCTCTACTATATATTTGCAGCCTACAATTTTTTATTATTAAGACCTGAACACTTTCAAACCTGTCTGGGAAAAAAATTCTAATTTAGATATAATGCAATCATAGTAAGATCAGTTCTATAGTCTTAATGTGACACTAATAGAACATGTCGCGCACACATGTGAGAACCTTGATTGACATACTTTAATTTGCATTTATTTTTCAGAAGAATCTTGTATATCACTTTCCATTTTCCAGTTGCTATTTCTTGTAGAATTCTAAACAATGTTTCATGAAATCCTTCGTAAAAAATATCTCCAACTGTGAAACGAAACCAAACTTTTTATAAAAGATTAATCTTGTAAACTTTTATTTTTTGATAGCTGAGCAAATAAAACCAAATGCGAAAAAAGTATACTCATCAGTTGTAATTATTTTCTCACAAGAAAGAGATAACCGGATGCAGTGACATTACACATTTTAATTACCTACTCATTGTAACTAACTTCTTAAAAAAAGCAGACCCTATTTTGCAAAACATACATGCTGTCACGAATGTCGATGATACGTTGAGAACGAAGGTAAATGAAAAAAGAACCAATCGAAGCATGGCTGGAAACAATGACCAGGAAGCGAAAAAGACGGCCGCGATACGTTAGCACGCAAGCCCTTTTGACGCCGAACCATTGGCTGAATAAACGAACGATTTTGAAGGCAGTGACAGTTGTGTGTGTGATTATAGCGACATTAGGTGTGGCTTTGAAAATAAAAGAAAGAAGAGAAATAAAAAAGAAGTTTATGAATTTATTGCCCGGGGAAAATTACCTATTGTTTAAAATAAATGCTTAAATTTAACTTTGAATATATTAGCTAAATTTTTCTCAAATGCTAAAAGAGTCGAATTAAAATGAATTTCTAAAAAAAAAAAAAAAAAAACATGTATTCATAGACTGTTTGTTGATATATTTTTTTTAAGCTGAAAAAAATATCAAAACCATTTCGCATTAACCCTCATAGAACTACATTGTTATTATATTAGTTAAGTATTTTTTTGGTGTCACATCTTAAAATTTCAAAATTAAAACTTCATAATATCTAAAAAATAATGTTGAATTTCATGAATCTCTCCTGATATTTGGAAGCAATTTTTAAAAATGCTTTTTCGGGTTGTTCGTTTTCTCCCACTATTTCTTTGTTTCCTGTGTTCTAATTGGTTGTCTTGCTGCGTGCCCCGGGGTTACCATATAGTTTGCTGATTTGCTCCCACTCTTTTTTGTTTCCTGACTTCTGATTGGTTGTCTCCCCCTTTGCTGCGCGCCCTATGGTTAACTAGTAGTTTGATGATTTGCTCCCACTCTTTTTATGTTTCGTGGCTTCTGATTGGTTCTCTCCTCCCCCCTTGCTGCGCGCCCCGGGGCTAACATGTAGTTTGCTGATTGGTTGGTTGTCTTTTCGTGTCGCGAATTCCTATTGGTTTACCCATTTGGTATGAATACCGATGTCCACGTGGTTCACGTTCAATTCTTTCACGACTTTTCGTTTTTGTGGTGAGTTTTTTGCTCTGATGAAGAGGCTCCATTGTAGCCTTGAAATAGCTATATGTGGTGTTTTCTTTAGAATTTGTGCTTTATTTACTTTGGTTCTTCATTTTAATCATTCTTTCCAATAACTTCTAACGAGATGCTATAACTTTTAGCGAAATAATTTACCATCTTCTAAAAATATTCTTTTTAATCAAATTAACTAATTAATTATGAAGGTTAGTGTTTATAACTTCAAAATAAAAACAGTTGGATATGCATATAGCTCATGTGTACGCATATCTATCGAATTTCCCCGCATCAAATTTTTGAAACTTCCAAAAAGTCCGAATAGTTTTCGTTTTCTCGTGGATTGAGGTTCCGTATATTGAATTTGACTTTTCACCGTCGAGGTTTGAACTTTCTTAATGGACTAACAATACTCTAGTCGATCGTTGTTGAAATGCACATAAAAGCAAATGATTGCAATTTCTTTGCCATAACTTTTAAAGGGATATTCTTGACGTGAGAAAAAAAATTACGTTTCCCTCTAGATCTGCCTCAAAAGCGAATTTCAAGTTCAGCAATATCCACAAGAAACGTGTTCCTAAGAAAGAGACTGAAGAACTTTCACACCCGTAAGCACTCCATCGTATTGTTTTATCACCAAATTGCAATTTTTCAATCCGTTATTAAAAGTTACTTTTATTCAAAGGACTGATTTTCATAGCGCACCATGTCGCCATTTGGAACAGATTAATTACTTGTTTTCCGTTTGAAATTCAACAGCAATTGTTTGTCGACAACATATTTGCATTTATATTTTGTTCCTGTTCTAATAGGTGTAAAATCACCATTTTTCTTTTTCACTGAAGATGCACGCAATTAGGAAACATTTGTAAAAATATGTGCCTAATTATGTTTATTTCAAGTTGAAACACTTTTATTTATTGTCCAAGTATTACATTTTGGTACTCTAGACCGCTAAAATAGTATATGAATGCTTTATAGGGCTAATTAAGCAGTATTTTAAGTCAAAATTATAGTAGATAATACCATTTTTTCTCAAATAGTCACCGAGAATATAGCTCGAACAATGCAACGTTTTGAAAGCTCTCTTGGGCTATTTATCAACATATTTAACACTATCTTTATCTTAAAATAACTTTTCAACCTGGACAATTTTAAAAAAGAAATGAAAGAAAACTCGTTTGATATTACACGTCATGTATTTGATATCGTAACGTATTTTCCTGAGTTTTAAAAGATACGATCATTATTTGAAGATTGTTTAATTAATTGACATTATTTTATAAATATTCTATCCAATAAAACATTAGAAAAAATTAAGATCAAAATTTTATTAAACAAAAATTATTTTGCTTTCAAAGTGTGTCTAATATTGATTAAAATTTCATTTTTCTGCTCTTACGAGTAATCCCTATCAAATGAATTGAATTCAGGAGATTTAAGAGTTGTATACATGGTGCGATCCAAAAGCAATGAGCTTTCGTTTAAAAAGACAGATTTATTGAACTGATCGGTACAACTGCCTAATAGTTTTAAAAAATAGGCACCTTCTCCAACAATGTACTTCTGTAGGCGGCTTTTCCAGGACTCAAAGGAATCCCTTAAGTCCTGTTTCGAGGTATTTGCAAGGGCTGCCTTGATATGTGCTTGGATGTCCTCGATGGAGTCGAAACGCTTCCTTTTCAGCGCTGATTTTAGGAGTGGAAACAAGAAGAAGTCAGGAGGCCACAAGCCCGGACTGTAGGAAGGCTAGGGCAACACGGGAGCGTTGACTCGGACCTTCTTCAGTCAGAACTCTCGGCACAAGTTTCGCACAGACTTTCCGCATGTGCAACTTCTCCGTAGCACTGCGTTGCACCGTTCTTTCCTATAAGCCCAGGGGTTTCGCTACTTGGTAGAGACTCAAACACCAGTCCGTGTTCAAAAATTCACACACTCGTTGCAAATGTATTCAGTACGGACATCCAGACTGAGGTTCGTCAGTCACCACTTCCTGGCCTTACGAAAGGTCCTGCGCGATTTTTCTACTTGCGAATAGGACAGACACTCAGTCGCAAGCGCCTGTTGAAGCATTGCGAACGTTTGGGAAGGAAACCGAAAGCATGATTTAATCTCTTTGCGTTGCTCTGACGAATTTTTCATATCGCCGTGTCACGAAGAACGAGCTGTAGGGTGTGCATGAGTCAGTATAAAGTGAGGCTCATTACTTTTGGATCATACCATTTTTGCACATTTTTTTTACCAATAATCATTTTAAAGTGAAATTTCCACTATTTAATCATAAATTTGAAATTGTGGCGGGCATTTAAATTTTGAAATAGATGCTTAAGCTTCAAAGTTGAAAAGTTAAATTACACTAGATAACAAAAATCAAATCAATATCTATTGATATGTGAGCAGATATATAAACGTCCTAAATAGCCACATCAATTATGTCAGAAAAATGTAAGAATTACGAAGAAAAAATTTTAAGTGAAAATTATAAGCTTGCATTTCGTTTTATTTGTGATTAGCTTATTTAGAACTGAGTTTTAATACTTTTAATGCATTGAATTAATTGAAAGAATGGACTACAAAATTATCTATATCTAAGAGAAATTTATTGAAGAAAACCTAAACGTTTAGAGTGATTTGAAGAGAAGTACTCCAAAAAATGTTAAATTACAGATAAATTAACGATAACAAAACTTAGGTAACAAGATATTTTTAAAAATTAATAAATAGAAGATAAAAATAACATTTTAAAGTGACGTTTAAGTGAACTACCTGCATCCTAATAAATTTACCTTACTGGTCGTCATGATTTTAATTTCAATTTTACAGTTTCTCTTTTAAATACTTTTATTGGATAATGTATTTGCGTCTGGACGTTTGAAAAGTTTTTTTCCTGTAAGAACTGACAGTTTCTAGATGAACAGAGGCCTTTCTTTTCAAAAATTCAATTTATTGAATAGTTGAGAGTGAAGCAATATATTGTGCAACGGTCTAATTATAGGCTTAGTAGTTGAACAATTTCGAAATTCGAAACCTTTAAAAATTGGTATACAAAGTGCACAACAGCTTTACTGTTGCGCAACAAGGGTGGAGGGAAAACGCCATTTAAGACAATCACTCGTCTCTTGGAATCAATTCATTGATTTTCTAAAAACTTCGAACCCATAACTACTGCAGTGGAAATAACATTCACAGCAAAACTGAATCGAACATATGCTAAATGGTAGAAAATTAATGTGTGTAAGAAAATTAAAGTTTGTTTCATTCTGAACTTTGCTTGGGGGGAAAATATGACTTTATAAATATTATTATATGTCCACAGCCCAGGCCCACAGCTATTATGAAGTGAGTACGTACATTTTGTGCAGACTATGTGTAGAATAACACGCATTTTCACTTTACAATGGCTTAAAAACTGTCTTAAATTTTCTGTAAACGCTGCCAGAACTATTGCTACATTAAATAAAAAATCAAAATTTTTTTGAGTTAAAATATGAGCAAAATAAACAAATATATGGTGAGAAATCAAAATACGCTTTTAAATTGATGCCTTAATCAAGGAAAGCCTCAAAAACTTGTATGAGACAATTTCACAATTCTATGCTTGATTAAATTCAGCTTTGAAATTAATTTTTTTAGACTATTAGCAATTAACTATAATTGGTTATTCATTTTTGTTTTTGGCACCGATCAAAAACTATGTCTCAACAACTAACTACCAACCCACTCAAGATAGAGTAAATATACAATGAAAGCATGATAAAAATAAATAAATAAAGTGAATCTTAAATAAAGCATAATTTGTCAAAAAATTACTGCAAATAACTAATTGTAGGATACAGGAATCTCCTACACAGTGCAAAAAAAATTTTTACTTGACGTTTTCGTTGAACATTTTTTGCATCAATTAATCATTGCACCTTGTATCCGTGGAATAGGAATTTGCAGCATTTATTTATTTATTTTCTATATATTTTTTGGCAATTTATGCTATATGTACTGTATTCTTTTACTTTCATTCTACCCAATCGCTATATGGTTGACTTTCAGGGTTGATATTAATGTTCACAATATTTTCCGCAAATAAAAATTTGACCGTCATTCTAACTTCTAGCTAATAGTATACGAAATGAGCAAATAGTAGTAATAATAATAATAACAATAAAAAATACATAGAGAATAAATGTACAGATTAATTTAATAATGAAAAATTACATATAATGAACATTTTAACTTCTTATTTAACTGTAGTTGTTTCTATTGTGTTCCTCTATTCCTGTAGAAATGATGATGATTGAAATTTTCTATATAATTAAAGTTCAATTATATCTAACACACTAACAGTAGCGTCAACAAAGGGCCAATGGGTAAGACCTCCCTGCTAACATCCAAAATGGTCTTAAGAGTTTATAAAAAATATAAGTTCTTAAAATTTGAAAATGTTTCACAAATATATGTTACATTTATATTACATTGAAGCAGTGGTTGGAAAAACTACATTTTTTTTGTAGCGAACTACAACTACAACTACTTTATGAAAAATGTAGTTAACTACAACTACAACTACTTTTTTCAAAATGTAGCAACTACAAACTACTTTTGAAATGTAGTCGCTACTTCGCTACTTTTTAAAAAATAAATAAATAAAAACATACACATACACACCGTTTGAGGATTGAACGAAAAGAATTCAAAACGTGGTTTAGACTAATAAATTGGCTTATTTGAACATGGAATTTTACTAAGAATTATTTATTCTTTCCTTCCTTCAATTAGCCAATTTGTCATTCGAAGCATTTTTACGATTTTTACGAATACAGTGAACCCTGTGTAAGTTGGCCACTCGCGGTGCACCAATTTAGTGGTCAACTTAAACAGGTGGCCAACTTACAAAGGTGGTCAACTTCAGGTTTTACTGTATTCGCTTCAGGAAAGGATTAAAAGTTGAAAGAATTCAACCTTCAAATTTTTAATCCATTCCTAACAGTGAATATGTAATTCAAGAAGTGCAACTTGGCTACTTGAAAATGTAAATAGATGCAGTCATAATTTAATTTAAATTTTACTCATACATACACATTCATAAAATTGATTTTAGACGATGAAAAACATTTTTTAAACAAAATTTAACTATTATTACAGGAGTTAATCTTATAGAGAACTTATATTTTTTGAACTAATTAATTGGTATTGATCATCAAGTTAGTGGTCCGGACCTGGACTCTATCTCCCACCTTATGCCACTGATAAAATGAAATAAAAGCATTTTTCAATTTTACCGAAAGTCTCAAAAACTAAAATTTTTAATAATTGACTTTTATTAGGTTAATGTATCAACACACTCAATCAGTTTAAAAAAAAGAAAAGAAAAAAAAAGAAATAGAAAAATATGAAAAACGGTTCTAGTATTTATAATCGAACATTAATAAATATCCGAAATATGAAATAAAAGCTTACTTCTCTTCAATGTACAATTTTAAACTACAGTGAACTCGCGCGGCAACGCGATTCGGTTTATGCGGAGTTTTCCTCGAGTAACGAATTTCGGAACTAACGCGAATTCCTCACCCGCAACACACTTAATATTAGTTTCGTGAATAAACTTTCCCTTTAGCAATCACTGAAAGCGGAAGTTCCCCACACCGTACTAGTCGAAACATCGCTTTGTCAGTGTACAAGTCGCTCCGCTTCTTTTTCATTCTAAATATGAAGTTGATGATACATCACTTCCCATAAGTTTATCTGAAGTTCAAAAATTGAGGGAAAAATAGAAAGTTTCTGGCAACTAAACAAATGTAAAGATTTTCGATATGCTAGAACAACTAAAGAGTGTGTAGAATATAATTACTGTATCCACTGTACAGTACTATTGTAATGTTGCATTTTATTATAGCTACATACTATATGTACCATACTGTTTCATGTTTCAATTTATGTCATTCTCCTCCATTGAGTTTGTGCACCCTAATAGTGCTTTTATTCAATAACACAGCTTATTATTATTATTTATTTATTTTTAATACAGTAAGATTTCAGTTCTCTATATTTAAATTCGGTAATATGAAGTTAAGAAATGGGTTGAAACAGTTTGAGGGATGTTTTTAAATGTCAAAAATTACAGGTATGTTCATGGAAAATCGTATAGACACTTTTTTGAGCCCCCTCCCCCACCCCTCTCTCAGAAAACGCAAACGCGGTACTAAATTGGCAGTTATCGCTTTTTCTTTTCTTTCTCATGCTCTATTCAAGGCGAATATTTGGGAAATGTGAAAATTTCGATGCCAAACAAACTAACGGCGTCATAGATGGAACGAATGGCACGAAAATAATATGTCTGAGGTCAGCTCAAATTTTTCAGAGTCTTACAAATTTGATTGGTGCAAGTTACACTTGCGTAAAACTTGCACCCGTCAGATTCGCTTGAAACCTCTTTTTTTTTTTTTTTTTTTTCTTTTCTTTCTTTTTTTTTTTTTTGAAAATTTATTTAAAAGTAGTTTCCAGAAATCGCTACAAACTACTTTTTTTTTGTATCGAACTACTCGCTACTCTACTTTTTTAAGAAAGTAGTGCGCTACGCTACAAACTACTAAAAAATGTAGCTACTACAGTAGCGTCGCTACTTGTAGCGCGCTACTTCCAACCACTGCATTGAAGTCATCAAATTTCAACAAAAATGGAGCACAATACTTCGAGGAGAAGGTGGTTACGTATGCGCCAAAAGCAATTTTTAGACAAAATGCATGCATATTTTTATACTGGCGTTTGAATGTAAACTTTTGTTGCACCACATAAATAAAATTTGTTCCTGAAAATTGTATGATCTTCTTCTTTACATAAAGCAATAAAACATTTTTTCGGCGTGGCGGGCGGGGGGACACCAAAAGTCACCCCCCCCCCGCTCCGCCTGGGTGACGAAATGCTTAGTGTAGAGTTGGAATGGGACAGCTATATTTATACCGAATTAAAACGTGAAAAAAAAAATTTACAGCTTGCCCAATAGATGTTGCAACTTCAGACTCATGCTTGATTCCAATCTGCTACATTTATGGATAAGACAAATAATTTTTCACATTTTATTTTGACATACATGCAGCTGTCCCATTCGTCCCAACTCTCCGCCAGTAGCAGAAACAGCGCGACGGTGCGACACACGTCGCAAACTCTTGATAAAGTCTACATACTATTTCATAGTTGGAGAACAAAAATCTAAAATTTCTAAAGAAAAAAAAAGTCTTTCATATCTGCTAATGAACACTTGAATCGTATTTTCTGGGATGTAATACACAAGTAGCATGCACTATTGTTAGCATCTTTTTATTTAGCACTTCTCAGAGCGGTTCCGATTTTATATTTAATCTAATGTCGATTTTGTTTCAAGGTTCAACATTAAAACTCCCAGTAACGGAAACAATAATGATAACACTTAAAACAAAATTAAAAATTAAGAGTTAAGTATGAAAAGTGGTTTCCTATTGCGATGGATTCCTTAAAATACAAGTTCCATCTTGGTAATTGCAGGGTAGCGAAAGAATTGAAAAAAAGAAAAAAAAAAAGAACATTTGTATTATTATTTTTTCTCTCTTATTTTAATTAACTAGCATTGTATAAAATAAGTTATCTTACCTTTGATCATACCAGGTGTTTGCTGAGGAAACTCATTCTGCAGATGTAGGTGTTCCACAACAAGGTTTATTTTGAGAGTAATCCAAGTAATGATATCAAAGACGAAATAATCCAAAATGTTCTTTTCCCCCCTTTTCAGTTCTCACAGATTACTATAAAAAGCGCTAAGGAACATTCGAAAAGCACACATAACCATGCGGATGGAGTTTTCGTGAGATTCTCTGTTTGCTCTACCTTTGGCAGGGGGTTGCCATAATTTCAAACAAATGTCAACGCCAAATGCGAAAACTCATAATCAGAATTCGAATTAATCTTAATCAAAAATGATGAAAAAATATATATATAATATGCGCTTGTGGAATTTATTGAGGCGGCAATTTAATTCAAATTGAGCTGTCAGAAATCATTTTAGCGTTTTTACTCAAGAAATTTGACTTCAGAAAACCGGGCGAGATGTTTTTCGGTTGCCAAAAGTGAGGATAACAAAGCGAAACTTGCAACCTGTTGGCAACAACTTCGACGTGTCACTGCACTCGAATAGATCAACTCACCTGGGCGCATGTGCAGTGCAAAGAGCGGGTCAATCGACTTGATTTTTTTACGAGCCTTAATAGATATTTAACGATGGAAAAATTCGCTTTTTTATCACATTTCCATCAGCGGATCTCGTAAAATTTTTTCAATTGTGTGGGTGTCCGTGATCGTCCGCTGCGATTCCAAGTACAAAATAAGATTGAAAATATTCGGCTAGAAATTAAAGGACCTACTTTTTCATATACCAACATCTTATTTCTAGCATCTGGTCAATATTCTCTTAATTAGCTAAAACTTCAAATTATGTCTATCATACCTTTTTAACATTGTAAGCTGATTTTTAAAAAAATGCCTCCCCCGATTTGATGAAATAGATACAAAAATAAATGAATAAATAAATAAATAAAATAAAATAAAAAATAAATAAATAAATAAATAAATAAAATAAATAAATAAATAAGCGAGCAAATAAAGTAGTAGCACCTCTTAAACAATACCCTACTTATTTTTAATAAAAAAATCTTTTATCGCTTTCAAAAATAAAAAAAAAGATTTAGCGATAAAAAGGTAATAATAAAAAAAAAGAATTTATATTTGAAAAATAAAAATGTTTGGCTCTTTCTTCTGGTTTAAAATAAAGCACCTCGGATTTTTATTTTTTACCTCGTAGCCAAAAATTAAATGGAAACTGATAAATAAATACGCTTCAAAAAATAAATTCACAATAAAAAGATTTCTCTTAGAAATATAATTTTCATCCCAAAAAAATAGAAAAAATAAATCTTTATGTTAAAAAATAAGGCGCTTCAAATTTCCTTTTATGTCCCGTTGCAAAAAATAAAACAAATAAATTAAGACCATAAAATGAGAATAGAAACAACTTACCTCAACAATAACTATGTCACAGTAAAAAGCAGGGCTGGCTGGGAAGTCGGAGTCATGTATTCGGAGTTGAACTGATTTTGGGGTAAAGGAGCCGGAGTCGGGAATGGAAGGCTTTAAAATTCCGTCGTTTAAAAAAAGAGTCGGAGTCGGCAATTTTCCCTCCGAGTCTGCATTTCTGCCATGGTTACGGAGTCAGCGTCGGAGTCGGACTGGTTTCCGGAAACAGTAGTCGGAGTCGAAGATCGTCAAATTCGGGGGGGGGGGAGGCGGAGTCAGGAACGGGAGTTGATCGTTTCTTCTCCGACTCCGCAGAAGGCATGTGTGTTGGCATGTGTGTTTGTGTCTGTGTGCTGGCATAAGTGTGTGGGTAGTTGTGTATATGAATGTGTGTGGGGGGGGGGTATATGTGTATGTGTGTGTAGGCATATGTGTTTGTGTCTGTGTACAGGCATGAATGTGTGGGCAGTTGTGTGTATGTGTTTGTGTATGTGTCTGTATGTGTTTGTGTGTGTGTGTGTGTGTGTGTGTGTGTGTGTGTGTGTGTGTGTGTGTGCGTGCGTGTGTGTGTAGTTGTGTATGTATGCGCGCGTGTGTAGGACATGGATGCAACCTAGAGACGGCTTTCGCTATAGGAGCAGCATCGTGAGGACTCGATTGACGGTGATGGTGCGGAGGGTGGCGGTGGGAAAATAAAATGATATGACATCAAAACAGTCAAGTGAGAACAATAAGCAATCGTGATTGCTAAAAAAAAAAAAAAAAAAACTTTCTTGTGCATTCTTTTCGTCAATTGCTTTTTCCAACGAAGTTGGTTTGAAGTAAATTCGTCTTTAAGTTGGGGATCTATATTTACCTTAAATTTCCCCGTAGATACTTCGTTTATTTACTTATTTTTTTAACTGTTCAAAATTTATTGAAAAATTGTTCTAATTAAAAAGTGAGAAATGAGAATGAGGTATCCTTGCTGAGATCTTTCGAACAGAAAAAGAAAAAAACAACTTTGTTCGAATCGGACTGTTCGTTCAAAATGTATTAGGGGAGGATGGACAGATGACAGATATATACCGACAGACACTGTTTTTCCCTTTCGCAAAGCCTTATTCTCCAATTTTTAATTTTTCAATATTTGGTTTAATATTTAGTTAATTATTTTATTCATTTTTGTTTTTTATTTCTGTTTTTAGCGATATTTTTAAGATGCATTAAATCTTCTTTCCTGCTTTTCCCTTCTTTATTATATTTTCCCGGGAAAGTAGGTTAAAAATAGGAAAAAATAGAATAGAATCACTATGAGCATGATTCGAAATAAACGCCATTTCTTTTTTCCTTTTTTTAAAATTGCATGCAAGAACTAATGTTGAAACTAAATATTTGAAACAATCGAATGCAATTTGAATTTTTAGAAAAAAAATCAAAATTATGTCTTTATGTCGGCTTTAATGTACATTTCGGAGGGTCAAAATCGCTCGACCTATTTTCTTCAAAAACATTTCGAAACATCGCGCTGTGCACCTATCACTAAAATTGTATCTCTTCCATTTTCCCGTCACTTTAAAGATTAAAAAGCCAAACAAAGTGTAATTTATACGAAATTTCAAAACGTCAATCCGAACGCGAGTACTGAATAGATATTTAACTATTCTAAAAAGCAAGACACACACAAACCTTCCGCTTTGATTATTTTACATCATTTGTTTTTGTGTAATTGATAAAAATTTTATAATGAATTAAAACTGTTGAGAATCCGATATTGTTCCTCCACGAACCTTCAACATATCTTCGGATTTTTATGTGGATTAAAAACGATTCGTCAGGCTTATAATATTCCATTTCAGAAGTTAGCGTTTCGATTTATTCATGTATCTATTGATACACGAGTGTAAATGGCATTCGAAATAAAATTACTATGTAAAAAGTAAAATGGTGTAGAGCATCCCTCAGAACACGCTTCTGTTATAAAAATGATAAAAATTTTCAATTTAAATCGATGGAAAAAAGTTTTAGAAAAAAGAATAAATTAAATATAATTATTTCACACTTAGATTTAAAAATATGTGTGTACAAAGTAAAAACAAAAAACTGATATTCAAAGCATAAAATGCTGAATGTTTTCGCTATGACTCAACTTGCTGTTGCTTAAAAACCAAGCTTAATGTTGTTTTGTTTAAAAACCAAGGTTACGAAAAACAATAATTTGAAAGAAAAGAGAAAAGTAAAAAACTCTCATTAAGCGTAAAAATATTTCTTGTTATAACAAATTTTTTTTCCAGTCGTTAATTGGGTTTGATAATAAAAACTCAATTTCTCTTGTATTATCAAACCGTTAAAAAGAGAAGTTCTCTGATCTTTAAAAAAAACTTTATGCACTAATATTTAAGCAATGGTTGCTTTGTTATGAAATAACAATTTATTTATTTTCAACACTAATAATAAAAAGTGTTTTTAACTGAAAGACGAAAAAAAAATTTGAATTTTGACATCTTGAATTCAAATTATGTTTTTCGCAATCACGAGTGTGTGTACGTAGGCGTGTGTGTTTCTGTGTGGGGGGGGGATATGTGTGTTTGTGTGTAGGGGTAATGTGTGTGTAGGAATTTGTGTTTGTGTGTGGGGGAATCAGGGTTTCCGCTACGGTCGCATTTTCCGCATAATGCGAAAACACTATCTGAATTGCAAAAATAAAGCAATGCATTTTCGCTTTTTTGCTCAAATAAAAAAATAAATTCGTTTTTTAAATAAAGAAGAAATCTATGATCCTAGAGAGGAAGCATGTATGGCGATAATCAACTTAATCTTTTTTTAAATCATAGTTAAGATGTTTAAACTACAATTAAGTTCAATAACTATTAGTCTTATCTAGCATTATGTCCCCCCCCAAAACTCCTTTATTAGGAGGATGGGACTGCAACATTCTAAACACCAATCGTGTTTTCTTTTTTTTTATTTTATGTTTAAAAAAAATAGCTGTTGTACTTATTTCTTCAAAGATGTCACAGATGAAATATGAATTTTATTTTGAACTGGAGATGAAACACACTGAGGCATATATAAATATATGAGAATTGTAACATTTTAGCATTTTACTAACATTTTCCCCTCAATTTTAGCTTTTATGCTAAAGAACTTTTGAACCCAGCTTAAACACTGGGGGGAATGTGTGTGTTTGTGTGTAGGGTGTATGTGTATGTGTGTGTGAGGGGTATGTGTATGTGTGTGTAGGGATATGTGTTTGTGTCTGTGTGCAGGCATGAATGTGCGGGTGGTTGTGTGTATGTGTGTATGTTTTTGTGTGTGTATATGTGTAGGTGTCTGTATGTATGCGTGTGTATAGGTGTATGTGTGTGTAGTTGTGTGTGTATGTGTGCGTGTGTGTGTAGTTGTGTGTGTATGTGTGCGTGTGTGTGTAGTTGTGTGTGCGTGTGTGTGTGTAGTTGTGTATGTATGCGCGTGCATGAAGAACATGGATGCAACCTGGAGACGGCTTTCGCTATGGGAGCAGCATCGTGAGGAGCCGGACGACGGTGAGTGCGGAGGGTGCTGGTGGGAAAATAAAATCATAGGACGCCAAAACAGTCAAATGAAAGCAATAAGCAATCGTGATTGCTCAAAAACACTATCTTAAAAACTTGTTTACAAGTACTGTTTCCTCCACACATACACGACTTTAATTTTCAGTTAGTGTCTATTAATTTGTGAAACCTGAAAACTTTTCCCTCTGTAGGGGAGGGTGGGGCCAGTGACACGCGGGATACAGTGAAACAAAGCTATTTTTTTTTTTATGTTTTTAAATTATAATCGGGAAATGATGCTAGGTACCTTGAATCGGCAGCAATTGGCCAATTACATTCTGGGATATGAAATTAATGTTTGTGTTCGCAATCAAATGATCGTTATTTTTCTGATTTCAGACAAGCAAAGTTTTTTTTTTATTTGACTCTCATATGCATCAATTTATAACATTTTCTTTTATGAATAAAAATTAGCCATTTGACCACAATCATTGTTCTACCTATGAAGCGAATTATCATTAAAGAAGCAAAAGACGGACTGGGATACAGTGAGACATCATAGTTGGGGAGCGTGAGACTGTCCCACTGTGATCCCATCCTAGATTCTGATTCAAAAAAGATGTTTTTTTTAAAGAAATTACTTTATGATCTAAGAGTTTTCAACTTGCTGTTTATTTACTGTACAGGTATTTTTACCTCAATAAAAGTGCGAATTAAGCCACGTCAGGCGAAAATAGGGACATTTTCTGACGATTTCTTGAAAAATTCATTTGTAACTAACCTTTTGATTCCAAGTGACATTTCAGATAAAGAAGATCATAATAATCTGTAAATTATAGATAAAACTGATACAAAAGAGTCCTTTCACTCTAGTGTAGCAATGAGTGTTTTCTTAAGTTCTTAGAGTTTCAGAGGATATCCAAAAATCGAAAAGGAAATAGGTTGAGTCATAAAGAAATAGCATAAAAAGAGTAAAAGTATCATTGCAAGTGATACTTCTCGAAATTAAGTTTTGGAAGAAAAAAATACAAAACCTAGAGAAATGAGAAAAAAAAAGTCACAAATATTGAATATTACGTTTTAGAACTCCGAAAAGAAGTGCATCCTGAAGACTTCGCAATGCACCATTTTGCAATGCGGGGTATCGGAAATGCTTTCCTAAAGTGGTGACGTACAGAGAAGCACCACAAAGAAAAGAGACCGTAAGGGAAAAATCTTTTCAATAATTCATGTAAAAAAACGAGCTGATGACATCACATGACTTCTTTTTACTCCAATTTAATGACATTTCCCTATTATTGGCAATTATTCAATAGTGTACTTCCTAAATATCACCAACAGTGGCCAAATTGAAACCAAATTAAAAAAAAAAATCGCCAAGTTGGCGACAAAACTTGGCGACCAAAAGACTGGCGATACATCGCCAAGTGTCCGACAAATTATAACACCACTTGAGTTTACATCGATATTAACACTGATTTCCCCCCAAAAAGGGACAAAAGACCCCTTTAGAAACACCCGAATGCAACCAAAAGGGGAGGTGCACAACTAGACCCCACTAGGAGTCGTACGACCCCACGTACCAAATTTCAACTTTCTAGGACATACCGCTCTTGATTTATGCGACATACATACGCACATATGCACGCACGCACATACTCACATACATACATACGTACATACAGACGTCACGAGAAAACTCGTAGATAATAAAGTTGAAAGTCTCTTTGTCTGTCTGGATGTGTGTGACGGGCATAGCACCTGGACCGTTCGGCCGATTTTCGTGAAATTTGGCACAAAGTTAGTTTGTAGCATGGAGGGTGTGCACCTCGAAGCGATTTTTCGAAAATTCGATTTTGTTCTTTTTATATTCCAATTTTAAGAAAATTTTACCGAGCAAATTATCACAACGTAGACGAATAAATTACGGAATTATCATAACGTGGAACCGCAACATGGCAAGCAAATGAATATAGCCAATTGGCGAGATATTCATCATCCATTATTTGTAAATATACAAGCGAACCAAACGACCTTTTAATTTTCTACTACAGGATCAGCCGTGCGGATACCATTAGTACATAATAAATGCATTTCCTCAATTTTTGTACAAAGATTGTTCTATAATATTCATTCGCATTAGTTTTTACATTTTTTACGAATGAATGTTCAGTGAGACGGGATGAACAAATTGTGAAGAACATCCAATATCTTCACTAAAGTGCTCACTAAAGTGCCCCTACAGTGCCGGTAAAAAAAAAGAAAATCTTTACATTTGGTTGGCAATTAAAAACTTCACTTGCAAACTTCTTTTCATGATTTTACTTGGCATGCTCCCGGCTTGGCCGAATACCAAATGTTCGGCCACTACTTGGTATAAATTCTAATATTCGGTATTCGGTCAAATCATTAGGGAGTATGCCAAGCAAAATCATAACAAGAAGTTTGCATGCAAAGTTTTTAATTGCCAACCAAATGTAAAGATTTCTTTTTCCCCGGCACTGTACAGCTTGTTTCATGATGTTTTTATTCTGCAAAAGATTTTTAAAATCAGATGCAAAATAATCCTCTAACTATAAAACTAAATATTTTATCAGAGTGTGCTGATCCACCAAAAATAGGCTCGTGATTCGCCACTAGATAGCGATATAGACATAGAGCAAAGAGTTTGGGAAATGCTGTGTTCTACTTTTAGTAAAAATAAAGAAAGAGAGATTTCATACGGAATAAATATAAAACGAATTAATCGTTTTCTTAAGACTCTGAAAACATTTTAACTTCAAAACTGCCCTATATTTCCTATATTCCCTTCACAGAATCGGATGCCAAAACGTTCATAAAAATTGCATTCCATGTAAAAGCATTGCTACCCTACATTTTCTCCCCCCCCCCCCTGCATCCTCAAAAAAAAAAAAACTATTTCGAGATCCTCTTGTTTCAGACACTTTCTGAAAATAAATTCGACATGAAATAAAAAAAGGCCGAGGGGCCCCAGCATTCGATGTGGGCCGACGTGTACCCTCAGGTGGCCCAGCTGAACGTGCGGTCAACATTCCATCCTCACCTGGATCCATTCTAACGCGTCTGACCCGTATCTCGGTGGAAGAACTGAGTGTGAAAACTCCTGTTGACTCTTATTAAAAGCAGAAAGGAAAACATTATAATGTGAGTACACAACCAGCACTCTTTTGTGGAGATCACGTAAATATATAGATACATAAAAAAAAAAAAGCTGCAATGGTTCCGTTTGGATTCCGAGAAATATGCAGGCACATTTTTCATTCGAAATAGACTTACTCATTCCCGTAGTGAATTTTTATTCGATTTTCTGAATAAAAATTCTTGAACCACGTCAGGTTCAAGAAAGATTAGGAAATTGGATCATGTATGGACTTTGATACTGTGTCTTTTTGCACAGATGTGATTTCATTAAAAAATATTGCTTTTTAAAGAATGTCAGCAATGGAGATTAATTTGTTCACATTCCTAGGAAGGAGTATATAAAACGGTGGGAAGGTGTGATGGAGCTTGCAAATTATCTACTCTACATACCTTTTAAAATGTGTTTTTAATGAAAGAATAAGTAGGAAATTTTACGATGTTGTAATTTTTTTTTTTTTTTTTTTTTGCAGTTTAGTGACTTTTTTTTAATATAGAGTTTTATTTTAAGAAAAAGAAAGAAAGAAAGCAACAAGAAATTTTAAAGACATTTTAAAAAGATTATATTTTCTGATTACTTATTATACTGACTTTTCAAAAAATGCTATATTTTGATATAAGAAAAAAGAAAAAAGGGAAACATCAAGGCCAGTTTAAATGGTTGTCTTGATTACTTAATGTACTGATTTCTCAAAAAACTCAGGATTAATTTTAAAAAAACTAGGAAATTTCAAACTCATTTTAAATGTTTATCTCTGCTGACAACTAACTATATTAACTTTTCAAAGAATGAAGAATTTTGGTTTACGAAAAAAAGAACATTATTCCAAGTTTCAAGCATATTTGGAGACAACTTTCATTCTATTTCCCAATTTTATTTCCAGGGGAAAAGAAATTTGTTATTTCAAATATGTTACAATAACAAATGTTGATGTTGAATGGAGTTTTTCAATGCTAAAGAAATTGATTTTGGAGAATAGGTTTTCCTTCCATTTTAAACTAGTATGTTGTGGCCATCACGAAACTTTCTTCTATATATATTTTTTTTTCTGATCCCTCCCCATGCTTGACGAGGAAGCAATATTCCCAACAAAAACAAAATGACACATGCAAAAACTTGACGACTATCCCAATGTCTGAATTATTGCAAAAGCAAAGCAAAGAGCGAAAATTGAAAGTTATTTTAAAAGCCTTGCTTGAATGAATTACAAATATTTTATTTGTTAACAAACTTAAGATGGCAACAGTTCAAAATTTTAAATCATTGAGATAATATTTCCTATCATTTCCATACAATTAAAATCACGAGAAATACGCAGACGACAATCTATTACGATTTATCTTTCTTATTGTTGCATTAATAAAAATATTTTTATTCGCAAAAAAAAAAAAAAAATCAACACCTCTTGGAGCGATCGGCGTCAAAATAGAACCAAAGCCTGTTTACATATGGATTCACATTTATTCCAAATTTCAACCAGAACGTAGCATTACTTCTTGAGATAGGGCACTCAAAATGGAAAAAAAGAACGGGTGATTGCGCTACCCCCCTTTTAGCTGTTGACACAAAAATAAAATCAGTTCTTATACCCACTAAGGGCTACTTGCCGATAAATTTTTCTTTCATTCCGTTCATTATTTCTTGAGATACAGCAGTCACAATTGACGACAAAAAACGTTCTACAGCTCAACCCCCGTTTGAGTTATTGACACCAAAATTGAATCAGCACCTGTTCCTGTTAATACCAACATATGGACCAAATTTTGTTTGATTCCGCCAGTAACTTCCTGAGGAATAGCAAGCACGCGTAACTCGAAAAACGTCCCATTGCTCCACCCCCCTTGGAGGAATTCGCGCCAAAAACTAATGGGCACAAGTTCACATAGGGGCACATATGTGTACTAAATTTCGTTCGATTTCATGCGGTAGTTTTTGTTGTAGAGCGGCCACAAAAAACTGGTCACGCACAGACGTGACACACATACATACACACACACATACATACATACACACACACATACATACATACACACACACACACAGACAGACAGACATTTTCCAAAAATGTTCGAAATGGACTCAGCACACCTCAAAACGTTCGAATCCGTCAAAATTCGAAATTCGAAAATTTGCACGAATCCAATACTTTCTTCTATATATTAGATATAGAAGAAAGTAAAAATGTCAAAAAATCATAATAAATTCTAATTTACTTTAGCAGGTCTTTATTTACATTTCTTTTATTTATAAATTAGCGGTACCCACATGGCTTTGCTCGTAGTAGAAAATTAAAAGGTAATTTGCATATTTACAAAAAATGGATGATGAATTTCTCGTCAATATGCTATGTTAATTTGCTCGTCCATGTTATGGTAATTTACTCGTTCATGTTCTGGTCGCTCGGTAAAATAGGCTTGAATATGGAATAGAAAAAGAACAAAATTGAATTTTCAAAAAATCGCTTCGAGGTGCTCACCCCTATGCTATGAACTAATTCATGAAAATCGCTAAATTTCATGAAAATCGTCAGAACGGTCTAGGTGAAATGCGCGAAACAGAAATCCAGACATCCAGAGACAGACTTTCAGCTTACTGTCTTAATTATTACGTTTTGAATTAAAATTATAATACTTGGGGACATACTTTTACATTATGTTTATAAATAGGAATTACGCGGTTCGTAATAAAAATAATAATAAACTATTGAAAAAAGCTATGTAAAACATTTTTTACCCAAATTTATGGGGCATTGCTTATTATTTTGAGGTCATTTCTGCTGATTTTTATAGATTTTTTTTTTTTTTTTTTGCATTTTAAAAGAATTTTTAGGATATTGACATCCTAGTCCTGATAATAATAACAATTATTATTATTATTATTATTATTATTATTATTATTATTATTATTATTATTATTATTACTATAAAATTTAAAATAGAATAGTAACAAAAATTACAAGAAAAAAATAAATAAATGAAAATAAATACATACTGTGTTATAAATTCAATTTAATTTTGTCTCTTTCTTGAATTTCATTTTGTGCTATAAGTTTGAGAGCTAAGCGAATAAAATGGCATGGCGGGAGAAGAATGGGGAGGGGGAGCGCTGGAAGAGCAATGAAGAATGCAAGCTTGGAAGTAAATCGGTTGTTGTCCAAGGAAATTCCTATTATTGAACGAAATATCTTATGATTCAGTGCTTCGTCCAGTCGGCGAGTTCTTACGGCACTTAAAAGGTTATTTGCTTAACTTCCAAGTTGCAATCATGTTGTTCCCTGTTAGTTTCTCATGTTCTTTTTCTCAAATAGTGAAAGCTTCAACTTTCGAGCATAAGACGCTTATAAGAGCAACTACGATTTTATGTAATTTTATTTAACAGCCTTTAAATTGTTCGAGTGTTATTTGATTTAAATTTCAATCGCTTGCTAAGAAATTAGTCAAAAAAAAGCTAGGTGTAATTTCTATAAATAATAATTGCTTTATTTCATTGATGATGTTTAAATACATTCAGCATGAATTTTCGCAATCGATTGGGAAGTTTTGCACTGTGAAAATGCATCAAAACTTTTATTTTTCAATTACATACTATTATCTGCTGTTTCAGTTTGCGATACATTTTACAGCATAACACGATGAAATAATCAAACATCGTAAAGCTTTCGGTTCAAATGCAATTCTTCCAACATCTAGTTCGCCGGTATACATGATCTAAAAAAATATTTCTTTACTCATTTTAAACTGATTAAAATTGAACGAAAAATTGCACCAATCAAAATGTGAAATATAGGAATGAGGTGTATTCTCCGAGATCTTTCGAACTAAAAAAAAATGTTTGTTCAAATCGGACTGTTCATTCAAAAGGTGTTAAGGGAGGAGGGACAGATAGACAT
Source organism: Uloborus diversus (assembly GCF_026930045.1). Lineage (NCBI taxonomy): Eukaryota > Metazoa > Arthropoda > Arachnida > Araneae > Uloboridae > Uloborus > Uloborus diversus. Next base: position 57,846,380 of record NC_072732.1, on the reverse strand, counting down.
CAGATAGAGCGACGGACACATATTTTCCCCAGCTCGAAATTATACGTTCCAATTTTTTAATTTTTCAGTACATAGTTTATTATTTTATTTATTTTTGACTTTTTCTAGCAATGTTTTAAAGATGCATCAAGCATTCTTTCCTGCTTTTTTCTTTTCTCTTTTATTTTTTCGGTTAAGTAAGCTAAAAATGAAAATAAAAAAAAGAAAAGAGAAGAGAAGTGCTGTGAGCACATGATTTAAAAAACACCCCCGCCCTTGAAGAATTAGATAATACTACGCCTATTTATTATACAATTTATTTGTGGAAGTTTGTAATGTGTTTGCGAATGATGCTTTATCGTGAGTTTTATGCGCTCTGCGCGATTCTGTGAAAAAGAAAAATTTCGTTTCGTCTCAAATTATTAATATAGGGGTCACTCGGTAAAACAGTTTCAGTATGAAGCGAAATTCACCTTTAAGATTATCTCACATTTTATTTTCGAATTGTAACTCAGTTTCTAAAAAAATGGCAGTGACAAATTTTAGAAAAAAGCGCTAGAACAGAAGTATTAAGTAACAACCAAGAATGAACAAAACAGAAATGCATAAATTGGGAGGAGAAAAAAGTTAGGATAAATAAATAAATTAAAACAAACAACACTTAGTACATGTTATTTGCTAACTGCGTTTTAAAATGTTTGAATCTTAGTTGGATTAAAATTTGTACATTGCGGGGATAGCAATATTTTATTCTATTTAACATCTTAGTTTAAATCATATTTAATCTTGCATACATAACTGCAGGAGAAACAAAAAGAAAAAACATCCGCTTCACTTGCAAAAGGGCTGGGTTCCGGAAGCGTGGTCGCTTGACGCGTTAGGCGCAGAGCAGTTCAGTCTAGGATTATTGCTTTAAAGCAACCGTAAATGTAATTCATTGTTTTGGAAGAAAAGAACATTTTGATTTGTTTTTATCCTAGTGAAATGTACGACATTTTCTTCTTTTTTTCTGACGATGATTTTTATGTTCCACTGGATGTTTTTTTTTTCGTTAGACGGATGGATTATGAGAGCGTGGTTGCTGGGCGAGTTTGGCGATATAAACAATATAGTTGCGGAACTATTTTTACATTTGAAAGATATTATATGATGCCTTTTTTTATTTATTTGACGAAATATTTTAAATTACAGTAAAAACCGCTTCACTCGCTAAATAGCGTTTAAAAAAACTGTAAATCTAATTTAATGATTTGACGAAAAGTTTTAAATTCCAAAGAAACTTTAATAGGTTTTTTTTTCTTTGAAAAGGTGTGTACGCATTTTATACAAAGAAAAAATGATCATTTTACATCAGAGGGGGAGGGGGCGTCATTTTTTTTTTTAATTCAACGGACTTCTATTAAATTGTTAGCACGGGCATCGCTGTGCGGGTACTGCTAGCTGTATCATAAATGTAGCAATGCATATGTAATGATAATTATGTGGTTGAAGTTGAATTGTAAAATATTTAAAAGTTGGGAACAATAGCAAATTGACGGAAGATATATCGAACCGAAATAAAGTTTTTTTTTTCCGTTCAGTTCAGTTCTGGTTTTTGTTCCGACAAAAATAACGGTTTTTTTTCTTCCGGTTTTCGAATCAGTTTCGGTTGAAGCTCTGAAAAAACACTCTTGCAATATCGCTGATAACTGCCATATTTTGTATTTAGAATTTCATCTCCGAATAAAAATATTCATGACATGAGAGCGAGAGCTTGAAGAATCGAACAACAAACAGCCATATTTTCCGCAATTGTCAATCACAACCGAAACATTAGTAGGTCAAAGGTTGCTTTCACACCTGCATCACATACGCAAAAAGATTTTTCATGACTTTTCAAAATGCTTGTATCTGTAAAGGTCCATTGTTCTCCAAATTATTCAAATCATAACTCTTCAAAGGTCAAAGGTGATTTATGCACAGAATTAACGTCAAGATCAAATCAAAACAATTGTTTTGAATCTATATTTAAAAGAACTTCGCTATTTATCGAATTCACACGAGTTTCGTCAACATCATACCATAACAATATAGTTATAAAAGGATGCTTGAATGAAATTTATTACCTTATGTTTTTATCAGTTTATATTATAAAGTCAAACAACACCGAAAGAATTAAATTAAAGTAAAATTTAGTAACTCAAATATGGATTTTCTACATCTTTATAAATCACACAATGATGATCTTCGTGCCCGAACACAACTTCCAGGAAGAATAGTTATTTGAGACCGAAATGTACGGAAGAATTAATGAATAAATGCAGATGAAATTTGTGATTACTGGAATTCAAGGTTCACGTTTTGTCGAAAAAATAATTGGTAAAAGTTGATCGTCACATTAACAAGCAAAGTACATATGTATACTCGAAAACTCATGCTGAGACTTACTACATTCAAGCATTTCCCTCTAAGGAGCAATTTATTCAAATGTGTTCAGCGCCGCCCATGACAAATTTTGAATAGTAAATGTGAACACACCGTAATTTACATGTTATATTTCATTATTACATGACATCAAACAAACCCTTTTAACAAGTTATATTTCAAAATAATGTCTAAGTTATTACGAAACTTTGATTATACTAAATTTTTCCTTAATTTTAATATCTAAAGCAAATTTTTCAATTTGAATAATGTGAACTTTATGTAGAACTAGCTGCATTGTCCGTCTTCGCTCGGTCTACCTCGAAAATAAAAATTGTGTCAAGTGACGTATATTCAGCAATCAGGCTAAACTAAAAAAAAAAAAAGCATTATGCAAAACTTCCCTTAAAAGCAATGACGACAGATATTAAAATACTTTTAAGAAATTCAATCGAGAAAGATGGATTCAAAAAGCGTAACCATGGTAACCATGGAAACACAAAATAAAATAAGTTTAAGGAATTAAAATGCGAAAGAAAATGGTTAACAATTTGAACGGATATGAGATTTTTTGAACTTGATTTAAAAAGGCTTGTATCTTTTTTCCCTTTGGAGATAGAAGCTCAGTTTTTCGACCAAAGGTCAAGATAGATCTGGAGTAAAAAATGTCGCTTTTTCCAATGGTGTCAAAATGAAATCTAAGGGACAATCCCTTCACTTTTTATTGATAGATTTGATGAAGAAAGTAGTGCCTAAATTTCAGCTAAGTCTAAAATAATTTGAAGTAAAAGCGCTAATAACTCCCGCCGTAATTAAGTTAGAGCGTTGAAACAAATTGCGTAGAACGTAGAAAATTCTACCGTTTCCAACGATATGTAATGTTACTATGTGCAAGTAATTTTTCATCCCCATGTTCGAGAATTTATATGAAAATTGGGCCTAAATTGGAATTAAAAAAGAACTACTCGTCGAATTTTTTTCGAACAGGTCTGCAAACCTTCTCAGGACGTAAAGGAACAAACTGAAAATTTCAGCGAAATCGGCCGGGTAGTTCTAGAGTTTTGCGAGTTCAAATACACAGACGCTTTTTGGAGACTTCATTTTATACTATGTAGAGATACTAGAAAATAGCCCGTCAAGGTATGACGGGTGAAAATGCCTCTACAGTTCAACGAAGTAATTATCATAACGTAGATCGTAAAATATGCAGAATTGGCGAAAACATTTCCTTATGGCTTATTATTCCATAACTATAACAGGAAAATTTATGAACTTAGGACTATTGGTCTTCTAGGTAGCGCTATATGCAAAATTTCAAGCATGTGGATCTAATAATTTTTGAGAAAGAGCTAATAGTTTTTGAGAATTAAGGGGTCGAAAGCAGCTTCAAATGGTTCGTGTACACGCTGCTGACAGATGCGACGCCAAATTTGTGGACCTTTAGAAAATGAAAATGAGAAAGAAAAAGGTTAAAAGACGTATAACCATGGCAATGCGAAACAAAACATCAATAATGAGGTCGTTTCCAAAATTTTAAAAGTTTTTTTTTTCTGAAAGAGCATGTTTAAAAACATAGGACATGACTATTTTTTGATAAATTTATTTACGTTTAATATTTAAAAAAAAATTTAAATCGGAGCGCTTTTATTGTTTACGGCTCCTGCCGATGACATCACAAATGATGAAATGCCATTCCGTGTTGCCATTCACAGTGCAAAATATTTAATTCACATCTTTACTAACGTGTATTGGCAACGATATGGTTGATAGCAAGCGTAGAGTACAATTTTAATTCGCTGCTTGATTATCATAATGTGGAAATGTAGTAGAAAGATGAGGCAAAGTGCATCATTTGTGACGTCGTCAAGACCATGCCTTGTTTGAAAAATCGGACATTTAAAAAAATTAATTAAAAAAAAAAACTGCTGGGAAAATGAAAGTATTTTCTGGGTCCATGTTATTATTATTATTTTTTTTTTTTGCTCATTCTATCCATTTCAATGACTAAAGTAGTACCTTTGACTGAAGGAAACCACCCCATTTGAATGCAGAACATATTTTTGAGCTTCAATTAAAACGATCTGTAACTTTTTAGAGCATTGAAATTAATTGCGTAGAGCGCGGGTAATTCTACTCTTTCCAACGATCTGTAATATTAATATATGCAATTAATTTTTTACCCCCATATTCGGGAATTTACGTGAAAATTGGACCTAAATTGGAATAAAAAGAACTATTCATCGATTTTTTTTTTTTTTTCGAACCGGTCTTCAAACCTTTTCAGGACTTAAAGGAACAAAATGTGAAAATTTCAGCGAAATCGGCCGGGTATTTCTCGAGTTTTGCGAGTTCAAACACACAGACGCTTTTTGGAGCGTCTGTGTGTTTGAACTCGCAAAATTTACACTTCACTTTATACTATGTGGAGATAAAGTCGTCTTGTGCTGTTACATTTACAAGCAAGTATTTTTTTTTATTTCCTTAGAAACTAAAGTTCCTCCTTGCATTGCAGCTAAAGACGCGACACATCTTAGGATACTGGGGATGGTGTCCTTTCGAAACTGCACTGCTCCTTGGATGAGAAAGATCAAGTTCCAAAGTAATAAGCGAGACGGCCGACTGGCGACACGCCGGAAGACCGATATCCCTCCCCCCGGATATCGGAAGCTTTTAGGTCCTCTCGGCTATATCACGTTTCCAGGATTCACTAACAAGGATATTTTTGACAGGAACCATAGCTCCCACCATCTGTTTGTCGGTCCATTAACGCTGGAAAGGAACTTGCAATAACTAATTGCAGAAGTTGTTTGTTGAAACTTACATCTCAATGAATACTTTCAAGAATAATAATTATTATCTTTCACTGAAGCTTATCTTGAAATTTCACCAACATTTCGTCACATCTTTTACACGGGCGCCCCCCCCCCCCTAAGGCCAAGGGCGTGCCCCCTCAAAATCGTGGAGACTCCCCCCAATAATGAGAAAAATACTCCTCAACCCCCCCCCCCCCTAAAAATTTCAATGGCGCAGTCTGCGTCACGACTCCTCCTAGATGGGCACCCCTGTCTTTTATATTTTAATCAAGCAGTGATAAGCACATTTTTTAAATTTTTACATTTGATACAAAGACAGTCCTGACACAGTTATATTTTTATTAAATAATTTTGATTTTTCAAATTTCATTTATTTGCATGCGTCACGTGCGGAACATCCAAAGTCAACCTCTTGTAACTTGCTGTATGAGTTAGTTAATACTTTTTCTCTGTTAATATAGCAATGACAAAATAAATTGTAGATTTTGGAAGCAAAGGTTCCAATGTAATTCGAACATATCTCACTTGTTGAGAAACAAGTTTAAACCGTTGAAAAAAAAAAAAATGTGGTGAATTTCAGGAAAAAGAGGAAATGACGCTTGAATTTTAAAAATTAAAATTCTGTCACTTACCATAAACCATTCTCTTCAAAAATAAATGATTTTTTTAAAATCTTTATTTGTTTTTCCCAAATAGTTTGATGACTTTCAGAAAATCAAGTGAAAAATCAGGTTTTCTCTTGTTTTTTTTTTTTTTATTTTTTTTTTTTTATAGAGCAAAAAATCTCTCTTTTTTGTTATATACTGTAATTTCAATAAACTTGCTATCAGCATATAATATTTAGGTTAACATTTATCTTTTGAATTTCTAGTTAAACTTTTTGGTAAGTAATTTAAAATGTCTTTCTTTTAACCATGAAATAGGTCCCTTACTAAGGTGACAATTTGATGTCCTTCCGTTACCAGAATACTGCATCTCAGTTAGTTCACCGAGAACATATTGGGTATAGAAACTAATGTTGTTCATGCAAAGCAGAATTATGTTCCTTGTCAAGGAGGCATAGTTACAATTTTAATATGTATTTAATTTATATGGTTTTTAATATTAATGGTAACGGAAGGGCAAAAAAATACGGTAACAAAAGGACATTTAAATATAAGCTGGTACCAGATAAAATTTTAGAATGCTAGTATAAAACAAACTATTTTTGAAGTTAGTAGTCACATTTAAAACATATGTAAGTAATATTTGTATAAAAATTATGTGTTTTATTAAAAAAAAAAACTCAAATTAATTTTTTCAAAATGTTTCATGATTTTATTTCTTCTATTGTATACGATGAAAATCTCATGAAAACTACACTTAAAAACTCCTAATTATGTGAAAATCGTTTTGGTATAGCATGTTTGTAATATGACAAGTCAATTCAAGCAGAAACATTTGCCTAAAATCTTGAAATTTGTATTGGAACAATACAATATTGAAACTGCTTTCAGATTTGTTGCCACAAGTCACAGGAAAGGATTGTAAAGAGCATTGGATTAACCGGTAAACGTACTACGAAGAAATCAATAAATTCAAAGATCAACTTTCAAAAAGATGGAGTAATATACACTCTCATTCTGACACACAAAATATGCACTATTTGAACCCTGTAACAAGTTATATTATTGAATATAGTAAGTACTTCAACAAATCGAAGAAGATTTCTTTTGAAAGTCAACAGACTGAGGACAGTTATAAATAATGTTAAAAATAAAGATACATTTGAATCAAAAACACACCAAATCACAAGAATATGCCAAAGGATTCATTAACGTTTTGACAAGTTTTGTTAATTGGATAGAAAAGAAAGAAATTAATAAAGAGCAATGTTGGACAGTTACTACTTATAAAAGTTGAAGGAATAGAAACAGCTTGCTTATATCATTGTTTCAGATTGCTGTATTAGCTGAATAAATGTTTCTAAGTTGAAATTAAAAAATTTAATTGTTTTGGACTTCTTGTCCTTCCGTTACACTTAACAAATACATAATTGAAATGCTTAAAATAATTATTTTTTAAAACTACGTGTAAAATTGTAATGACTGAACACTCCCGTATGTGCTCTAATTTTTATAGAATTTTCCATTTTATAGTTTAGCTGAGCTTTTGGGGAGAACATAATAGCTTGAAAATCATGTTGCAAAAATGTCCTTCCGTTACAGTTTTTTAAATTTGATTAAAAAAAAGTTATTAACGAAAAGTTCTCGGCTTTGGCGTTTTTATCAACTTACTATGATGTGCATAAAAGTCTATATATCAGTTTTTGAAAAATACGCATTTTGATATGCTTACAGGCAGAAATGCATCGATTTTTTTTTTGTGAAACTGGTCCTTTTGTTACCGCTTCCATTAGTGATCTTTAATTTATATTAAATTTTGGATTTTTCCTTAGCAGAACTGCGACATCAAAGTCATCAAAACGCAGGAAAGAATTTTTAAAGATACTAATAACGACAATGGCCAAATTGCTTCTTTATTAGCAATGGATTCATTATTAATAAATGCAGTCCTGAACATTATGAGTAAATTACTTTTCAAAGTACTTAACACAAAAGAAAGACATGTTATCAGTTATCACACAGTTCCTGTCGTGATTCTTATCATGCCTAATTTTGTAAAATGCGTACCGCGAAAAAGAAAATCACTTCCACAACTTTTTTGTATAATTGACAAGTCAATTTAAAAAGAGAAGTTGTTGTAATAAAGTAGTATATTTTTTTCCAGCATGCTGCTATAGTTCACCGCTACTCTCCAAATCTAAATCTGTGTTCAATTAGCTTTTGTTGAGGCTTCGTTAACCAACCACCAAGGATATTCAGACATGTGGTAGCTGCCGCACTGCCGCGTATTTTTTCCCTTTGTGCTCAAAAAAGTGCTACTTCCTTCACAATGTGCTTTATCTCTTCTTCCTGTTTCCCACGTCCATTCTGCGCACTCTTCGGAATAATTTAAAGTCCTAATGATGGGATGAACATTCGCCGAAGCCAGATGTACTATTGCCACAGTTTCAATTTATTTTGATGACACTATTGAGAGTTTCAGAAACCACTTAATTGTTTACAGTTGGGCCTGTTGGGCCATCCGCAAGAAAGATAAGGACATAAGCTTCACCTTTTCAAAAAAGGGAGTACAAAGGCGTCATTAACCCTTATCGTTTTTAATTCCTTAGGACAAATATTGTTTCCTCCGATTTTCTTAATGCTTTTAAAATTTTTCATGCAAACAAATAGCTCAAAGCTACGTTTAATACCAAAATATTATGTGCCCACGGCGATGCCGAACCTCTACAATGCCCTCAGATCGAGACCTCCCGAAAATTAGATCTAACCCTCGCCCTCAAATTCCCCCTAAAATTTTCAATTTTACAGTCTGCGCCATGAGGGGACCAGATTAAAACATGGGCATAAGAGGCACGTGACTAGGGCACCAACATTTGGGGAAGCACCAAATCTGTGGGTAAAGTTTTTATTGGACTCATTTCACATCGTTCTATAACAAGACGTAAATATTAACTCCAGAAAAAAACCCCCAAAACTACTCCAAGTTTAGGTTGCGCCTTCCTTCAAGGAGGCAAAGTTGGACGACATCTTATGTTGTAATCTTTAATTATCGAATACTATAACACTTCTTTTTCATGGGAAATTCCACGGGTAACTGATTGACATTCACAGAGCAAAACAATAAATATTTTGAAACATAAACCACAAAATATTAACTTTTAAAATGATATTTTCTCCTCGCTTACTGTACTTTTTAAACTGAATTTTGTGGTACAATAGAATTTCCAAAATACATATTGAGTGATTGTAGAAAAATTGTTAGAAGCTTGGTAACTGACTGACATGAATGCAACTTGTGTGAAAAATATAATGCTGATTCAACAAGAGATTTTTCTGAAAGCAAAAGGAATTTTTATTAAATTCAAATCAGGATCAAAGAACAATGTAATTAGAATTAGTAATTAGAACTGCTTGATAACTGACTGACATTTCGGTAACTGACTGACATTTCTGAAGTTTTCTATGTATGCTAATGCGAATGTTTAAAACTAAGTCGTAAAACAAATAAATAAGTTTACATAAAAGTCAAGCAGTAATAATACATTTGTCAGATTTGATACAATGGACTCCGGTTAATTGAATCAGTGAAAAATTTAATCAACCGCTTTAATGAATCAAATTGCCAAAAATTGAACAAAAATTTCCACCAATAATTTTCATGCTGAGGGGGAATTGATTTTTTATTGTAACTGACTGACATTTTTATAAACTGATTTTAAGATTGCTTCTAAACGAAACACTTTACAGATATTTATTGATGTAAGCTTCCGGTATAAAACTGTATTATGAGTACAACAAAATACACTAACCTTCTTTCCTTTTAGTTAGAATTTGTTTTAGAAAAAATTTTTATTACTACATGTCAAAATTTCCCCCAAAAAATCCGGAAAATATATAGGCATCTGTTGCGGCTTATTTTCAATACGAAACATTATAAATTAGAATTTAGTTTGGTACACTTTAAAAATATATATTTCAGGTTTTTAAATGATATACAATACTTATAGTTTTGTTAATGTTGAAATTCTGATGCTCAGGTTGACATTTTCGTGGAATTGAAACCTCACACAATGTATAAAAATATTGTATTCTAATATAAAGTATCGCCAAATTTAGCATGGCTGTGTTAATACATGGGTATCAAAATATTTTATTGCCCCATACCCCTCGCTGGCACCCCAATTTTCGTATCCTCTCTTGTATTTTACCAACTTCTCTGATTTTCATAATCTTGGGTCACTGTCTTCTTGACCTTTCTTTATCGCCCACCCCCATCAGCCCAGAACTGCTAATTGAAGTTTACAGATCCGACACGGATTGCTTGGTTTAAAAAAAGGAGTTTCAATGGGGTTGTTTCTTTCAGTCAAAAGTAGTACCAAAGAATATAGTAGTACTTTGTGTCACTGATATTAATAGAACAAGTAAAAAAAAAAAAAAAAAAAAAACATGGACCCAGAAAATACTTTTATTTTCCCAACAGTTATTTTTTAATTAATTTTTTAAAATGTCCGATTTTTGAAACAAGGCGTGGCCTTGATGACGTCACAAATAATACCCTTTGCCGCATCTTTCTACCGCGGTTCTACGTTATGATAATCAAGAAGCGAATTAAAATTGCACTCTACGCTTGTTATCAACCATGTCGTTGCCAATACACATGAGTAAAGATGCGAATTCAATATTTTGTTTAGTGAATGGCAACACAGAATGGCATTTCATCATTTGTGATGTCATCGGACAAAAGCATAAACATTAAAAGCGCGCCGATTTAAGTAATGTTTTAAAAATATTAAACTTAAACAAATTATTTAAAAAATAGTCTGATCCTATGTTTTTAAACATGCTCTTTTTAAAAAAAATACTTTTAAAATTTTGGAAAGGCCCCATTGTTCAACATTTTTTTACTGCCAAATATATTTTTAAAATATGTATGTCCGATGTATTCAACAGCGAATAAACCAAGTTCAACAAAGTTCGCAAAAATGAACGTTCAATTTCGCAACGCATTTCAATTAAATAAAACGTCAATATTTTATCTCGACAATTAAATCTTAATTACGATACTAGGAAGTGCTCGAAATAAAACCCCATGTTTCTCATCCTACTATTATGGTTAAAATATCAGCGACAAAGCTGTCGATGCCACTCAAGTTTCGTATTGAATAATAATAATTCATGCTTCAGTGACTGCATAAACATTTCGCACTGGGATCGCTTTCTTTATGTTACGCAGCCTGGACAACGATCTTCTTAATATACAGACAACTAACGAATTTTATCCCCTTCATTAACACAATTAATGAGCCATTTAAAGCGAATGGACGAAACAACAAAACACGGCAGCAAGTGCAAAACGAAATCTAAAAGCAGTTAAAAGTTCTATTTTATTTTATGAGCGGGTTTATATTCAACTCACAGAACAAGGACATAAAATGAAGAATTAAGGTTAGGAGAATGGCCGGGAAAACAATGGAGTAATATTCGTTAATCAAAGAGATTTTTTAGTTGTTTATTTGTTTATTTTTTTGCTTCATGTTCCATGAATAAAAGCTTGTTGTTTATTTATGTACATTTTACTTTTATTATTATTATTTCAACAACATGTTCCGTTATTGAATACACACATCACCTATTGAGTTTTGCGCCTTAACAAGACTTAAAATATATGTAGTATTTCATTTGTTTCAAGATTTGCTTTTTTTAACTGACCTCAAAATTAAACAATGGAGTCATAACTTTTTTTTATTCTTTTCAGCATATTTTCATAAAATCGAATCTGAAGCGTGGCGAAATAAAATATCAAAGTAAAGGCATTTAATTTAGAGATGCGAAAATGTGTGCTAGTTGCTCAGAAAATGTGTTTTCTATTTCATAAATTCTCACAATGTGCCTGTATTTTCTTAATACTTTAGCGATTTTTGAAGCTGAAAAAAAATCTGATGAGAAAAAGCTTCGACTAATAAATACTCTGGAAAGAACAATAAATATAGGGGAAGTGTGGGTACAGAGAGACACGAAAATTCAATTACATTTTTTTGTTACTAAAAAACGCAGAAATTAAATCCTTTCAAATGTTACAATATTTGTCGCAGCAATACGTATTATAAAAGTGTATGTGGAAAGAACTACGAATGGGGTGGTTTCTTTCAGTCAAAAGTACTACTTTTAGTCACTGAAATTGATAGAACGAGTAAAAAAAATAACATGGACTCAGAAAGTACTTTCATTTTCCCAACAGTTATTTTTTAATAAATTTTTTAAACTGTCCGATTTTGAAAACAAGGCGTGGTCTTTATGACGTCACAAATGATGCATTTTCGCGCATCTTTCTACCATGGTTCCACGTTATGATAATCAACAAGCGAATTAAAATTGCGCTCTACGCTTGCTATCAACCATATCGTTGCCAATACACGTGAGTAAAGATGCGAATTAAATATTTTGCTCTGTGATTGGCAACACAGAATGGCATTGCATCATTTGTGATGTCACACGACAGAAGCGTAAACAATGAAAGCGCACAGATTTCAGTAATTTTTTAAAAATATTTAACTTAAACAAATTATTTTAAAAATGGTCAGATCCTATGTTTTTAAGCATTATCTTTCAGAAAAAAAATACTTTTAAAATTTTGGAAACGACCTCATTCACATAAACAAGGGAAAAAAAATAATAACGGAATGCAATTTTGTCTTATTGTTCTTCTGATAAGTGAGAACAGTGTGAAACACATAAACTTTAAAATACTGTAAACTTACTTGGAAAAATATGAATGAGTGTTGTCGTTTGGTTTTGACATGAGCTATTGCCTTTGGCAAAATAAATTTCATGTCTTCCTGACACACAGTAGATCCATAAGGATGGAATGTTGTCATTTCTCTGTTATTAATAGAACAGCTTCTTTCCTGTCTTTTACAGAAAATCTCCAAAATAGCTAGTCTGACTTCCTTTCCTCCAGGTACGTTGAAATTTTGAAATATGGAAAAATATTTCTTACATTTAGCATATTGCAATGAAACAATAAAAAAATCACGTAAATAGAATGAGTACGAGATAGAAATACTTATGTGTTATTATATAGATATAAAAAACATAATTCCACTCACACACACACGCAAGCATACTTATTTTGTTGATGGAAGGCTTTCAAACTTTTTTTATTATTAATTGCATCAACAGGCTAGTTATAATTGAATTCATTTCAATGTATGATTCCTCCTCGTTGAATATAAAAGTGTCGGTTCTGATCCTTACGCATGCGCTCTATATTCTACTGAAACCATAGGGTACTTTTCCTCCAACAATTTCAGTTTTTAAAACTGATGATACACACTTCAGAATTCGTGTAACGTTATTCCCATTCATACTGGCTACCTTACACATTTTGTTTTACAGTGCTAGAAAATCCTGACAACTCCGAAACACGTAACCTGATTACTGAATAGGCCACCTAGGCCATGGCCTAGGGTACCCACTGTTTAGGGGCCTTAAACTGCTAAAATTGCTTTAATCGATGGCTGAAATCGTAAGGTTCGACTACATGGGGCCACGAAAAAACTGTTTAGCCTACGGTCTCCTAATGTCTCAATCGGGCACTGTCAAAACACATGCAATAATGTTACAACTCTGTTTTAATATTGCTGATTCTATCATTTATTTCTTTCTTTTTTTTCTGTACAATGATAAATTCCTAATTTACTATTTTTCTAACATTTCAGTACTTTTTTACTTGCATTTTGTAACAACATTTTTGAAATAGTATTTTGTAAATGCTATTTCATTCCAGTAATGAGAGTGCCTACATTTTATCAAGAGCGATCGTACTCGCTCGATAAATAAACTTATTGGATATGCTTCACGACTCCCTTTCCTGTAATACTATCTTTAACAGGTTTTCTCGATTCTTGTAATTTAACGGGAAACCATAAACATTGGGAGAAACACTGCTTTCCTGAAGGCACGCGGAAATAAAAGGAAAAAACTCCTTCTCACCGCATCGCTTTTACCGTGGTCAACATGAGCGCCATCTTCACGGTCGTGATCTTCCGCATCACTGTGGTGGTTTTACGGGGAGGGAAAGGGAGATATTTACCCCTGGAATGTGAATTTTCTACATTTTATTTAATTATTTATTTCTTTAATTACATTTTTCAATTTTTGGTAAAAAGAGAACTTGTTTTCAGTTTACTTTTTTTTTTCAGAGTTTTTTAAAGTGTGAAATAAGGTCTCTAAAATGTTGCCAAGGACAAATGAGGCAGTGAGAAGCAAAGGGATGCAAGTGGCGAAGTTAAAACTTTGGAGATGACCAGTACACATGGTAGGTGAACCTCTCCTCTATCTTGGGGCAATAGATAGTATTAATAGTTCTGGTAGGTGCTGCTGTATGATTTAGAAAAAAAAATTTAGAAAAAAAATTTTTCAATGAAAGCCTACCTGGGACCGGAACTTTAAACGCGTCTTACTCAAAACTTGAAAATATCCACTTACATCCCTTTGCTTCTCCCTGCCCCAAATGATGGTTGACCAGTAATAAAAAGTATAGGAAAGAAAGGCGAAATATCAATCTTTCCAATGTTCGAAAAAAATCACATTCGCGAGTTCAAAGCCCAGCCTTTCTTCAGCTCAGTGTGGGAAATAAGTATTTATTTTAAGGAGTAATAGTACTGCTCCTCAACTTTTTATATTGTGGAGCAGTTCAGTAAAATTAAAAAGCAGTTTTGTGACATTTGTTAAATTACACTTTCAACAAGAAAACAAACAAGTTTTTAGAAACGTAATACTTAATGTGTCAATTTAAAAAGTTTTAAACAATGACAACTAGGATACGAAAATTTCAAAAAATTATATATATACCATTAAAAAAGTTGATACCATTTGTATCCTGTTTATTAATAAAAATAGTCATCTAAAACCATAAAAAATACAGTTATTTTTTTGCATCGCAAAATTTTCGATGCAATTTATGATATTGTATCGTGTTTCATTCGTTTTGAATAGCAAACTGCGATCCGATACCGCTTATTTCCTACGCTACTTCAGCGTAGAGTAAAATTTTGAGTAATTGTTGGCCTTGATCTTCCTCTTTTCAGACCTGTTAGATAGAGCAACAAATTCTACTCACCAATTCAAACATCAATTAAATTTTACTTGAACAAAAAAAAAAAAAAAGAAAGAAAGAAAGAAAAGAAATTTTGTCTACCAGTGTCGGAAGTAAGAATTTAAATCCACCCAGACATCAGTTCCAGAATTGTTGTTAAATCATCCTAGTCTTCATCATTATAACTTACTAGCAAAAATACCCGGCGTTGCCTGGGTCAGTAATAATTATGAGAAACAATCGTTACTTGCCCTTTCTGCTGGTTGATTGGATAGTGAGTATGGTTACAATGGATTTTACTTTTTGTTTTTGCGCCAACTTTAAAAATTATGTTTAAAAGTATTGTCGATGGTGTTTAAAGAATAAAATTATTTTTCACTTTTTAGAGCAATTTTGAAGTCGGTTCTATTTTTTTTTTTTCAAAATTTTTTTATACACTAATATGTTTGTACTTAGTTTCACATAATTCTTGTTTTCACTTGTGATATTCAGGAGTAGAACTGGACGTAGCTCTCTTATCTGCAGTGTAGTTTTTTGTTTTTCAAGCATTCCAGGGATAATAACTCATTTTTGTCAATTTTGGACTTAATGGCTATGGGAAACAGATACAAAAAGCACTTTTCATTTTTGAGATAACGTTCTTAAATTAATTCAATACAAAACATCAGCACATTTCCATTACACTATTCAGCCGCTTTGAATCACCTTGATCGTAGTAATTTTCAATTCCTATTACAGTATATGAGGCAATTTCTAATCTATATCAAGGAATTGACCTTAGCAATTTTTGGGGTTTCATTTTGCGTAAAAGCCGAGAGAGTGGCTTAGTGGGCATTTGCCTATTACGCCCAAAGGAGCAGATTCGAACCTGACTCCAGTCGGTGGATGTTAAGGTTGCAGAAAATTGACAGCGTCCATGACGTTGTGTGGCATATAAAATATTCCTCAAGCATTCGCTTGGCTCTAAATACTCTCGGTAAAACTAAATTTTCAGCGCAGTTTCGCTTCGAAGAGAACCCATAAGTGTCCAATCCGCATAAATAATAATAAAAAAAACCCGTTAATTATTTAAGTTTCGTTTAAATGGAAGATGATCATCAAAATCCATTTATTTTTAGCCAATCTTGTGGAAAAACGTTACTTTAAGATTTGACTTGAGAAAAGCCTCAAAAAGTAAGACGAAGAGCAAAAATATTCAACAATACAACAATTCTAGCTATCGATTGAGAATTGAGATGATGCACTAAATAATGAATTGGGTTGATGAAAGCCTTCGAACAGGGAACAAAAAAGCTCATAACTCGTTTTTTATACAACTTAGAAATTTCGAACAGATGCTATCTTCAGCAGAAAAATTGGCGCTTTCGATGGACATATAATGTTAATATGTGCACGAAATTTTTAACCCCCATATTGGAGCATTTATGCGAAAATTGGAACTTAAGTTGGAATAAAAAAGGAACTATCAATCAAATTTTTTTCGAACTGGTCTATAAGCCTTCCCAGTACCAAAAAAAAAAAAAAAAAAAACGGTGAAAGTTTCATCCAAATCTGCCAGGTAGTTTCTGAGATCTTAGGGAGCAAACAAACCCACAAATTTACCAATATCCATTTATATATACATAGATTGCAATTTTTTAAGTTCCAATGCTGTTTTTTGTTTTAGACTATTCTCTTTCCTTTTACTGCTATCCCTGCTTTATGCCTTGTTCTTCAAATACAAGGGGCAAGAAACATGGTACACATTTTCTCAAATGTAGTTTTTGCTACACTTGGGATAATATTTTAAAGAAGTTCTAGATGTCTCTTAGAAATTCTAGCATCTCCGACAAAGTACTTCTAAAAAAGAAAACAATACCCCTAAAAACACCTCCTAAATTTATCAATTTCGCACTCTGAGCTGTGACCCTTAACCACTATACCTCATAGTACCCCCCCCCCCCCCCACCACCGATCTTCTATAACTATAGTCAATGCAAAGAAATAAGGTACGAAAACAGATCCTATAACGAACATTTCTAGAGGATATAGTTATTTGAATTTGAAAGTGCATACTGGGTAAATGTTACAGAAAATATCAGGGCTCTGCCGAGTCGGAGGGGAAAATGACTATGGCTCCGACTCCGAACCCTGGAGTTTTTGAGCCTCCCACTACGACTTCTTTACCCATTTATCAATACGACACCGACTCTTACTCTGTAGTCCAGGCAGAATTGTGAACAAAATGACCGAATCCGACTTTGACTCCGACTCTTAAATTTTAAACCTTTCGACTCCAGATTCCGAATCCTTAACTTCAGAACCGCCCCGACTCTGATTCCGTAACCCTGGAAAAAAAATTTTTATTACGATTACATACAAACTTTCCTTTAAACATAAAAAGAAAATCTTATCTTTCATTTAAACGGAAAAATAAATAAATTACTCATGTGACAATAAATTACACTGAATAAAGTACAATTTTTTCCAACGGAAAGTCAACGTTCGTTATTTCAACGAATCATCAGCTTCTCTTTGAACAGTAATTCTAATAATAAATATCTTTCAAAAGAGAACAATGGTTGGAGCACTAACTGCTGGTAATCATACCTGGGTCATTTTCGTTCAAATTTGGAGATAATAATTTCCACTGTAATATTATGTTTATTTTATTCCGACGAGTCATCGGTTTAAGATCTTAAAATAACGTAGGTAAAACTTAAAATAAGTTTATTTCAGTTATCATGACATGAAAACTAATGTTTAAATTTATTAAATATTGTTTTTTTGTTTTTTACGGAAATATATGGAATTTTTTCAATAACCACTTAAAATTATTGTTATTATTCATGTTTTAATAAATTGTAGCTATCTAGAAAAATATGAAAATGATTGCTAGGGGACGCTTTAAGCACAAGCATGCATGTAGAGAAAACATTATTTACTTTTGTGTAAAGTGATAAATATTTTTTTGTAAAAAGTGAATTAAATTTATAAAAATTGGTGCGATGATGATGTAGTCTTTTTTTTGCAACACTAATATTGTTTAGTTTTTTTCACTCAAACTTACATCTAGGGGTAGTGTAATCAGAGGTGTCACTACGGGGGAAGGGGGCAGTCCGCCCCTGGTGTCACCCGTCTGGGGAGTCACACCCTAAGTGGAATTGCAAGTTTTTGAAAAATATGAAGTTAAAATGCATTTTTAAGCCGACCAATCTGAAAATTTTCCGGGGGGGGGGGGTCAACACCCGGATCCTCCATTTTTATTTGTTTTTTGAACATTAGCCCACTTAAGATTTCGTTTTACACAAATATAGTTGTTTCTGAAAATTGCATAAATTTCATGTTTTCATGTTTGCATTTAAAAATATATATATATATATTTTGCGTCTGTGGAGCGGGGGGGGGGGGGAGAGGTGACACCACAAAATACCGTCCTGGGTGTCATCCACGCTAGGTACGCCACCGGTGTAATGACATATTTTTCTTTCTTCTTCTAATGCATTGCAAAATTACTCAAAGCAAAAGTTGGTACATTGGCGGACGGTTATAAATCAATGGTGCGATTTCTCGAATGTCAAAGTGGATGGTAACTTTTTATGAAAAGTTCAGAGTGTTTACAGTAAAGTTTCCTAACGGCTGCTCATATTGTTTTAACAAAGTATCTTGCAGTTTAGGGTTAATCGAATTCCAGTTACGTTACTGTAGATTAGAGCTGTCAATCAATATTCACAGAAGATTGGAATACTAATTTTTCAGAACAATGACCATTTATTCTTAATCATTCAGAGCTCTTGCTTTGTGTCAGAAGATGAATAAAGGGCGTTAACCGTGTACCCCTTGTGACAATCTTTCCTCCATGAATGCTCGGGGCAAAAGATATCGAATGTTGCACTCAACATGTTAGATTTCAATCTCTACTAGAAGATCATTATTTGTAAAATTATAAATTGAAGTTGACTGACACTAAACTGGTTTCGCTTCCTTAACGACAAATGCGATAAACTGCCAAGATGTTTTTGTGATTCTTGCTTTAAGCTATTTGAGGTAGCATCTTCATGTCCGTAATCTTCCGAAAATCTCTGCTTCTAAATAAACACTTTTCTCTGCAATTTGTTTTATCTGTTTTAATTCCGTGAAACTTTCAGCATTCTTTCTTTCAACATTCAGCAGTTGAGTAGGTTTAGTTTTAAAGAATAATTTCGCGTATAGTTAAATTAGTGTTTAATTCAGGATTCGGTGGGATGTCAGTTACGTTATGTAGTTGTTTATAGGAGGCCTCAACTTCAAAAGGTTATTAAAAATTAAGAGATCGAATATAATTAGTTTGTTATTAAAATAACTCATGGTATAATAATTAAAATCAGTGTTTATTTTATAAGTGGGTGTTTAGTTTAGTTGATTTTTGTACTGGAATTGTAAAATAAATTTTATTTTTACGTTTGGGTAGGAAAACGTGTGTAAGTATGACCAATTATTTTTTACTTTTTAGTTCCTCTTTGTTTTTTGAATTCGGTTCTTTTTTTATTTGAAAATAATTTTAACCAAAGCAATTAATGAATGACTGTTGTGTTGTTAAAAACTTCTTCACTTAAAAATTTTAATACAATCTTATTCTGCTCTGAATTCACTTTCAAAATTGTGGCAATGAGTTTTAGATAACATATGTACTCTAGTGAAAAACAAAATAAGAATCTCCTTTACTTTGGGGTTGTATGCATTATGTTCCTATGTGCAGTAGCGTAACTAGGAGTTGGTAGGAGTGGCTCTCGCCAGGGACGCAGCAGCCAGGGGAACTGCATTTCGACTGATTAAAAAAAAAAATTAAGATTTATTTTTTAATATATATATATATATATATATATATATATATATATATGTTATAGTTAAAGTTACCCTGTTTAGACCCTTCTAGTGACCGTTCTACATATCGGATTTCGATGAAACTTAGAGTATAGATTATATAGACCATGGGGAGCAGGATTATGCAATAAAAAAATAGTTCAAAAATTGACGATAGGGGGCGCTCTACACACGTAAAACATCAGGCAACAACTATAACTGCATTATGCAAATTAAATGAGCTATAAAATGCAGAAGTCCACTCATCTTCATCACGATGACTTTGGAAAAGAAAGAGCGAGCCTTACTGATCAAGGTCTTCTATCAGAAGTATAGTAATCTTACTGCCGCACTACGTGAATATCGAAGGTTGAAAGGCACAGAAAAAGGGCCCATGTTAAGGCAATCCTTGAAAAAGAAGATAAATAAATTCAAACGGACTGGTGAGTTATGCGTGCGGCCAGGAAGAGGACGGAAAAGGATTCCAGAAGAGAGCGTGGAAGCAGTCGCCCTTGCCGTGGTGGATAAAGCGTCCAGCACTCAATATTCAACGATTTTGCGATTCATTGTTAAATGGTATCCATACAAGATCCACCGCAACAACTGCTTCCTGCCGAACGGGACAAAAGCACTGCTTTTGCCAGGCTCTTTTTGGCCAGACTAGAAGTTGATGATGCATGGCCTTGAAACATTTTATGGTCTGACGAGGCGCATTTCACCTTGGACGGTGTCGTGAATCCGCAGAATAGTCGCATATGGGGTACAGCGAGACCAAATGTTGTGTATGAACAGTCACTGTATCCCGATTACATTACCGTATGGTGTGGTTTCACCGGTGATTTCATCCTCGATCCCTATTTCTTCGAGGAGACCACGCCCAGGGTCCTAAAAGGTGTTCCGTCGCAGGTCTCCGATATTGCGCACTTCTTGAGCAGCGAGTCATTCCTGCTTTGCAACAACGAGCGTGTTTGAACTCAACTGTCTTTATATAAGATGGTGCACCCCCCTCACATTGCTCGTCCAGTAAAGGCACTGCTTCGTATGCATTTCGGTGATGACAGGACAATTTCTAGGCATTTTCCTACAGTTTGGCCCCCGCGATCACCAGACCTAAATCCGTGTGACTTCTGGCTGTGGGGCTTCCTGTAAGATCGGGTCTATGGTGGAAGCATAACGACGGTGCCTGAATTAAAGGACAGCATAAGGCGCCATGTTCATGCTATTGATACGGAAACCCTTCGTGCAACTGTTGCTCAAGCTATAATACGTTTTGAACAAGTGATTGACGCAGATGGAATGCACACTGAACAAATTCTGTAAATAAAATCGATTTTGTGACACAGTCTCCGTCTTATTTGATTCATCCGCCCCTTTTCAACATTGGTAGTAGATTTTTGAACTAATTTTTTTCATTGCGTAATCCTGCTCCCCATGGTCTATATAATCTATATTCCAAGTTTCATCGAAATCCTATGTGTAGAACGGTCACTAGAGTGGTCTAAACAGAGTAACTTTAATTATAACCACCCTGTACACACACACACACACACACACACACACACACACACACACACATATATATATATATATATATATATATATATATATATATATATATATATATATATATATATATATATATATATATATATATATATATATATACATAACATCTACTGAGAACGAGCATTGGGTATCGTTAAAAACAATTCTAAAAAAGAAAATAAGAAAAAATACAATGCTGCCTCCTGTTTGTCAAATCAATTAATCAAAATGTTACAAAAAAAAATTTTTTTTGGAGGTCGCAATGACCTCCGGTGACTTCCCATGTGGGGGGGGGGCAATTTCTTTCGTTCGCCTGGGGCGCTAGATCCCATAGTTAAGCTACTGCCTAAGTGCCACTTATTATTATAAAACATGGGCAAGATTATATTAAGGACAACAGTGGTTAGAAATCCCCATTGGAATAAGAACCCTATTTCCTAAAAATACTCATTACAATTAAAATAACAGCTGATAACATCGGAATGAGGTAAGATGGAAGTTAGTAGATAGGAAGTTAAAAGAAAATTAAAAAAAAA
Source organism: Uloborus diversus (assembly GCF_026930045.1). Classification (NCBI taxonomy): domain Eukaryota; kingdom Metazoa; phylum Arthropoda; class Arachnida; order Araneae; family Uloboridae; genus Uloborus; species Uloborus diversus. The sequence goes on along the minus strand of NC_072732.1, from coordinate 57,824,581 downwards.
AACTTGAAACCTACAAAATTTCTTAGCTTCCCCTCTAAAATTACAGATATGGGCACCCACATCAGTCGCTCCAATATTGCATTTCCTTTGTGTTTTCATTTTTATGTAACCGAATTATCATTATTATCAAAAGTGGTAACGCAAATCTCATACTAAACCTCTGCCATTTTCCTTTCTATTTCTCAATTGCTTCGCGAACTTTGCACTTGAAGAACCAAGTACCGAGAAAAACCAGATATAACAATAGTTAACGTTGGTAAAAAATGGCTCTAAATTGCGCTTCGAACTGTAGTGATTAAAACTATTGTCTTCGCTGATTGAAATATTGCGAACGATTCATGCGAATTGGAATGTGATAAAAAGTCCTTTTGTTTTGGAGATGCGTCGATTCAAGAAAGAGTCCAACGATTCCATAACTCTTTCGATTGTCACAATTTCATGTGCCATTTAACCATTCCCTCCATGACAGCAATCACTTTTTTCCCTCCGTAAATCAGAGGCAAAATTCGATCAATGTCAAAAAGAATGAAATTGTCAATAACATCTTTCTCGAATGGGAAATCGAATCAACGAAATAAAAGTTGAAAAATTCTGTAGAAAAACAATGAAACAATTGATTTTAGTTTTATATCTATTGTGAATTGCATTTTGAAGATTGACGCTGATTTTAGCCATTTTACCTTCTTGATTTAAAACAGCAGTTCTTTTATTTTATACCATAGACTAATAATAAGAGTAGACCGAGCTTTCTCATTCTTGCTGATGAAGAAAATTGGTTCATAGATGTATCATGTGACTAGTGGAAGGGCTTGGCGAAGACTTTGGCAGCATGGTTGCTAGATGGCAGCATTATCTATAGTTTGACACTCGACATGTATTTTAAGACAATGTGTTTTCATTAAAAAATTTTTTCCAAGTGCAGAGATTGAACTGTTTTTTTTTAGTTATGCATTATTTTGACACTAGTAATAGTTTTTGGTCTCAGTTTTCAGTAACTTTTATTTCATTCGGAACTACTACGTCAGCGTTGGCGTAAACGTAATGACGTAAACGTTTTGCGTTAACGCAAAAATGTACTAATCGGTATATTAAATTGAAATTGTAGGTAAAAATCTTACCGTTTGCCGATTCGTTTTAGGCGCTTGAATATTTAATTGCTTAGAGAGTTATTGAAATTGACTAAAGGAAATGCACAATACTATCTAAACGAAAAACTCACTATATTAACAAAATATTTACAACTTAGAATAACAAATTTACAAATCGGACTCCATAAAAGATCATTCTTCTGTGTTCCATCAATTTTATTTATTTTATTTCGATCGTCTGCTACGATCAACGCCCGCTGTTGCTAGGATATCCACCAGTCACATGGTTTGGTTTATGAGCAGCAAAAGGGTTGCCATAGCTCGGTCTATTCTTATTATTAGTCTATGTTTTATACCTAAGGGAAACATCTCATACTAACAAGGAGAGGTTACGGTCTCGGAAATTCAGATCGGGATGAGATTTGGTAGATTAGTAGTATCCTTTAAGGGTACTCTCAGGGTAAAGTAATAAAGCGCACTAGCCATAAAATTCCGAGAAAACAGCCTTTAAAGATTTACGCGCAACTTATAAACTAGTAGAGATTGTTCGTAAACAAGCGCCCGGTGGTCATGTGGGCAGCGCTCTGGGGTTCCATGCGGCCGATCCGAGTTCAAATCCACTGCATGTTTCTTTTTTGTTCATTTATAATGTGACTTTGTAGGTAATACTTAATTAAAAAAATATGATGTATTTTTAATGTGTGATAGTACATTAAATTTCTATTTACTATTCTCACAAACAAGTGATTACACATTTTTAGATATTATAAACTTTGACGAAGTAAATGATTTTTGCAATAAATGCATAATCAGTTTCTTTGTGGATGAGAAAGAAGAATTATATTAGTTATTGCACATAAGCAAGTAGTCAAATTTTAAAAACCCTAACCGCACTTATCGAGCAATGGTTTTGCTCCTTGATTCTGTTATTTGTAAATTTTTCGTCTGCTGTATTTTACATTGAATATTCAACTCTTTATTTTCCATCTATTATCGTCTGCAATGTTCATGTTTGTTTTCATCATTAAATTTATTTATCGTCTGTGCTGTATATTAGACTGGAAAATTCTATACCGTGAAAAAGGATTTGAGTTTTTTAAATATTGTGAATCGAAATGGTCGGTTATTGAAGTAACCCTGAAACGAATAAAATCTGTTAACAAAATGGATAAAAATTCATAACACAGTGAAATGTTGAAGCAGAGATTAAAAGATGCTGTCGTTTATTACGAGAGCTTGCTTACTGAAAATCAATTGATTGCATCAGAATCATATCAAGTTCAATTTCTCGCGTCCATTTTTATAGACAGGTAAAGAATTTAATAAAACGTATACAAAATTGCGCGTATCTCGTTGAAAATAATAGAGAAATGAATACCCGTGAAGACTGCATAAAATACAATCAATTGTCCATCATCAACTGTCATCGCCAATTTTTGATAAAATGATTCGATATGCCTGGTATACTTCTAAACTTTCTGACAAAAGAGAAATTTTCCTGAATATAAATGAAGTATGTTCCAACGACTCTTTTACAAAGAAGTTGCTCCTGTAAGCAATCTTCCTTTATAAATTGTGCGAGATGTCAAAACAGTTTTTGTTTTCCATGTTTTTATGATAAATATCATTCTGGTGTATGTATATAAATAACAACTATATTGTTAAAAATCATCTATAAATTAAGCTCTACAGTGATTTTGTAGCCGTTGTAATTCAAATTTTAACTTGTATCGATTTAACTTATCTCCATTTTCTCTATTAAAGTGCTTTACGTGTTCAAAAATTTCGCATTATCTTCAATTCAAATTCCACAAAGCTGTAACAGTCACTTTATAAATGAATAAAAAAGAAACTTGCAGTGGATTTGAACTCGGATCGGCCGCATGGAACCCCAGAGCGCTGCCCACATGACCACCGGGCGCTTGTTTACGAACAATCTCTACTAGTTTATAAGTTGCGCGTAAATCTTTAAAGGTTGTTTTCTCGGAATGTTATGGCTAGTGCGCTTTATTACTTTACCCTGAGAGTACCCTTAAAGGATATTACTAATCTACCAAATCTCATCCCGATCTGAATTTCCGAGACCGTAACCTCTCCTTGTAAGACAAACTCGCGGAGAGTCAGAAAACTGTGATATAGTCTGACCACCAATTAGATGGAAAGGTCGACTTCGGGTTTACTGGCGGAAATGGGCGCATCTAATAATTTTCATGGATGCCAGCTTTTGCAGGTGTTAGCCTCTAAGTTAAGTCACATTTAAATAAGAGCGGAACACAGGCATCAAATTTTTACTTTCCCCCCTCATTCAGATAGACTCATAGACTCGTCCTAACTGGACGTTAACCAATTCCATATAATCCGTAGTCAGACTGTATATAATTTTCTTTTTAACTCCTCATTTTTATTTCATAGCACTCACACATACAAGAATTGTATAATTTATTACATAGCCTAGAATATTGCAATGTAGGACGGGGTATTTCAATGTTTTAAAATCAGTATTCAAAAACAGCTTCCAAATAGTCATTTCAGAATTATTGGCTTTTACAGTGAGGAGTGTGCGGTGTTGCCAACTTATTTTATGAAATAAAAAGTTCAAAACTGTTTTTATAACCATACTAGCAAAAATACCCGGTGTTGCCTGGGTCAGTAATAGTTATGAGAAACAATCGTTACTTGCCCTTGCTTTCTGTTTTAAGCGAAGGAATTCAAAACAAACCTTTTTGACGTGATTAAAAATCTAGCTTCTTCCTTGCTCATAAAACTAAAATAGCAATAAGTATAAAGAACAAAGTAGTATTCATTTAGAAACGAAAGCACGACATTTAAGCATACACAAATTTGAAGAATTTCCGGAATTTGAAATTAAACTTGACATGTTTAAAAAGATTTATCAGTTAGTACTTTTTTTTTTCCTTTGAGCTATCATCACGATTGCTTATTGTTCTCACTTGACTGTTTTTTGGCGTGCTATCATTTTATTTTCCCGTCAGCACCCAGCACCGTCGACCGGCTCGTCACGATGCTGCTCCTATAGCGAAAACCGTCTCCAGGTTGCATCCATATCCTATACACACAACGCATACATACACGCACGTACGCACACACAAACACACACACAAACGCACACACACACACACACTCAAACACATACACACACATGCATACATACAGACACCTACACATACACACACATGCATACATACAGACACCTACACATACACACACAACTACCCACACACTTATGCCTGCACACAAACACAAACGCCTACACACAACTACCCACACACTTATGCCTGCACACAAACACAAACGCCTACACACAACTACCCACACACTCACACCTGCACACAGACACAAACACACATACCTACACACACATACACATACCCCCTACACACAAACACTCATACACACAACTACCCAAACACTCATACCTGCACACAGACACAAACACACATACCCCCTACACACAAACACACATGCCTACACACATACACATACCCCCCTACACACAAACACACATACCCCCCCCCCCCCACACACACACACTCGTGATTGCGAAAAACATATTTAGAATTCAAGATGTCAAAATTCAAATTAATTTTTCTTTTTTTTTAACATCTAACACCTTCTCTGTATGGCTATTGATGTCCGAACTGTTTTAAAAAATGTAGCCGCCCCCTTACACTTGCTTTAGTTATTTTGGAAAATTTCAATTATTGTGGGCATTTGGTGCGGTTTAAAATGTTACCAAATTTGCGAGAGTCATTTTCGGACACCTTCGATAATACTCCCCGTTCTGACTAATTTTTATTATAGAAATATTGTCGCCAGAACAATCCGAATGTTTCCAAAATAAGTAGTAAAATGTGGCGATTATTTGAAATTGTGCAAAACTAAAAATTTATGGATGTTTTTTTTGCTCTTTATGGATTTGCCTAATTTAGTTGCTGGGTTATTTTACTCAGTAAAAAAGTTTTTTTGAGCAATCACGATTGCTTATTGTTCTCATTTGACCGTCTTTGATGTTCCGTGCCTTTTTCAACCACCACCGCCACCTGCAGGCGCGGCTCCGTCCTCCGGTAGCCGCTCCTGGTCGGTGGCGTCCGTGTCCTAGACACACGCACGCTCATACACATACGCACTCACACACATACACACACACCATCGTGCATACACACAGGTCTACGCACACACAAAAGCCTATGCATACACAATTAATACAAACGTCTCCGTTCAACAGGAGGGTAGACTTGGAGGGACAAGAGCCGTGTCTAGAAACAAGTGAGTAGAGTAGTAACCAATGAGTAGGGTCCTGTCGCAATTCGTGATTGCGAAAACATAATTTGAATTCAAAATTTAAGAATTCAAATTAATTTTTTAAAGATTCTTTGATTGGCGATATTTTGTTTACATGGTGTAAGCTGAGATACATTATTACGTAGCCTTTGGCTTCAAAAACAGCGACAGTTGAAAAAACTACCAAATGCATCAGCTACTGAAATCATAGACTAATAATAAGAGTAGACCGAGCTTTCCCAGACTTGCGATGAAAAAAAATGGTTCATGGATACATCATGTGACTGGTGGAAGGCTTGGCGAAAACTTTGGCGGCATGGTTGCTAGATGGCAACATTATCTATAGTTTGGCACTCGACATGTATTTTAAGACGTAATGCATTTTCATTATAATTTTTTTTCCCAGGTGCAGAGATTGAACTGTTTTTCTTCTAGTTATGCATTATTTTGGCATTAGTTTTTGATCACAGTTTTCAGTACCTTTTATTTCATTTGGAACTGCTACGTCAGCGTTGGCGTGAACGTAATGGCGTAAACGTTTTGCGTTAACGCAAAAATGTATTAATCGGTATCTTAAATTGAAATTTTAGGTAAAAATCTTACCGTTTGCTGATTCATTTGGGTGCTTGCATCTTTAATTGCTTATAGAGTTAGTGAAATTGACTAAAGAAAATGCACAATACGATCTAAACCAAAAACTCACTATATTAACAAAATATTTACAACTTAGAATAACAAATTTACAAATCGGACTCCATAAAAGATCATTCTTTCGTGTTCCATCAATTCTATTTATTTTAATTCTCGTTGGCGTTGATCGTCTGCTACGATCAACGCCCGCTGTTGCTAGGATATCCACCAGTCACATGGTTTGGTTTATGAGCAGCAAAACGGGTTGCCATAGCTCGGTCTACTCTTATTATTAGTCTATGACTGAAATCTTTCTGCAAAAAATTTGGCGATATTTCTGCTGGTTGATTGGATAGTGAGTAAGTGTCCAATCAGCATAAATAATAATAAAAAAAACGTTAATTACATTTAAGTTCCGTTTAAATGGAAAATGATCAGTCAAATCCATTTATTTTTAGCCAATCTTGTGGAAAAACGTTACTTTACGATTTGACTTGAGAAAAGCCTCAAAAAGTCAGACGAAACGCAAAAATATTCAACAATACAACAATTCTAGCTATCGACTGGGAGTTGAGATGATACACTAAATAATGAATTGGATTGATGAAAGTCTTCAAACAGGGAACAAAAAAAGCTCATAACCCGTTTTTTTATACAACTTAGAAACTTCGAACAGATGCTATCTTCAGCAGAAAAAATAGCGCTTTCGATGGACACATAATGTTAATATGTGCACGTTTTTTTCCGCCCCCATATTGGGGCATTTATGCGAAATTAGGATTAATTGGAATAAATTTTGGAATAAAAAAGGAACTATCAATCGGATTTTTTTCGAACTGGTCTATAAACCTTCCCAGTGCCAAAATGAACAAACGGTGAAAGTTTCAGCCAAACCTGCAAGGTAGTTTCTGAGATCTTAGGGAAAAAATTTACCAACGTCCATTTTTATATATATAGATCAGCAGAGTGCAGCATTTGGACTCATAGATGGGGCAAACCTAACCTGGAAGCGTTGTAATGCTGTAATTAGGGTCTGCGTAGACTTCACAATGCTGGAGAGTTTCTTTTGAAGTCAAATCTACTGAAAAATATATGAAGAGGTGCAAGGTAAACCTACGCGGCTCAACGTCACCTTATAACTATACCAAAAGTGAAGAAAAAGACTGCCACCCACACTGAAAATATTTTATGCTAAACTCCTTTACTTACAACATATTCATGAAAAAATGAAATGTGTTTAATATTTGTCGTCAGATGTGCAGCTAGCTAATTTTTCGGGCAACTAGACGATAACAAGATGGGGCATTCAGAATGCTAATCAGCGCCCTATCCTCGGCCTAAATTCTAATGCGCATCTTCTGGAAGACATTCTTGAATACGTAATTACGACACCCGAAGCGCTTGCATTTAAATTGCGGCGTTAGAGCTGCTCTGGATAGCGTCAATGCCCCTGTATCTTCTTGCCTGAGCAATTAATTTCTTCTGCATCGCATGCACTTGGATTTTTATGGCGCAGTGAAAAAACTTCTTCATTTATTATCAGTGTTTTATTACATCTGCTTTCTGCGCAGCTTAAATTATATCGAAGAGTCAAATCAGAAAATGGTGCTATGCAAATTGCAAGTGTTTGATGATACTTCAAAAAATACGTGAGCAAAAGAAAATTTTTGTACATATTTTATATTTAAGAGCAAACACTTTAGTTCGTCGCCTTTAGTTTAGGGCATGGGCGTAGCCAGAGGGGGGGGGGAGGCACTGAGAGGCAACTGCCCCACCCTAGAGATGAGAACCTCTGACTCCCATGCTCAATCCAAATGTCACCAAAGATAATTTAAAATAGCAATTTTAAGACTTCAATTTCGAAAAATCTTCAGGGGAGAGTCACTTAACCGTTTTTTCTTCCCTCATGTGACGGAAAATAACCAAACTTTCCCAATAAGAAAAATATGCATGTTTCAACACTCAAAGTTAGGATTGAAAGCTTGATAATGATAAGAAATTCTCTTCATGACTTGAGCCGCACTTTTCTTTGTTTGTGATGTCATTTTCTTGGAATTTTCGAAAACTACAGGAATACTTAAATTGTCCTTTCTGATCCAGAAAAGTTATTTTGTCCTTTTGAGTGCATTATGAAAAGTGCTTCGTATTTTTTAAAACATCTGTTATTTAAAGTTTCAATTTCTTAAAATGGCAAGAAAAGCGCCCCTGACCCCCCCCCCCTCCCTCCAATTTATGCAAAGACCACCTAGAAGGCATTAACCTTTCTACGGTGTTCGGGTCTTTTTTGACCCATTTCAAACTTATTTCTTCTATTTCTAATGTATTTCTCGGAATTTTTCAAATATTTTGTGATTTTGTTTCTAAAGTCATTGTAAATATTCAGTTATGTGCAGTTTTTTGAAAAACATATTTTTTTTTCCATTAAAAATTGTAGCACATAAGTTCGGGTCATTTTTGACCCATGTCAAATTTAACGAGTAGAAAGAGTAGCATAATTTTCAATATATTTCTCAATTATTATTCCTCTAGCAACACGTTCATGTTTGTGCTTAAATTTTTTGTGCATATTTTGTGTGCATACTAAACGGCGTTACAGGTACTTAACTGTTCTTAGTCTCGTTCGTTTCTTTAACTGAATTGAATTGACTTCTTAGTATTTTTACGTGTTCAGTATGAAACTCTTCAAAGTTTTTGAAATGACATATCGTAGTCGTGAACTTACTAAAGATGAAATCGAAGAATTGTTGCTCTTACATTAAACTAAATGTATACAAACATAGATAAAATGTGATTATAAGTTGATACTACTGGAAATTACAACATGGGTCATTTTTGACCAGAACACCTTAGGTGTATGCAACATTTTAACACCGTAAGGAGGTTAAGACTATACAAATCAGAAAAAATTCCGGACGTCGGCCCCGAATCTTTCCTTAACATCACATAAAACCATGTAAAGCTGCGTTTTTAGAGCTTCAATTTCGCAAAAATTCTCCGGGAGAGCTCACGAACCTCTTATCCCCTTAACATTACCAAAGATCGCCTCAAGTGCATTTTTAAGACTACGAAATCGAAACCATTTCGGAGAGAAACCCCCGAAATGAATATTATACTTACAATTAGGTTCAGATTTTGTCAATACTCAGATTTACTAATCACTTGCTAACCAGAATCTAAATCCATTTTCAACCTCTATATTTAAGATATATCTGAAATAATTAAACGAACTCCCATTTCATACACGAGAAGTGTAAAAAACATAGAAGGTACTGTTGAGAATCTACTCCGCGGAAGATTCCTTACATGTATGCCATTAGAACATTAATTTCAACAATTTTCTGGGGGATCGCTTCCTAATATTCCTTTTCAAGGATGGTCTGAATTTTTGATTTAGACGTTAAGAGACTGACTTGGGGGGGGGGGGTCAATTTATAGGTAAAAAACTTGTTTAAGAGAGATCTTCAATTTCCAAAACATCCTTCCCAAAAGAACGTCAATTATCGTCTAAATTCACGCTTTGGGAACTTCAATTGGGAAATTTTGACTAGAAAGAATTTTTGAACACCACTATTTCTCCGATGTTTCCAAAGATAGCTTACACATGCGTTTTTAAGACTCTAATTTCAAAAAAAATTTTGGGGGATTCTCCAAATCCCTTCTCCCTCAAACATCACCCAAGATCATCTAAAAGGTCTAATAATGCGTTTTTGGAGCCGTAATTCAGAAAATTTTCCGGGGAAGAGCCCCCGGACCCCCTATCATATGCATGAATATTACGCTTTTTGCTATGCAGGTATTCGTATTTCTAATTATTTTTCTTCACATTCGAAAACGCATTTATCCTAATTTGAATCCTCAAATTCTAGTGGTGACTCCCTCCTACAACTAGATGCTGGATCCGCTTTCTCTTTTACATTCGAAAAACTGGAGGACGGGGGAGGGGACGTCTCCTCTTCAAGGAGTAACTCTTAAGGGGCCGGCTGACTTGTAAATGCCAGCATCCCAAGAGAGGACGGCGCCCGGGGCGAATATTTTCTTACGCCCCCTTCCCACACACAGAATGGTGTACTTTTTTTGGAAAATTATTATTTTTATATCAATTATTACAGTTAAGTTCCCATACTTGAGACAGGTTTGAACTTTAATCTTTAGTAGCATATAAATCATATGTTTTCCATTCGAGCGAAGTATTCTATTCTTAGGATGTGCTTTAGTACTCACCTCAGGACAAGATATAGATGTTTAGATATGTGTCCTTAAATAATAATAATAATGTTACGAATTCTGTAAATAGTAATTATTGTAGTAACGTAACCTGTAAATAGTTCCCCGTAATGAATATACAACCCTTATACATTCGGCTAAAGTATACGACCCCTATTTCTTTTTTGTTCATTGATAAAATTTGATAACGGTCTACTATTTTCGGGAAGCGTTTGGAATCTTGTGGAATGTTTGAGAGATTTCTTTCGATGTTTATAAAAGCGTCCCGCGTGATAAAAAGTTTAGTTTCGATTGAGAATTCGAACTGAAAGCGTATTTGCTCTGTTTATTGCGAGGCATTTCGCAGTGTTGTTTTTCGTATTTGGAAGTAAATACGTGTGTAACCGTTGAGTTTACGGCTTGGTGTAATATTTGTTTAATTGCTGATGATTAATTTAGCAGTTGTTAACGATTTCTTCTGTACATAGTGTAAATAAAGCTCCTGTGTTTTTATCAAGAACTGTGTCGTCCTTTCAAGAAAGTTTGAAGTCTCGCCGGATCCGTTACAATAATAATAAAAATAAAAATAAAAAATTCACTGTTCCAAGTTAGGGATCTCCCTCTCTAACTTGGGACACTTATTAACATTTTGATCTTTCTTTCATGCATGCGGCAATAGATAATAGTTTGCGACACCAAATATCATTTTAACGAAGTTTATTTTAAAAATCAATAAAGAAAATATATCATTACATAAAAATAATATAATCTTGTAAACGTTCAAAGATTTCAGAATATATACTTGCACCTGAAAATACTGAATGTCTCCCTAGTCTTCTTATTTCTTTTAAATGTAATATTTCCGCGTTAATTTTCCTTCTATATTTGAAAGCAAAAAACAATTGGTGAAACCAAATAATTCTTAATGCAGCTGATTTTTAGCTCTCACACAATGTTTCTCGTTTCACATATTTTTATTCTTTTTCATTCCTTCAATATGCAAAATTCACAACAAATAAAGTTATCTCATCTATACTATGAGACTCAATTTCATTAGTAAGAACTAACATAAGTACTGTCTTGACGAATTCATTCAACTAACCCATAAAGCTGATACTTAAATTTTAACTCAGATAGCCTCAAAAGATAACGATTCGTTTATTCTGTAGAAAAACCATTTATTTTATATTGGTGTATCAGCCCTCAAAACTAAATTCGGCAATGTCCCAAGTTAGGGTAGTGTCCCAAGTGTGGGCACTAGGCTGTACATAATTAAACATGTAATCTGAAACCTGTGTTAGATTTAAAAAAAATTTCTTTAAAAAAGAATAAATCTAAAAAGGAATTTGAAATGCAGTAAAAGCTTAGTTTATGGCGCCCCTTTATGTCATGGAGCGCGGGGCGGTTGCCCCACTCGTCCCCCCCCCCCTCTTCGAACGGCACTGAATGCCAGGGCCGGTTCATGCTGTCCCATCCGCCACTGTTTAAAGCAATTAATTTTTCACTACGCATGCGCGAAAATATAGCAATTTATAACTTTCATAATTTAAAACTCGAACTAGGTTCCCCAACTCCGTAACAAAATTCCAGTTCAATACGTATCTTAAAAATTCAGAAAGCTATCAGCTTTCTGAATTTTTAATAATCCGATCTTTAATAAGCTGGGTTTCAATAATTCTTGGATAAGCAACGAACCGTTTCGGGATCGTTGCCTATCCAAGTCTGCAACATTTACCTGCAATCGCTGAGCGTGATTCATGATATAAACAGATTATTTGTGAACGATCCCTCACAATTCGTTGTATGTCCAAGAGTTATTAAAATTCGGCTCAATAGATCGATGATAACTTTCTGAATGTTAGAGATATTGAACTGGAATTTTGTTATGAGTTGGGGAACCTAGTTGGGTTTTAAGTTATGAAAGTTATAAATTGCTACCTTTCGCGCATACGCAATAAGAAATTAATTGCTTTAAATGTTTAGGTTTCATCAAATTTTCAACATTTTAATTTCAAATTTTAGTATTATGCTGTCAAGTTTTCTGAAAGTTTGGTAAGTTTTGGTGGAAAGCTTTGCGTGTTATGGGCCAAAAACCTTCGAATAAAACTCATACAGTAAAACCTGTAAAGTTGACCACCCTTGTAAGTTGACCACCTGTCTAAGTTGACCGCTATTTTCAGGCACAGAATTCGATCTTATCATACAATTCAACCTCTATAAGTTGGCCACCTGATAAAGTTGACCACTAAAGTAGTGCACCGCAAGTGGTCAACTTACACAGGTTTCACTAGTTTTAAAAGAAATGCTTATATCTTCATCATTATCAGCAGTGGCGGATTGGTTGAAAAAATCGGCCCTGGCATTAGGAGATGTAGCGGCCGCATAGCTGTTATAGGTATTAAATTTTATATTCCCATTCTAACGATTGGGATATCACTCAAATATGAGGAAATTATTCTTAACAACTAATATGTTATATTTAAACAACATTTAACAGATAGGAACACTTCTGCGCTTTAATGGTGAACAATTTGATACAGTATTAGCTAAACCTTATTTTGGGGGAAAATTGCAATTGTAATTGTCAATTTTTAAGTATTTTTACATTGCCCGGAACTTGATTTAATATTTCCGTAATCATAACACTGCTTGGCTAGTATGCAATTTCCTGTAGTCATAACGAGTAACTGAAATTGCCCTGTTATTTGAAATTGATCTAGCGATGTTCACGGGTGAAAGACTAGGGCCGTCTTAGAACGTGATGGGTCCCTCGACACAAACATACATTACTTGGCCATGTCATAAAAATTCCCTTTTTTTATACTGTCATACCCTGATGACCCCCAGACTCGATGCGAGGTCAGAAACCTGGTGGGGGGGGGGTCGGGTACGAGTTTGGCAGCCCCTTATTTTTTTCCAAACGCATGTATCAATACAAAGAGCGATAGAGTGGACTTAGCCTTTTGGCTTCTGGGAGTCATTAAAGCAGGGTTCGAAAATATCGTGATATTTTCGAAAATACCGAAAATATCCGATATTTTGAGATATTTCCGATATTTTCAATAAGACAAACTAAAGTCTTCAAAACAGTAAATGCAACCTCAAATCACTCTTTATTTTCTTATATCATTATTACAATACTAGCATTCCCGTACCCGGCATTGCTCGGGTAATGGAATTAGCAGGGGTTAATAGTGCTTGGTGCACCTAGTTTCGAAAATCCCTTATAATAATTACTTATTACCTATAACTTTTTCTAATTTGGGGAGGATCCCGGGGCCCCTGGACTCCTTACATATATGCCTTTGTCCTTAACCGATCTTTAACTGTTATTAACGATCCTTTTAAAGTATTGATTATCTTTGCAAACACAGGCCATCCACATTTTATTGATATACCTATATGTTTAAGCAAGAACTTCTTTGTATACAACATTTTTAGTTTTTTTTTCTGGTGCTAAAATTATTAAGCTGCTTGATGAATTGACTTTGGAGCAAGCTACATAACATTGGCCGTGTGAAAAAAAGTCTTCTCTTAAATCGGTCCCTGCTACTTTTAATGCCTGTCCTTGTGACTTATTAATGGTTATTGCAAAGCAAACTTTAACAGGAAACTGCACTCTTCTAAATTCAAAAGGATAGTCCGCCTGTGATAATGTTCTTAAAAACTTCGTTTCTAGTTTTGAAAAAATGAAAGCAATAGACAGAAACATTATGATTTGACTTGAGAAAAGCCTCGAAGAATCACGTGAGAAACAAAAACAATATCAAATTTATAGCTCGCTATCGACCAAAAGTTGAGATGAAGTACTGAATAATGATTTGAATGGAGGAAAGCCTTCGAAAATAAGGGATTTGAATTCAATGACAGGTTTTAATTTCGCAGAAATTAAGAGGTTTTAATTAATTTCTCCCGAACTAATTGAGATTTCGAAAAATCCTTTCTTAGTGGTTACTTTCGTAATCATGCGGACATGTCTGAAAAATTTCAAGTCTGAAGCTTCAGCGGTTTCGGCTGTGCGTTGATATATATATATATATATATATATATATATATATATATATATATATATATATATATATATATATATATATATATATATATATATATATATATATATATATATATATATATATATATATATATATATATATATATATATATATATATATATATATATATATATATATATATATATATATATATATATATATATATATATATATATATATATATATTAGGGTGTCCCAAGATATAATGGCGAAAAAAAAATTTGTGAAACCGAATACGCATACCCTCCAAATTTTTTCCTTTTCACCTCAGAAACATGAGAAAAAAGTTTTATTGCAGTAAAATAACGGGAACCCGTGCCGACTTGAGGTCAAAGTTGAACCTGAAATCCTGTACAGCGACTACAGTGAAAATACTGCTAACTGTATAATTCTTTACTACACGTGACATCAATTTATTTAAAGCAGATATTTACAACAATATTAGACTACAAGAAACATTACTGTACATATTTTTATTTCAATGTTTGCTTTTTGCAGTCAGGATAAAGCTTCTGGTGCTCTTAAACGCAACGTAACACACATTGTTTTTGTTCCTCATCAGCTGTAAGCAAACCATGAAAGTCCTGCATCATTTTTACCTCTTTTTCTGCTGCATCGCTTACTGCTCTTAACATTGAGACAGTCTTTATCACATCAAAGAATGAAATATTATTGACCATACCATAAAAGCTGGATGAATTTTTGTAGAGCAGATTTTGAAATAATTGGGTCCACATTTTCGTACACTTTTTCAAAAAGCACAAATCTTTGTTGGGTGCTTTGAGTGCCAAAATGCATTGAAGCCATGGTTTCACGTATATTGTTACTACAAAAAAAGGAGACATAACAATGTTTTATTTTCCTTCGTATCTAATTTTAGTTGTGAACTAAATAGTAATAGTTGAAGGGAGTAAATCGCTCGAGCCGTCCATCGAGTTTGGAGCATGGCTCCCGGTGGTCTTATTTTAAATTCATTTTCTGTATCTCCACCTAAAAATATGATAGGCAGTTCTATCAACTCTTTATAGCCATCCCTGACCGTAATATTAGCGAGTTCAGCACGGTAAAAGTCAAATAAATTTTCCAAGTTAAAGTACAATTCGGAACAACTCCGCAGCTCCTCCATAGCACTGTATTTTAGTGGGATAGATCAGTCCATATATATGATGGCGGCAAGCAAAGGAAAGCATTTCTCTATCAAATATTTGCTCAAGAATAGCGCAAGAACTACTGAAAGGACCTGTTTTGGAAGCTGCAGTATCACAACAAAAGAGTTCTGAACTTTGTCTTCAAGATTCCAATATAAAACTGCCTTTCAAACAGCCTGTTTTTGTTCTTTTCTTGTAAAATTATCCAGTTTAGACTCAGCAATGAGTTGTTTGTCACATTCTTATGAAATAACCATAGATAACCGATAGTCATTTGATTTTTGAGCGCTCAAAGCAGGCAACATTTTCATATCCCAAGGTAAATTCACTACATGTGGTACCTCGTACTGAAAACCAATTTTATTCTTTCCTCGTGCTCCTTCCGCTTTTCGATTCGAATTCTTTGAATTGAAGATACCTATGGGGAATTCATCAATGTTACACTCAAGTGCGTCAATAGTAGCTTCAAGAATAAACACATAATCTCGTATACTTCGACACCTGTCCAATGCATCAACTGACTTCGGAGTAATAAAATCGTTCCTCATTACATATTTACTTGTTCCAGGTTCTGATAATTCTTGTTCCAGGTTCTGGAATACTTGTTCCAGGTTCTGATATACTTGTTCCAGGTTCTGATAAACTTGTTCCAGGTTCTAATATACTAGTTCCAGGTTCTGATAAACTTGTTCCAGGTACTGCTTTATATGTTTCAGGGAAATCTTCTGAATTAATATTTTTTCTAGAGCTCGAAGAGGAATTTTCTTGTACAGGTTCATACAATTCCGAGAATGTTGAAGCGGAATCGTATTTCATGCGCCTGTTTTCTTCTTTGACAGCTCTGCCTGAATACTTCTTGCAGTTTTTTGTTTTGTATTTTTTTGTAAGTCTCTCTAAATTTGATACAGATTTCTAAGGTTATTCACACAATTTGGCAACGATTTGGTGGGAATGCGTGCCTTTTCCCAAAAGATGATGCATTTTGGAATAGCGAGATTTGCACTTTCACTGATGGTTAAATTTACTTCTCGAATGTTATAAAACAAAACAGACAGAACTTGTCCGTTAGAGGGAAGTTTCAAGCCTGTAATTTGGTGTTTTACGACTCCTATTAAAAATAGCTCTTTTTTCGAACTTCGCAACGCCAGTGCCATGTTTCGTTCCCTATGGAACGACTATATTGCGCTCGCTGAATGGAATGTATTCGTACTGACACGTTTGACGGTTTGAAAATTGAAACGGATAAGCCCCCCCCCTCCTCCCCAACATATGTTTTTCCTGTTTTCATTTGTTTTCTGTGTACTATTTACAGCTGTTTTGAGCTTCGCAAAGTATCGCGTCGCCAGCGTCCGCTTGCTTATGAATACACGTGCTATTTGCACGTTTAGGCCTTTAGGCGCAAGTCGGCACGGGTTACCGTGCTTCAAATTGCATGAAACTTTTTTTACAACGGTTTTGATGTAAAAGGAAAAAAATAAGAGGGTATGCGTTAAAAAAAAAACGACTTTCATTTTTTTGGGACACCCTAATATATATATATATATATATATATATATATATATATATATATATATATATATATATATATATATATATATATATATGTTATCTCAGGACATTGATTTTTATATATTAAGATGTAGACTTAAAATTAAGGTTTCTTTAATTACCATATGTATAACAATTCATTTCCCATTTTTATTAATTTTACTGTTTTACTCGTTTTTCTCCTGTTAGCTACTTGAACACAGTTGTACAGGGTGTATCAAAAAGGATCATCTGATTTGGCATGTCTATATTTCGAACAGTAATAAACATATGCAATTACAATTTTTTTTGGATGAAAGGGAAACTGAAAAAGTTTCCATATGTCCTTCCATTTTCAAAGGTGTTCCATATGTCCACCTTTAGATATACGGCATATGTCTAAACGGTATTGAAACTCGTCCCACACTGCAGCGAGCATGTCCTGAGTTACGGATTCCACTGCTGTTGTTACGCGTTTCCTTAGATCATCCATTGTTGTTGGTAGAGGAGGCACATATACAGAGTCCTTGATAAATCCCCACAAGAAAAAACTTGACGACCATCCCAATGTCTGAATTATTGTAAAAACAAAACAAAGAGCGAAAATTGAAAGTTACTTTAAAAACCTTACTTGAATTAATTACAAATATTTTATTTATTAACAAACATAAGATGGCAACAGTTAAAAATTTTAAATCATTGAGATAATATTTCCGATCATTTCCATACAATTAAAATCACGAGAAATACGCAGACGACAATCTATTACGATTTATCTTTCTTATTGTTGCATTAATAAAACTATTTTTATTCGCAAAAAAAAAAAAAAAAAAAAAAAAAAAAACAACACCTCTTGGAGCGATTGGAGTCAAAATTGAACCAAAGCCTGTTTACGTATGGATTCACATATATTCCAAATTTCAACCAGAACGTAGCATTACTTCTTGAGATAGGGCACTCACAATGGAAAAAAAGAACGGGCGATTGCGCTACCCCCTTTTTAGCTGTTGACACCAAAATAAAATCAGCTCTTATACCCACTAAGGGCTACTTGTCAAAAAATTTTTGTTTGATTCCGTTCGTTATTTCTTGAGATACAGCAGTCACAATTGACGACAAAAAACGTTCTATAGCTCAACCCCCCTTTGAGTTATTGACACCAAAATTGAATCAGCACCTGCTCCTGTTAATGGCAACATATGGACCAAATTTTGTTTGATTCCGCCAGTTACTTCCTGAGGAATAGCAAGCACGCGTAACTCAAAAAACGTCCCATTGCTCCACCCCCCTTGGAGGAATTCGCGCCAAAAATCAATGGGCACAAGTTCACATACAGGCACATATGTGTACCAAATTTCGTTCGATTTCATGCGGTAGTTTTTGCTGTAGAGCGGCCACAAAAAACTGGTCACACACAGACGTGACACACATACATACATACACACACACACACAGACAGACAGACATTTTCCAAAAATAGTCGAAATGAACTCAGCACACCTCAAAACGTTCGAATCCGTCAAAATTCGAAATTCGAAAATTTGCACGAATCCAATACTTTCTTCTATATATTAGATATAGAAGAAAGTAAAAATCACGTAAAACTTGAGAGTTTCCTCTTTCCAACAGTACGTTGTTGGCGACTTTAGCTCGAAAAACAGAATAGTTATGATTTTTACTTTCTTCTATATCTAATATATAGAAGAAAGTATTGGATTCGTGCAAATTTTCGAATTTCGAATTTTGACGGATTTGAACGTTTTGAGGTGTGCTGAGTCCATTTCGACCATTTTTGGAAAATGTCTGTCTGTCTGTGTGTGTGTGTGTATGTATGTATGTGTGTGTGTGTGTGTGTGTGTGTGTATGTATGTGTGTCACGTCTGTGTGTGACCAGTTTTTTGTGGCCGCTCTACAACAAAAACTACCGCATGAAATCAAACGAAATTTAGTACACATATGTGCCCCTATGTGAACTTGTGCCCATTAGTTTTTGGCGCGAATTCCTCCAAGGGGGGTGGAGCAATGGGACGTTTTTCGAGTTACGCGTGCTTGCTATTCCTCAGGAAGTTACTGGCGGAATCAAACAAAATTTGGTCCATATGTTGGTATTAACAGGAACAGGTGCTGATTCAATTTTGGTGTCAATAACTCAAACGGGGGTTGAGCTGTAGAACGTTTTTTGTCGTCAATTGTGACTGCTGTATCTCAAGAAATAATGAACGGAATGAAAGAAAAATTTATCGGCAAGTAGCCCTTAGTGGGTATAAGAACTGATTTTATTTTTGTGTCAACAGCTAAAAGGGGGGTAGCGCAATCACCCGTTCTTTTTTTCCATTTTGAGTGCCCTATCTCAAGAAGTAATGCTACGTTCTGGTTGAAATTTGGAATATATGTGAATCCATATGTAAACAGGCTTTGGTTCTATTTTGACGCCGATCGCTCCAAGAGGTGTTGATTTTTTTTTTTTTTTTTTTTTTGCGAATAAAAATATTTTTATTAATGCAACAATAAGAAAGATAAATCGTAATAGATTGTCGTCTGCGTATTTCTCGTGATTTTAATTGTATGGAAATGATAGGAAATATTATCTCAATGATTTAAAATTTTGAACTGTTGCCATCTTATGTTTGTTAACAAATAAAATATTTGTAATTCATTCAAGCAAGGCTTTTAAAATAACTTTCAATTTTCGCTCTTTTCTTTGCTTTTGCAATAATTCAGACATTGGGATGGTCGTCAACTTTTTGCATGTGTCATTTTGTTTTTGTTGGGAATATTGCTTCCTCGTCAAGCATGGGGAGGGATCAGAAAAAAAAAAAAGAAAAATATAGAAGAAAGTTTCGTAATGGCCACAACATACTAGTTTGAAATCGGATGATTCTTTTTGGTACACCCTGTTTAATTCAGAAATAAAAAGTATGCATGAGTTGGTGCGCAGTCATAAGACATTTTCTTTTTTCCTGACCAATGTCAGGAAAATTTAATATTTAATTAGGCACTTTTAATAAGAACTCAAGTTATTACACCGTTAACAATTATATGAACATAAAATAAAACGGAATATTATATTACTTAGTTACATTAATGATGCATTAATACATCATAAAAATATAGTACATAACTCTGGTTACTTTTAATAATAAATTAACAAAATTACTATGAGTAATTTTTACTTTCTTCTATATCTAATATATAGAAGAAAGTATTGGATTCGTGCAAATTTTCGAATTTCGAATTTTGACGGATTCGAACGTTTTGAGGTGTGCTGAGTCCATTTCGACTATTTTTGGAAAATGTCTGTCTGTCTGTGTGTGTGTGTGTGTCCGTGTGTGTGTCACGTCTGTGTGTGACCAGTTTTTTGTGGCCGCTCTGCAGCAAAAACTACCGCATGAAATCGAACGAAATTTGGTACACATATGTGCCCCTATGTGAACTTGTGCCCATTGGTTTTTGGCGCGAATTCCTCCAAGGGGGTGGAGCAATGGGACGTTTTTTGATTTAAGCGTGCTTGCTATTCCTCAGGAAGTAACTGGCGGAATCAAACAAAATTTGGTTCATGTGTTGCCATTAACAGGAACAGGTGCTGATTCAGTTTTGGTGCCAATAACACAAACGGGGGTTGAGCTATAGAACGTTTTTTGTCGTCAATTGTGACTGCTGTATCTCAAAAAATAATGAACGGAATCAAAAAAAAATTTATCGACAAGTAGCCCCTAGATGCTATAAGTACTGACTCTATTTTGGTGTCAATAGCTGAAAAGGGGGTGGCGCAATCAAACGTTCTTTTTTTTCTTTTTTTTTTTTGATTGTGAGTTCCGTATCTCAAGAAGTAATGCTATCTTCTGGATGAAATTTGGAATAAATGTCAATCCATATGTAAACAGGCGTGGTTCAATTTTGGCCCCAATTGCTCCATGGGGGGCTTTTTTTTGTGTGAATAAAAATAGCTTTATAAATGCAACAATAAGAAAGATAAATTGTAATCGACTGTCGTCTGCGTATTTCGCGTGATTTTAGCTGTTGGAAAATAACCAAAAAATCGCGATGATTTAAAATTTTTAACTGTTGCCATCTTGCGTTTGTTAACAAATAAAATATTTAATTAATTCAAGCAACGCTTTTAAAATTACTTTCAATTTTCGCTCTTTGCTTTGCTTTTGTAATAATTCAGACATTGGGATGGTCGTCAAGTTTTTGAATGTGTAATTTTGATTTTGTTGGGAATATTGCTTTCTCGTCAAGCATGGGGAGGGATCAGAAAAAAAAAAAGAAAAATATAGAAGAAAGTTTCGTGATGGCCACAACATACTAGTTAGTTTTATATTGATAATATCTTAGTTGAAAAGATAAATATCGAAAATATCGAAGTATCGTGATATTTTCAAAATAAATATCGGATATATATCGTGATATATATCATGATATGTATCGGCTGATACATATCGGCAAACCCTGCATTAAAATATTAGCAATATAAACTTCATGGAAAGATTAACATTGAGTCTGAAATAGGTGATCCGGGGGGGGGGGGCTCTCCCCCGGAAAATTTTCGAAATTGAAGTCTTAAAAACTCAATTTTAGACAATATTTGGTGATGTTAGGGGAGTGTATAGGTTCAGGGTTTCTCCTGCTACACTCTTTCAAAAGTGGAAAACCAAAAACAGAATTTTAAATTTTCTTTGAGTATATGCTATGAAGAGCTGTTCCGGGGGCTCTCCTCTGAAATGTAAAAAAAAAAAAAAAAAAAATGTGAAAACGCAGTTTTAGACGATCTTTGGTGATTTTAAGTCGAGATAGATTCCGAGGCCATCCACCAGAAAATTTTCAAATTGAAGTCTTAAAAACCTTTTGTGGTAAAGACTAGGGCACCGGCAATTATTCGAAAGTTAAGTTCCAAAACCGAATTTTTTGCCGACCTTCAGTGATGTTAGGAAAAGGAGCTTTCAAGAGGCTCACCCTGTAAAATTTTCGAAATTGAAGAACTAAAAACAAGATTTAAAACGTTCTTCATTGATGATGCCGAGAGAGAGGAGGGGACGGGGCACTTCCAAAGACAATTTTTGATACTGTTAATTTAAAAACACAGTTTTAGACCATTTTTTGGAATGTTAAAAAAATGGGAGAGGTTCGCAGGTCAGGCAAATTTTCGAAACTGGAATTCCATGTTATGGCGGGAGTGAATTCGGCTGTTCTCTTATGAAGTTATTCAAAATTGAAGACCAAAAATTTAAATTTTACACGATCTTCGATGATATTAGAAGACGGGAGGTTCTGGGGACCACCGGAAGCCTTTCGACATTGGTTTTATCAACTTATTCTCTTTTTAAACTAAGGGTCCTGAAACCGTAAGTTGTGCAGCGTACAGAATACTTTGTTTCGTCAAAAAATGTTTGAAACTCACATTTCGACGGCCTTTGGCCTTTGATTTGATAATCTTAACAATGTAGTCTTTCATGCTCCTCAATGGTATTTTAGGACTGCATATTTTAAAATAATTTTCCGGAAAAAAATATTTTGTCACTTTTATTCCAATTGAAAAAGCAGGGTCGCCGAGAGCAAAAGCGGATTCGGGAAAAAAATAACTAAGGTCATTTTTTTCACAAGCCTCCTTGTACACCTTTCACCATTAGGATATTTTACCAACTGCACGAGTTCAATTCCGAGCCGAGCCCCTATTCTCCAACTAAGCTGACATGACCTCACGTCGGCCCTTGTTGTAAGTTGCATTTTATAGCAATTGTGAATTGTCATTTATAAATAAAAGCGTCAAGGGGACCAAAAGTATTTTAACTTTCCGTTAAGGTTTCGCCTGTTTTTTTTTTTTTTTTTTTTTTTTTAATTTGTTCATTTAATTCTTATTGCACCACAAAAAATATAATGGCAGCCCCAAGGCCCGACTAACTAAAAGTGAGGCCCTAGGCCAACATTAATTTGGAAGCCCCTTGAAGATTATGCAGTGTTTGAATTACATTTTTAAAGCACGAATGCACTTTTGGAGGCCTCTTTGTCTAATTACACAACTATGTATAAATCACTTACGTGCTTTTATGAATTCCCTCTGGGCCCCCTCATAATCGTGACCAAGTAAATTCGTTACTCAGAATGATTAAAAATTATCCTTTAAAGAAGTTTTTTTCCAATTAATAAGTCTTAATTTTTAATTAAGAAAAATACATGTATTTTTGATATCGTTGCAATTCTATGCATAATTATTTAAAAAATGTGGAGCCCCAGGCCTAGGCCTAGTCAGCCTGTGTGGTAATAAGACCCAGGGCACCTCATTTTAGAAATTCCTCCTCCCCCACCCAACTTGGTGACGGCCCTGCCTCGATCCCTCCACCCGTAAGCTTTATTTCATGCGTAAAGAGGAGCAGAGGCTGTGTATTGCGAATTTGCGTTATTCTAAACACATGCGCGCAAAATTTACATTTTGCTGTTAGTAGGCAAGTTCGAAAGACTTTGCTGTTAGTTGATCGGCCCGAAGCATGACCGGCCCACCGGGCAAATGCCCGGTTGCCCGCCGGCTGTATCCGCCACTGATTATCAGGGATACTTTCTCGAAAGTATGTAAAATAATTGTACATAGTAATATAACTAGTTTCTGAAATTTACAGCTTATTCTCACCAGTTATTTACGATGAATGATGATCAAAAATCATTTTTGTTTTTATCAATTTGTTGCTGATCTCCTAAACGCATGGGTGATACAACTTTTATACGAAAATGACAGCTGGAGCATACCTTTTAGGTGACAAAAGTTACAAAGCAATAATTGGTCCCTTATTTCTTGAGAAATCCTTTAAAATGTGAATTTTTGAAAGTGTCCCAACAGACTTTTGATGATATAGTGTAAACACACATTGTAAAAATAGAGGTAATATAGTATTACGATAGTTATAAACATTATAATATAAGGCGTCGTCAAACTTTGGCCGTTGCTGTAAGCCATAAATATCAAAATTATCTATAGCGTAACTTTTACTTGTGTAAATAGACTAAACTTGGAGTGATAATGGAATTTGCGACAAAGATGAAATTTTTAAGGGGGATTTACCCCCCCCCCCCCCTTGATTTAATATTCACATCTTGTTATAGTGCGATATGAAATGAATCCAACTAAGACTTCAGATTTGGTGCTCTGGGCAGCGTCCCATGTGTCCGTGCATCTGACCCTGATTACAGCTGCACGAAAGTGAACATTTTGTTTATTTATTTCGAAAACTATACCTGATAAATTCAATATCTTAATTTTTAAACTCAAAATTGGCAGATAAAGATTTAAAAAAAAAAATGAATCACAAGCTAAGTGTAAAACTTAAGTTTAACGGTACAATCTTCTGCTGATGAGTTTTATTGAAAATTAAAGACAAAAGGAAGCCACGATCATGGAACATTTCCCAATCGTAGTTTCTAAAACCGGTTCCTTCATTCGCGCCTCTAGTTGAAAGAGGCGCACGCAACCTAAGGCACAGAAACAGGCTATGCTTGTTTTCTTGCTTCTTTTTTAATCGATGGCTGAAAAAAAAAAAAAAAATAGATATTAAGGTTAGAAAAATGAAAAATAGCTTGAGACGGCAACCGGTCCTACGAGTTCCTAGACCTCCTAAGTAAATCCGAGGAGCTTGACTGACGTCATGGTGACGTTTGCGCAAGTTGAGAGGAAAAAAGTTCTGATGAGCGACAGACGATTATCTCGGGACGGTTGAGGGGAAGAAATATTGTAGTCTCTTTACCTTGAATTTCACAATGAAAGATGTAATTTTTGTGATGGTCGCCGACCTACTAACCGCATTTTATCAAATTCAATGCCATCGGTTTACTCTAAATCAGAATTCAAGATCAAGGTTATAACATTTCATTTCATTTATAAAAGGATTTATTTTTATACGCATTGTATAAATCTGGAAGATATGTTTCAAAACATTCTTTCTCCGTTTGGATCCATTTTATAGTAATTTGTGCTGATATCATGGGCGGATTTATGGGGGGGGCAGAGGGGGGCAATGCCCCCCAATTTTGGGAGGACTTTATGTAGTAACAACACATCTTCCAAAAATTAAAAAAAAAATCATTATTTTTTTGTTTTTGAATAGTTCAGAAGAGCATGGGTGGATTTATAGGGGGGGGGGAAGTGCAATGCCCCCCATTTTGAGAGAAGTCCATATAGTAACAACTTATCTTCCAAAATCTTATAACAAAAAAAAATCATGATTTTTTTTCTTTTTTGAATAGTTCAATGAAAAGGAAGAGAATAGCAAATGTTCTTTTCTGAAGGGAGAAAAGAAAAAGAAAAAAACCGAACATTAAGTACAAATAGTACAGCTGTCACTGGGGTACTGAAAATTGGTCTAAATTCACTATTTTGGGCTGAAAACCATTTGGGCAAGTATATGAATGAAAATATAGGCTAAACAAGCTATGCATTCAGCTGCAACACTTATAATAATTGACGTTTGGGACCCTCTCTCCCCCCTCCCCTATTTGCGCTAACAGAACGATCTACTCGCTACCATTTGTTTTCTCTCTTTTCAGAATGCTTATTTTCAATTTGCGTGATTTCAAAAATTAGATGTTTTGGGTTGTTACAGACGAAAGATTTTGAAGAACCTTCTGGTATCACACGTTCAAATGAAATTGACTGATTTGAAATGTATGCTATTGCAAAAGAAGTGCATAGCTAAAAGATTTTTGTACAGCAAAATACTATCAAATGTAACAGTTTACACCATACTCAACGAATGTATATAACAATGAAACAAAAAACTAGAAAAATTGTTCAACCATTGAACAAACAGAACGTAAAATCACTGTAAACAATGCGTTAATTTTTTAGGGGAAAAAATTAGGAATCCCTAGCAGTTCAAAACTAAATTTCTGATTTTCCAGAATCATACAGTGTAAGGAAAACGTCTGAATGAAAGAAAAAGTGAGGGAGATATTTTTCCGGTGCGAAAGCTTTGCACAATTCTTGTAAGATCGCATTATTACCTGATGAAATGTTTTTCTAACTGTGTTTTCTTTATTTTTTAAAGGAAAAAAATTGTATATATGAAACTAATAGTTAGAACTGTACTTCATGCGCTTGGAAAATTTTCAGCTTGTCCTTTTTTTTTTTTTTTTTGAGAAAGAAAAGTAAATACTATCGCAAACTGAATTAATTTCAGTTATCTGAACGTTCTGATTAATTTAATCTTTTTACTTAGAGGGAAAATACCATTTTCCTTACTTTCTAAATACTGTTTAAAAATTGAGGTAAGTCATAATCATCTAAAGTCTAAATGGGACAGTTATTGTCATTATTGAAATCTGAGTAAATCAGTCATCAAAAGTTTTGGAAAAATTTGCTGAAATTTGATAAAAACCGATAAAAACCTTACACAGATTGGTAAAATCGTAAAAATCCTTAAACTGTAAAAACGGACGAATTTTCGTTAAAATTACAAAAAATCAAACAAAAATCTGCAGGTAAGAGTGAATTACATGTAGCGCCGGATTTGTCTATAAGATAAACAAGCTATAGCTTTGTGCCCCTGCTTTGAAATGGACCCCTAACTCCCAAAAAATTGTGATTCCTTCCTTAAAAAAATGGAAACTGCTTGAAAAACTAATTTCATTTTCAAGTACTTGAATACCTTGAATATTTGGAAACGTGTGGCTACAAACCTTAAATTTTAAAATTTTCTAACAAATCGTAGGGGGAGGAATGCCAAAATGTGTCAAATTCAGCTCCTTGCTACATCATGCATCAAAAATCATGGTTCTCGCGTTTGTAACATATTACTTGAAATAAATTTTTTTGTGACTCACATGCTTCATATCTTGCTATTTATTTAATCTCGAATGCAGAATTTTGAAAATTCTTTTGTATTGATTGCTTTTATCTTACTTTTACTGGATATTGTTAATCTGTTTAGCCCGGGGAAAAAATGATACACTACCTCTATTCCTTTTCGTTTTCTGCTCTACTTATAATTTAAAAAAAAAAGTTGTAATGAGAAATTAAAGTTTATTTTTTCTTTTAAACTTAAAATAGCCGTTTCTTACAAAGTTTGAACAATATTGTGCAACTGTATAATCTACAACTCAATTTCAGAGACTGGAAAGTGCAAATTATTTGTTCTAAAATCCCTGAAAATAATTCGCGCAGTATAGCCTACCAGAGCTCTTGAGCCAAAAACCCAATCTAACTAACCAAAGCTTGAAAATAATTAGACAAGTCTTTGAAACTCCTAAACAAAGTGTGCTTCAATTTGTATAAATTAAGAATTGATACCTCTTGATACCTATTCTCTAAATCTGTGCACCATTTCTTTTAAAGTATTAACTTGCATCACAAAGCACTTTTAAAGCGTAAAACTTAAAAAAAAAAAAAAAAATTATTTGCCTATTATTTCCAATTAACCCTTATAAGACTTCAAAATGCAGAATTTTATATCCATTTTATATAATTTCCTCCCGAGATCCCCCGACCCCCTAAAATTGGAGATATTCTATATCCCACTTAAAAAGGAGCTCCGTGTCACTCTCTTAATACCAGCCCCTTCTCTTTTAAGGTCAATTTCAAAAAGGACAGCATGATTACACACAGTAATGAAAACGGCACATAAAAAAGTAAAGAATGGCCTTATGCATCACAGAAAACAGATAAAAACATGGGGAGGGGGGGGAGGGCAATTAAAAATTTTGCTCCAAAAAAAATTTTTGCCCCCCCCCCCCCCCCCCCCAAGAACTCAGTCCTAAATCCGCCTATGGGGTTCCACGAAATATTTAAAACAAAGGACCTGTGAATCTAAAATTTGATTCGTTTGCTCAAGAGTAGAATATTTTTGCTCTTTGGCAATAAGCAGTAGTGCTGCCATCTATTACCCAATAACTAAAACAATGAGCATATTTTCTTATTATTTTTTGTACTCGTATTTCATTTTCAATTGCTATTCCAAAAAAATAATTTAGCAGTATGATTTAAAGTTCCAAACGTAAAAAATATGAAACATCAGTACTTGACGAACTCTCTCTTGTATGCTTAATTTTTATAAATAAATATAATTCAAAATTCCTTAATTGCTAGATTTATTCAAAATATCTTTATTATTATGTATCATTTATAGTGCTAAGTGCAATAATTTATGAAATATAAATTTTTGAAACCGGAATATTTTTTTATGCTAACTCTGTAGTTCAAAAAGGAAATTGGATCTTGTTTTAAATATGAACCTGCATTGAAACTTTCTATGAAATAACTAAAAATGTTTTTGAATCAGGTGTTGGGGGAGGGGGGGGGGGGGCGTGAGGAAGAAATAATCAAATACTAAATTGCGGCAAGGCGTATCCGAAGGTACTCAAAAAATGTGGGGATTCGGCTAGGAAGTGCCAAATGTCTAGTCCCAGTTGCAGGGCCGGCGTTAGGGGGGCCCTTTGAAGAATTAGGGTGGGGCCCCTTTACGGGATGAACATTTAATCTGAGGCTTACAAAAAGAAACTTCTTTTTGAAAATTGGAAACACTTTTATTGATGTAACTTTTTTTCCTCCTCAAATCTAAATGTAAAAACAAAAGTGCAACTTACAAAAACAACTCGAATCATTACAGACGATTTACTTTCCTGACTTTTTACGTGCAGAATTGTCAACAATTTTGCCAAAAAAAAAAAAAAATTATAATAAACAAAATGTATTCTTATTTTTCTATGACAATATTTCGAGATTATATAAACTATCTTGCAAAGTTGTAGATCGAATGTAAGTATTTATTAGCTAAGAATTGTTAAAATTATTCCTAGTGTAATGAAAAGGTTTGGAAATAAGCTTGCTCTTGAATTGGAAGTTATGAAACGTTCTTGCTAAACGCCACTGGCTGATTTCTAGCTGTAATTACTCGTTTTCCATACGTTTGGGAAAGTAGTACAATGAACTTCTATTGGCCATTGCAACGAATACCAATACAACAAAATATTTCAATGAAATACATTTTCAGACCCAATTTAATTTTCATTATATTGCCTGAATTCCATTACAACGAATTTCCCGTTGAAACGAACAAAATGAGCGCTCCCTTGAAATTCGTTGTAGCAGAATTTCACTATACACTGGTGTGCAAAAATTAAGGACGAAGTCGAAAACTTAGCATATCAGTTGAACGAAGAGGCAGAGCGGACAGAAAGACCAATCAGGAGATTAAGTAAGGTGATGTACGGTAGCACATGCACAGATATGCAAGCAGACGTAATGGGGGAGTGTCTGAGTAGTATAAAGCATGTTGTCGGTGTAAAATCAGTATTTCTGGCAAAGAGATTGCACGCCGTATAGCAGTTAAAATCACACCGAGTTGCTGCCTCAGCGAGAAATGGCGAATAATCAATCTGTTAGACGACATCTGGATGCTTTTACCCGAGGTCGAATCATTGGGAAGTTGGAGGAAGGCCGCAGTGTGACAAGTGTGGCTGCAGAGTTCGGAATTGCTCACAGCATTGTTTCACGATTTTGGAGACAATTTCAAACTACAGGAACAGCTATCCGGGGGTTCAGTAGTGGTCGTCCACGAGGAACCACACCCGCAGATGACCGGTATATTGTCTTACAGGCCAGAAGAAACAGGCGGCAGACAGCGGGAGAAATCGCTAGACACACGACACAGGCGACTGGACGACCGATATCGCGTTTTACCGTGACCAGAAGACTGCACGGTGGTGGTCTGTTTGCACGACGCCGTATACGGTGTGTACCTCTAACGCCTGCCCATCGGAGAAGGCGTTCTCTGTGGTGCCGGGAACACCGGAATTGGAGAGACAATGAATGGGGACGAGTACTCTTTACAGATGAGAGCAGATCCAGTCTGAGTAGCGATTCTCATCGCATACTCATCTGGAGAGAGCGGGGAAGTCGCAATCATCCCTCGAACATCATTGAAAGGGACAGGTATGGAGGTCGCGGTGTTCTCGTTTGGGGAGGCATCATGCTTGGTAGTCGTACAGACCTTCACATCTTCGACGCAGGTTCAGTAAACGGGACCCGTTATTGTAGCGAGATTCTTCTTCCATATGTGCGTCTTTTTAGAGGCGCTATGGGTCCGCAGTTCCTTTTCACGGACGACAATGCACCATGTCATCGCACAGTAGCTGCCGAACAGCTCTTAGAGAGTGAGGATATTGAACGTATGGATTGGCCGGCACGATCTCCGGATCTCAATCCCATCGAGCATGTATGGGATTTTCTAAGCAGACGCTTGGCAGCTCGTACCAAGTACAGAAAATGTCTTTATTACAGGGTTGGCAAGGTTTTGGACACTACGGTAAAAACCCTGGATTTACCATCCTGTCCAAAACCCTTGTGTCCAAAACTGTCCGAAAGTGTCCAAAACTCTATTTTTAGAAAAAAACGTATTCTGTGAAAAAACATCAAAAATAAATAATAAAATGTTTTATATTGAACATTAATTCAATGAGAACATTCAACTTATTTATGCAGATGATTTTAATCTAGTTACATAGAAATTGAATTATTTATTAAAATTTCAATTTGCATGCATGAGTTTATTTATTTTGATAATAGTAACCAAATTTCCCTATGTTTACGCATGTGTGCAAATGAAAGCAGGTTTGGCAAGGTTTTTACCATCCTGTTCAAACCCCTTGAGCCCAAAAGTGTCCAAAATTATTTTTGAGAAACTATATTTTGTGGGAAAATATCAAAAACAGAACAAAATGTGTCGAAATTATTTTTTTGACTGTAAAATATATTCATTTAATGTGAACATTCAAGTATAAATATACTATATGTAACTTATTCATGCAGCTGATTTTAGTATAGTTAAGTAAAAATTAAATTTTTCATTGAAAATTTCAGTTTGTATGCAGGAGTTTTTTTTCCTCCATAAACCAAATTTTTCGACATTTATGCAAGTGTGCAAAGGAAAGATTTCAAAATGTAGAGCAATAATTGACTTAAATGCAATAAATTACAATTTTTTGTAGTTACAGAATGTATTATATTAAAAATATGAACTTGTGAATTTCCTTTGATAACTCTGCCAACTGTTACATAAGGATGTTTTTACGCAATAGCTATTAGCAATTTTTTTAAGTAAAATATTTTTTAAATGAACATTTTTGAGAAATTTTTTTTATTAAATACCATTAATTAAACCTGATTAATATCTATATTTATACATTGCGAATATTGCAGTAAATACGAGTTGATTAGATTACACCCCTTTAGCTTTAGCATAGTTTTGGGCAGTTTAAGACAGTTTCAGACACTTTTGGACAGTTTTAGACAGTTTTGGACGGTAAAAACCACCTGTCCTGTCCTAAATCGGTTTTGGACAGTCTAAAACCGTACCCTGCTTTATTATACACAACAAATATTGACACATTGAAAGTAAAACACAAGTGTATGACAACAATTTAAATTTCTTAAAAAATACCCTTAAAATAGCCAAAAATTTAAATAATTTTTCTATTACATTTTCTTTTGTCAAGACCTCTCTTTAATAAGTTTAGTTAAAAAAAAAAAATCTGCCTTGTAGTTCAAAATTTATGTATTGCTTAAGCCATTTGCACAAATGAGACATTTTTACTAACTATATTTCTGGAATATTAAACATGTTTTTAATTGTGACAATTAAAATATGGTGAATCATTATATATCATAATATGATGTAGCAAATTTATAGTTTTCTTGCATTGAGAAAAATATGTGCCCTATCCTCTTTTTTCTATGGTTCTAGTAGAGATATTTCGGACAAGAAATGAGTTATTCAAGCTGTGTTGCCAGGGTTGGCAAGTATTTCGTCACGGGCGGAAAAAAAACACGGTTTTCCCCTTCCAGCAAAAATAGATTTTTTGCCAGTATTTAAAAGGGGGGAAAAAACTGGAATTTTTACAGACAACTTATGTAGTTTTTTAAATTTTGCCCTCAGTAAATTAATAAAAGATATTAAACATGCTTTAATTAAATTCTAGTTTTGGTTTTCATTGACATCTAGCTTAAAATAAATGTAATATTAAACTTGCTTAAACGAATGCTTCCAAAGATTTTTTTAAATAAAAATTGAATTTACAATTTGTATTTAAGACAGGAAAATAAATGCAAAGATGATTGTCTAAAAGGACTAGACATTTACAGTTCTCAACTACTTTTCCTCAGGTATCAATTTTCCTAGTCAGGAGAAAAAAACTTATTTATTTCTTTAGAGAAAAAATATAATTTTCTATATGATTTGACTATTTTCTGTCAAAATTAAATAGCTTGAAAATCTAAATGAAATCTGGAAAAAGAATAACAATTTAAATATTTGATAAGGTTGGTCGTCCTGCCAGCAAAGAGTTATTTTTGCCAGAATAGTGGCAAAAACTAGGAAAAACCAGTACAACAATTGTACAATTTGAATAATCCAATTGAAACTTAAATTAAAGCAGACTAAGACTAGGTTCTTCAGAAATATAAATGTATAATAAAAACAATTTAAAGTAAACTAGGGGAAATACATAATGATTTAAAACTTGCATATTGCGATGCAATGTTTAAAAAATGTCCTGATATACCGGATTCAACTGAATTTGAATAAGCTTTGACAATTTTTATGAGTAATTGTCAATAATAAAATTTCATTTAGTATGAATTAGACATTTTTATCACATTAATATTTCACACTATATAATCATAGTTGACCTCTTATAATTTTTATTACTCTGTTGGTATTGCAAAATTTTCACTACTTTCCTGCTAAAAATTAAAAGATGAGAATTTCTTATTTAATAGTTAGGACAGTGTAATATTTTATACCAAAGTCAGTGAGTTGATTTTTATTGCTTTTTACTCTCCACTTACTTTCTGCATTCATAAAATAAAAAAGAATAGCATTTCACTAAAACAATGGATTACTGTTCCACTGATGCAATTTAATATTTTAGGCATAAAAACATGAATATTATTAGAATGCAGTTAAAATTACTATGATATTAAACACGTTATATCCAATCCCCATAAATGAAGTAAATATAGTTTTGCCACTTTGACAAATAAGGGCAAAAAATAGTTTTCCTAGGACACTTATAGACTTTTTTTTTCTACCTTTGACAGAAATGTGCCAAACCTAATTTAAAAAAAAATTTACTTATCTGAAATTTTATGTTTAAAAGAATTAGGCTCATAGAAAAATTTTACTGCATTACATTGCAACATGTTGTGGTGGAGGTTTAAAAGGATTACGTTGTTACTAAAAGCAAATTTTGCAAATTATAAATAAATGTAATAAATAATAAAATTGATAGCTGAAAAATTTCATTCCTATATCTTTTGTTAACAGAACTCAATTCAACTTTCTCTAATTCTGTTCTTGCCATTTTTTCCACTGTCCTGGCATAAATGACTTCTTGCCTGCAAAATGTCTAACCCTTTGTGTTTCCCACTATTGCCCTTTAAAGTGCAATAATTTTGAATATTATTGTCTAAGTGAATTGCTTTTTTTTTTTCAATATTTTTTCCCCAATACCTAAACCTTACATTTAAATATCTTTTATAATGGCACGAAAGATATCCCTGGAATCTTGTTTCCCGGTCTGTTTGTACGCCCGTACGCAACACAAGAAGGCATTTTAGTTAAATCAACAGAAAATATTCACTATTAAACACAGCATTGTAGGTAAAATAGCACTGATAAAGCCATTCAAAGCCGAATGTTTTGGGTAGACTGTTCCCCTCGCCAGTTAAAACCGGTTACGGTTTTAGCATCAGGTTTTGTCGCGTTGAGCGTCTCCCCTTTCTTCTATCTTCCTTGGTAGGACATCGACCAGGAGAAACGGATTCCAGGAGGCAGTGCTCGGAGCCGCGCCTGCAGAGGCCGGCGGGTGGTGGTGCTGGTGTCCCTAGTCCAAGCTGAAAAAGAAACCAAACGCCAAGGGTGGTGAAATGAAAGCAATAAGCAATCGTAATTGCTCAAAAAAAAAGGAAATTAAAATTAATTTGAATTCTGAAATTTTGAATTTAAATTATGTTTTTCGCAATCACGAACTGAGACAGGACCCTACTCATTGGAGTTATTGTTTCTAGAAACAGCTCCTGTCTCCCCCCCCTCAAGCCTGCCTCTCCTCCTGGGCGGTTACGTGTGCATTGTTGTGTAGGCTTGTGTGTGTGCGTAGACCTGTGTGTATGCACGTAGGCATGTTTGTGTGTGTGTGAGTGTGCTAGCGTGCGTGTGTGTAGGACATGGACGCCTCCGACTAGGAGAAGCGGATAGCTCAGGACCGGAGCAGCCGCGCCGCGTCGCCTGCAGAGGACGGTGGGCGGTGGTGCTGCACAGGCTTCTGGTTTAAGCTGAAAAAGGCACGGAACATCAAAAACAGTCAAATGAGAACAATAAGCAATCGTGATTGCTCAAAAAAAATTAATTTGAATTTTGACATCTTGAATTCAAATTATGTTTTTCGCAATCACGAGTGTAGGCGTGTGTGTTCGTGTGTTCGGGTATGTGTAAGGGGTATGTGTATGTGTATGTAGGCATGTGTGTTTGTGTCTGTGGGCAGGCATGAGTGTGTGGGTAGTTGTGTGTATGTGAGTGTGTAGGTGTGTGTGTGCCCTACTAGCAAAATTTTTTGCATCAACCTTGACAGATCTTGATATTATACTGACGGCGTCAATATTGACGTGTTTCATACTGCATAAAGCTTGCATAAAGATTAAAAAGCAATATTACAATAACAACACGTATGCAACATTGTATTCATCTTAAAATATCAATATTAATATTACCTTACAATAAGAACATTGCATACATGTTGACGCCGTCAAGATGATATTGATTTCATGCTGTCGCCGTCAAGGTAATTAGTACACAATAGAACAGGTGGACCTTCGTTGATACTTGCGCATGCGCACAGTTCTTTCTACCCAGCGTCCCTCGCATTGCTGGCACATCTTCCTGCTTCGACCTTCGATTCAGTCGGTTCAGAGGAGTTGCACGTGGCGTTGCATTCTTTTAGGCTTCGTTAAGTTGGTTGCTTAGTTATTAGTGTGGAATAGTATTGTTTTTGGAAAAACTTATGAGTGACTGATAACTGCATTTGTTTATTAATATAGTACTAACAAGTCATATCGCAGACGATGTGCGATGAACGTTAGAAATGGCCGAAAATAACTTTTTTCGTCCCTAGACTTTGAAACAAAGGACATGAAGCCCAGAATTTCGTATTATCACTTCAATCTCATGAGTAAGATTAATTTTATTCAATGGTTATTTATGTTATTCTTTAAGATAAATTCTTGTGTTCTGTCCATGGGATATTTTCAATGCTGACATCCATTTAGAAATGTACTTTATTGTATTTATTTATTTATTTATTATTTTGCTATCTTTACTCTTAAATATGCTATAAAAACTTCCGCAATTATTCCTAACTAGGCATTTTATGTCTTTATAATACAATTAGAAGCATGAATTTAAAAAATAAGTCAGGTATTACGTAAAACGAAGAAACTTTCATTTTTTAAATTAAATTGCGAGTACTATTAATACTTTTATATGAATTTCCGATCAGATGTCAGCTTTAAGAAAATATTCTCAGGCTAGAAAACTATCTTGAAGAATAACAAAAATAATTAAAGAATGAAATTTAATTCTTGAGTTTAAAGTGAAAATAATACAAATAAATAAATGGATAAAACACCTCGCAAACATGCTGATTTCATACTGTCATGTCAATGTATCCTGACATTTTCCTGTCATATCAATACGTATGCAATATTACAAAAGCAAGATCATCTTGCCTAGACCTTGATTTCATGCTGTCATGACAACATCTTGATATTATCCTGTCATATCAATACGTATTCAATATTACAAACGCAGCCTACCTAGATATTTTCCTGATATTATGCTGCATACACCTATTCCTATTCCTATTCAGAGTCACAACTGACTTCAACTGTATTTATGTCGAGGACTGCATACTAAGTGCCTTGCCTCCATTATTTTATATACCGATAGATGGCAGCACCATCACCGGATCGAACAGTTAATGAGAATTTAGAACTAGTCCAAGAGCTAATAGCTACCTGGTGCTAGCACCCCCAGAGGTATCGTTTCACTAGGAGGACATTGAGACCACGAGCATATTTAACGTCGCCCAGTCCCCTTTAATGACGACGGTGGGTCTTCGACCAGCGAGGATCGAACCCGAGACCCTCCGGCCCCGAGTCCAATGCCTTACCGATCAGGGTACCACGGCCCCTGCATACACCTTGTCAGTCAATATTGTGGTAGCGTGCTGACAGCATAAAGGGAGTAACATAACAATATTGAGGCAGCATTAATGCAAGATGATTTTTCTTGCATGTCCACCTTTATGCAATACTGAGACAAGATATTTTGCTTACTGGGTGTGTGTGTGTGTGTGTGTATGTGTTTGTGTATGTGTGCGTGGGCTGGGAAGTTGTGTGCATTTGAGTATGTAGGTGTGTGTGTTTGTGTGTGTGTATGTGTGTGTGTATGTGTGTGTGTATGTGTGTGTGTGTGTGTATGCGCGTGTGTGTAGGACATGGATGCAACCTGGAGATGACTTTCGCTAGAGGAGGACCGGTCGTGAGGACCCGGTCGACGGTGATGGTGCGGAGGGTGGCGGTGGAAAAATAAAATCAAAGGACGTCAAAAACAGTCAAATGAAAGCAATAAGCAATCGTGATTGCTCAAAAAAAAAAAAAAAAAAAAAGCTCAAGCCTTAATATTTTAAAACGGGGGGATAAATTTCTAAAAATGGGGACTGCCCACATAAAATGGGTACGCTAAGTTTCTACCTCGAGGAGGACACATTGCGCAGGCTTCGGAATTTAATGATTATTTGCTTCTTATTTATATTTATATTTTAAGGGTTTCGTTCTTTTTTCTTATAGCGTTTTAAAGAGTGTGCCCCCTGGTCATGGGAGCATAAACACCACTCTGTTATCTCCCCAAATGCGTCCCTGATTTGATTTTTGAATGAAAATATGGCTTACTAATTAAGAAAAAAAAAAGAGAAACGCAAAACGGTAAAACGAAGTTTTTCTAATTATTAGTGTATGTTAATGTTTACCACGGAATTAGCATATAAAAGTAGAAGGAATAATCAACCTTATCCCTAGTTTTATGATATTGATTATATATATATATTTTTTTTCAGTTATTTTCATTGCTGACTGTAACCGAGAAGCTCTAGTCGATTGATACGTTACGTTAGTGTAATTTTGAACTGAAATTTTTCTAACGTATATTCGTAGAATCGTAAAGTAAGATGAATTTTTCAATCAATAAATTTTCATAATTTTCCCCTCTAGTTGATTGCTGAAGTTGATTTTTTAACAAAACGATTTTTTTATTTGAGTAGCTTCAACATATATTGCGCTGGAGGGTGGAGAATGTCTAGAGTAAGCATCTTATTTTATTTACATTTTTCTACTTAACTCATATTCCATTATTTAAATTCATAACACCTAATTCTGTCATCTTACTTTGTTCCTGTTGTCTTTTGCTTGGAAAACCAAACGAAATTAGTTGAAGCATAAGCCTTATACTGTCGTTTAAACGCTTAAATGTTTGTTACAATGAATGTTTTAAGATGCAATGTCATATTTTCAAATGGATTTTTAGGCCTTTTATTGGATTTTTTCTCCTGTTCCTGTGCTGTATTTGTTATTATTTTTCATGTACTCCAATCTATGCATTCATATGACCCTTTTAGTTTCATATTATATTTCACACAAGCGCTAATTTTATTAACTTGTTCAAAAAACTAAATTATTAGAATCATTTTCTGCTTCTGTACCTATTAAGATTTATTTAATTAGATGATCGTTAAAAAATATAAATGATGAATACTAAGACATGGATTATTTGTGTAGCTGTCAAACATAAACTTGGTAGGTTTTCTGTTTAATTTTGTCTATCATTGTGTTTGAATTTATAATATTTTAGTATGTTAAATAATAAAATAACTCTTCATATTAGTTTAAAATTTTGAAATGTTCTCAAGATTTTTCAATTTCTTAGGTTGTTTTGTCTGAAAATAATTAATAGAACAGGCAATGAAGTTTTTGTAAGTTAAGGAAACACTAAATTGTAC
The DNA here is from genome assembly GCF_026930045.1 of Uloborus diversus. Classification (NCBI taxonomy): domain Eukaryota; kingdom Metazoa; phylum Arthropoda; class Arachnida; order Araneae; family Uloboridae; genus Uloborus; species Uloborus diversus. Next base: position 57,786,544 of record NC_072732.1, on the reverse strand, counting down.
TTACTACCTACAATCTGGAAGCAGAAAAGTGTTCAAATAAAATTGAATGTTGGTTTAGCACAAATATTGTAGTTTAAATATCAAAAATTAATTTATTTTAAAATTAAGTAACTGAAGCTGTCAATGTTTAATTTTTGAACATTACTTTTCAGTCCAAAGTACAAATTAACTTCCAGACTAAAGTTTGTTCATTTTTTTGTCAGAGCTCGAACGTCGAGAATCTCTCTCCACAAGTGATTCGACAAGTGTCAAAGGAGTTATGGGAACTAGTCTCAAGTCCTCCTGAAGGGATAAAAGTATTCATAAATGAAGAAGATATTACAGATATTCAAGCTGCGATTGAAGGCCCAGGTTAGTTAAATAAGTAAACAAAACTTATTTTTCAATCACTAGGGGAATTCCGCCCCCTTCTGCCTAAAGCTGAAAATTAGTGGTTGCCATTTGCCATGTGACGATTAAAGTTGCAAAAGTGGAGATTAAAATATATGTCATTGATTGTCACTCCCGGTCGCCACTCTCGCTGAATCACTCTACTTGCATTCCCAATCAAACCACATTCCCTCCCCCTGTTCCGAGCTACCCCGATGTATTGATGTATTTCTTTTCAATGTATTTATTTTCCCCACTGCTAGAGGGAGAAAATCAGCTGCAGCAGTGTACGGTCATTTGCACTTCGAACCCTGCACTTGCCACCTGCGTTGGGATGGCTACTCAGCGATAACGTGGTATTTTAATTTTATTATTTGAAATACACTAATAATTTTGCGGTAATGGGTAGGGAGAGAAAAAGAATACGCTAATGAAAATTTTAAATCGTCAAGCTTATTCAAAAAATATCGTTAATGATACTCTAGTGGTCTAGTGCTGCAAGTATGAACAATTTAATTTCATATAAGTAAACATTTAGCACAAATTCATTTTTCTTAAGATTTGAAATGAACAAATAGATTTTTAATGTCATATTTAAAAACTAAAAGCATTTTGCATACATCTTCTAGGACATGGTCATGAGTAGTTGGCAGATTAACAGAAAACAATGTTTAATATATCTCTCATGGACAAAAAAAGTAACACAACTCATGACACCTATTTTGCTGTTATTTAAAAATATATAACAATTTGAGATATTGCTTACAACAGGAAAAACATCATAAAGGTCCCTGTGGTTTGCAAAATGATTTACTAATGCTATAAAATCAGAACTTTTTTTTTTGTCTCTTCTGTAAAATTTTATGCTTTTTGGTTGTGTCACCTTTCCTGCGTGTGAGCGATATTCTGATGACTTTTTTTCATTATTAATAAAAATTTGAAACATAGTTGCAGTTTTAAAAAGTGGCTACTAACCTTAAAAAGTGGCCACTAATAAAACTAAGTCTACCTGCCACTGGCTACTAACCAAATTTCCCAGTTTTCAGCTTTACTGCTGCCAGGGATGAGATTTTTCCGGCTTTTTCTGTTGGCTCTTTAAACTTTTCCTTCTTTTCTTTGCCTCTTTCCTTATTGAAAAAAAAGGGAAAAAATACGATTTTTTAAAATTTTCGGTCCTTGATTTCTTATTCTTTCTATTTTTTCGTCTTGAATCTTCTTTACCGCGATATCTGCCAAAAATGTCGGTTTAGGAATCATGCCAGTGACGTTATGCACGTGCTACGCCGAAAGTTGCATGCCTCATTTGAGATTTCAATCTTTTTGCATCCTGCAAGTATTTCAATTATTTTTAATGTTGTGGGTGGTTTTTTACTGTATTCTACCTTATATCTGCTTATTTTATTCATCATTGGGTCAATCCAGTAGAAATCACCCAGCGCGTGTCGCTCGACATTTTTGATTTTCCTAATTTTTTTACTAGTTATTTCTCACTACTAAGTGAGTTCAAACATGTTGAAAGAAAATTTTTTAGGCTCATACTTTTTTTAATTCGCCATTTTAAGTTTGCCTAGTAGCCGTTTTTGGACCCAAAACAAGTTTTTACTAAATGCATCTAACTCGGTTAATTTTACAGCTATCAAGGCAAAACAAAATCCTACATCCTCAGAATGATGCCTTAGATATGGTTTGCTTGCAAAATATTATTTAAATGGTGAGAAAAGTGAAGAAAAAAATTAACAATTACAAACTGAAAATTAGCATAAAATACAAGTTTTAGTGCGGCAAAATTAGTACAAGGAGCAGGAGTCTCAGCTCTATTTTTTTTTCTTGTGTAGATATAACATAGGACTACTTGTTGTAAAAATTTTAAGCTTGAGAAATTTGTCCTTTTTTTTTTTTTTGCAGATTTTTTCAAAAATGACAAAAATCGAATTTTGGTGAAGTTTGAAGTCGAATATCCTAAAAGGAACTGAGTGAAAAATTATGAAATTGATACAGGTAACACCTTTTCATGACATGAAAATGTGATAATTTGATGACTGAGACTAAACTGGTACTAGATTTATAGTGCATTAAAGTTACCAAATATCGCATTTTAGCTAAGTTTAAAGTGAAATATTTCAAAAGGGACTGAGTGAAAAATAATGAAATTAGCACAAGAAGCACTTTTTTATGATATGAACCTGCGATTACAATTTGGTGACTGAGATTCAACTGGTATCAGAGTTACAGTGCATCAAAGTTGGCCAAATATTGCATTACACATACACAAAGTTATTAATTAATTCATAGAAAAGCTCCACTTTCCAAACATTTAACAGCAACAAGAGTTCCTCTTCTTTAATAAATTAAATTCATGCAATAGAAATTTGCACAAAAAATAAATAAATGAAATTAAATGGACAAGCATTTTTAAGAATTTCAGAATCACGGAACTCCACCGCCAACCCGCTGAGGAAGCATTCCAGCCTTTTTTGACTTTGTCTTTGCTCCAGAAACATTGGCAATCAAAGTGTTCCTTAAATTTAAAAATAGGAAACAAGTGGTAATCACGACTCGAGCTTCGGACTACAAGGATAGTGGGACATGACAGTCAACAATCCACTCTGTTATTGATTGCAGTGACGCTTCCTCAATGGGTTGGTGGTGGAATTCTGTGACACTCGATACAGAAGTTAGGGCACCGTCGACAATAATGCACAGAAAAAGATGGCAGTTATGTATAAAAATAGAGAAACGTTTTTTCTTTCCATCAATGTAAACTTCAATGAGAATAGACAGTACTGTATATTTAAAACTGATGGAAACCTTACGTTCAGATAAATTCTAGTTTCTAGAGATACATTCTTTACAATGCTTGTCCATCTTATTTCATTTATTCATTTGCTTATTTTTTGTGCAAATTTCTATTGCATGAATTTAATTTATTAAAAAAGAGGAACTCTTGTTGCTTTTAAATGTTTGGAAAGTGGAACTTTTCTATGAATTAATTAATAACTTTGTGTATGTGTAATGCAATATTTGGCCAACTTTGATGCACTGTAACTCGGATACCAGTTGAATCTCAGTCACCAAATTGTAATCACAAGTTCATATCATAAAAAAGTGCTACTTGTGCTGATTCCATTATTTTTCACTCAGTCCCTTTTGAAATATTTCACTTTAAAATTTGCGAAAATGTGATATTTGGCCAGCATTAATGCACTATAACTCTAGTACCAGTTGAGTTTCAGTCATCAAATTATCACATTTTCATGTCATGAAAAGGTGTTTGTTACCTATATCCAATTTCATAATTTTTTTACTCAGTCCCTTTTGAGATATTTGACTTCAAACTTCACCAAAATTCGATTTTTTGCCATTTTTGAAAAAAATTTGCAAAAAGAAAAAAAAAATTATTTGAATTTTGACATCTTGAATTCAAATTATGTTTTTCACAATCACGAGTGTGTGTATGTAGGCATGTGTGTTGTGTGTAGGGGTATGTGTGTAGCGGTATGTGTGTGTAGGCATGTGTCTGTGGGCAGGCATAAGTGTTGTGAGCAGTTGTGTGTATGAATGTGTGTGTATGTGGTGGGGGGGGGGGGTATGTGTGTGTAGGCATATATGTTTGTGTCTGTGTGCAGGCATGAATGTGTTGGGTAGTTTGTACAGGGGTCTGTCCAGGATTTTTCGCAGGGTCCGTTTTTTTTGTGAAAAATCAATTAATTTTGTGAAAAATCAAATTTTTTTTTTGTAAAAAATGAAAGTTAAGACTCTTGAGATGGTGGGAAACTGCATCATTGACACTTAAAGTTGAGTGTTTTCTCTGTTTTCTGTTGAGAATATCATTCTTGAATGTTTTTCTAGTATTTGGAGAGGGGGGGAGGCATCGCTCACTGGGAGATGGGCACCCCTCAAATATCCATATTTATCAACCATTCTACATCATGTTAAATTATACTTGAAATGTTATTTGTATAGTATTTAAAATAACTGTAAGAAAAAAAAAATCAGTCAGGGGTTCAGCATTTAACTTTTTAACCCAAGACACTGTTTAAGAGCACAGAGTTTCGTTTAAAAACTTATAAACTCCGTGATTTTTACAAAAAATAAATATGTTATTTGTTTACCTCTTAGCTAAGCGTACTAAACGTCGAAAATTCGAAAAATCAGATTCCCATAGCGGATGCAAAGAGATTACAATCCTCAAAGTGAAGGCATCAAAAGTATAAAAAACGCCTTGTAAAATAAATATTTTTGATAAAATTAGAATTTACATTTTTAGAGTCCTATGATAAACACGAGGGGTGATTGTGTTCCGGTATTTTACCGAATTTCCGGTATTTTCGGACATATTTCCGGTATTTTTATGTCCGAAAATACCGGAATTATGTTTTTTTTTTGTTATGCTTTTATCTCCCTACCTTCGCAATTTTTAAAAAAATTGTATAATACTCATCAAATATACCTGCAAGAGCCTTAAGATGGACACCTATCCCTTAAGATGGACAAATGTCAAGATAATTTTGTATAACACCAGCTCAAAAGTAACTTTGTAATCCATTAAAATTTTAATCAAATGTACACACACTATTTTGACTCTGACTATTGAACTATTTAATACTATGGTATTGGTACACTTAAGTAATAGGGGCCAAAGATCCCCCCCCTGTTCTCGCTTTGAAACTTTCAGGTATTTTTTGATGAACTCACAATCACCCCTGGATAAACATATCATTAATATCTGGACACAGTTGAAGCAAAAAAAAAAATAAATAAATAAAATAAAAAATAAACCATCGAAAATGGAATTCCTCTTTAAAAACTTGAAATAAGCTTTGTTACAAAAATAAAGAGACTTTTCATTTATTTGCATCCCAATAAAGCAAAGTTAGCTTGAAAAAAGAATAAAATATGATTCTCATATCAGATGTAAAAAAATTGCGTTTTTCAAAATGTAGATATCTATAGAAAAAAGGAACGGTAAACAAAAGAGTTTATTTAAAGTTAATTCTCCTTTTAGCATCGAAAAACCAAACCCATATAACTTTCTCCCAATATAACAGTTTAAAATTGCACCCGCCAAACGCTAAGTGGCCATAAACAGTTAAACATCGCACCATAAACAGTTAAACATCGCACCGCCCGCAAAATGCTAAGTGGCGATTAGTTAGAATTTGATAACTCTATCTGAAGCGATCACCCCCCCCCCCACCCCCCCCTACTATCCTTTGCAGTTCTAAGTTCATTTCGCTGTATATTATTGATTATTAAATCATGAGGTGAGGAGAAAAGTGATTACTACACCTATTCAGAGAATGTTGAACGCTTTTTCAAAGAAGTTTATAACAACACCGCTGCATAAAACAAACTAGCAAAATTATAAACCAAACTGACTTTCAGCTGTTAATTTCTTTCAAAGAAACCAATAACAGGCATTATATTTATTTGGCCGTAGTAATTATTTATGGCTTGAAGGAGCATCACAAGAGTGCCGATTTTTTTTTTTCTTTTGCAAAATTAGCTGATTTTGTATAAGTTGATTCCTCTAATTTAACTTTAAGAAAGGTTCCAAACATTATCATTTTTATACAGGAAATATGCTGTATTATTTTAATTTGAGATTTGCTCGTTCAATAAACAATTTGTGAAAGATCCGTTTTTGTTTATCAGACTTTTGTGAAGGGTCCGTTTTGGTTCATTGGATTTTTGTGAAAGGTCCGTTTTGGTTGATCGGGTTTTTGTGAAGGGTCCGTTAACGGACCCAAATTTGCTCTGACCAGACCCCTGTTGTATGAGTGTATGTGTTTGTGTGTGTGTGCATGTGTAGGTGTCTGTATGTATTTGTGTGTGTATGTGTTTGTGTATGTGTGTGTATGTGTATATGTATTTGTTTGTGTATGTATTTGTGTGTATATGTGTGTGCATGTAGTTGTGTATGTATGCGCGTGTATGTAGGACATGGATGCAACCTGGAGACGGCTTTCGCTATACTCTGCCGTGCCTAAGCACAGATGTGGTATCTGCACATTTTATCAAAATTGAGGTTATTGTCACCAGGTTGATCGTTAGTAATTTAATTTACCTAAATGTCAAGTTTTTTGGCGATTTGTGAACGCGAAATATTAAAAAAAGCTTTAAGAAAAAAGTCGTAACTGCACAGTTAGCGGAGTTTGCTAAGGCAATTTGAACGTAAGTGACAAATACTAAGCCTTTAAAGTGGTATCTGCGCAGTTACCACTTTTTTCCTTAGTATTTTTTGTAGATACGACTTTTATACCTTAGTAAAGCAGCATATTTAATAATGTAGCAGTTTATTGTAACACAGAATATTAAAATTAGTTTACCGTTGAATAGTTGATACAGGTTCATATTAAAAAACTAATACAACTTTGCATAATTGTTAAAGTAAATATTCAGCCTTTTTCTATTTAAATGTTTATTTAAAATGCAAATTCTAAAAAGGAAATGCATGTAAAATATTCATATCTAATTCTTTCATGCAAAAAAAACGCATTTCATTCTACGGCCAGTAATATTTTTATTTAAGTATCGTCTGCTGTCAAAATTATCTTCATGCTCGGTAAAAATGAATCTAGAAAATAAAACATTATAAAACATTCTTTGAATGCAAAAAAACGGAAAACTGTTATGGATTACAGTTTTAACTGTCCGGAGTTTTGAAAATGGTATCTTTCAGAAGGTAGATTCTGTTAGATTTATATTAATAAAACAAAGCGAAACAGCTAAGTCTAAAGAAAGCAGATGCTTTCAGTATTATTTAATGATACTTTGAGCACGTTTTACTAAGCTATTTATATCGTATCTGTGCAGATACCCCAAAAAATGCCTAGTAATTGTCACTTACGGTTGAAAATAGTTTAGTATATGAAAAGGTTTTGAAAAGAAAATTTGTCGTAACTACATTTATTAATTTTAAATTAAGATTTTTACAAAAATATTCTCTTACGGTTTTTAGATAAGTTATTTACGAAACAACTACCGCAAGTTGAGCATTTAATTAAGTCATAAATCAAAAGAAATGAGTTGTAAAACTTTAATCGTCAAATTTCTCATTTTGAGCTCTACTGCAGATTACCACATCTGTGCTTAGCACGGCAGTATAGGAGCAGCATCGTGAGGAGCCGGTCGACGGTGATGGTGCGGAGGGTGGCGTTGGGAAAATAAAAATGATAGGACATCAAAACAGTCAAGTGAGAACAATAAGCAATCGTGATTGCTCAAAAAAAGACAATTTTCTCAAGCTTAAAATTTCTATAACAAGTAGTCCTATATTATATCTACACAAGAAAAAAAAATAGAACGGAGGCTCTCCTGATTTTACTAATTTTGCAGCACTAAAATTCGTATTTTATGCTAATTTTCAGTTTGTAATTGTTAATTTTTTTCTTCACCTTTCTCACCATTTAAATAATATTTTGCAAGCAAACCATATCTAGGGCATCATTCTGATGATGTAGGATTGTGTTTTGTTTTGATAGCTGTGAAATTAACAGAGTTAAATGCATTTAGTAAAAACTTGTTTTTGGTTCAGAAACGGCTACTAAGCAAAACACATGTCTGCCCAATGCTTAATATGTATTAAAATATGCAATATTTAGTTATTTATGCTTATTTTGTATAACACTAGCTGGAACACCTTATGCTGATGGCCTTTTTTCGTCTGAGGCTCATTTTGGGCAAAGATTTCCCTTCATCACCACCGAAAGGTTTTTTTCGTCACAAAGATTTTTCATCCGAATGTTGCTAGAAATGGGGAAATTTGTGTCAACACCTTGAAAAAGGATTGGAAGGCAGATCTTGGACTGAAGCATATACTTCTGGTATGTTATTGTATTTGCGTTATAATTTTTTCTTACTGAAAAATTATTTTAAAATCTTATAAAGTAGAATTTCTTTCATTGAGCAAAATGAAAGAAATAACGTTTTTCCCAATAAAACACAATAAAAGAAAAAACAAAATTGAGAAAAATAGCATTGTATTTTTGTATTGTCTGCTTTGTATTGTCGACTGTTCTGGAAATAAGTTGTATGAGAAACCAATAACAAATAATGAAAGATCAGGGTTCGTACGCCCCTTGAAAAAACCTTGAAAAGTGCTTGAAAAAGAAAAGTTCATTTTCAAGTGCTTGAAAACCTTGAAAAAGTTTTTAAAACCTTGAAAAAGTTTCTTAGTGCTTAAATTCTCCCAAAAATCAACGAATTGTGCTTAGAAGTTTTAAAAAAGTATTTCACCAATGCAATTTTCTGAACATGTGTTCAGTATGCAACATCGCGAAAAAATTGCTTCCGTGTTTGGGATTTCAATCCTTTTGCATCTTGTAAATATTTTGATGTTTTTTACAACCGAAAGATATTTTGACATATGGTACCTTAGATTAGTTTATTTTTTGTTTAATTTCATTAATTAACAAAGAAATTAATTTGGAAACCATGACAACATTGACCTTACTCGGGTTTCGGCGGAAAATTGCTCTTGTGTTTGAAATTTCAATCTTTTTGCATCCTGCAAATATTTAAATATTTTGGCTAATCAAATGTTAGTTTCGCATATGCTACCTTAGATTACTATATTTTATGTTTAATTTCAGTAAAATATAAGTTTATTTTATGGGAAACATGACAACATTAAACTTAATTCTCGAAAATTTGCTTCCCTTGTTTGAGATTTCAATCCTTTTGCATTTTGTAAATATTTTTATATTTTTGGCAATTAGTAGTTATTTTTGACTCTGCTAAATCAGATTAGCTTATTTTATTTTTTATTTTAATAACTAAAGAGTTAAAGAATTTATTACCTTGGTCTTGTTTAATTATTTGCTAATTTATTTTTGCAATTTTGAATGATTATCTTTACCTAATTTTTGGTCATAGCAGATTTTTTTAAAAAAAAAATTTAAATTTCAGCAGTTGAGCACCTAACAAATTAACTTAAAGTTTGTATTTTAAATATAAAGTTTGATTTATATAATTTTATTTATAAGTACATCAATATTTTTATGTCTGCTAAAATAAATAAGGTGTATAACAGGGGTGGTTGTGTTATGATTATTCACTTGAAATCCAGGTAGTGTTCGTTTTTATGCTTTTAACCTCCCTATATCTCCAATTTTCCCCTTTTCCTCAAATGTTCAAAATTACTACTTTATTAAGGTTGTGGGTACTTGGAGCTTACCGAAAGAGGCTTTAATCAGCAAAGGGGTAGATAGCTTAAGGAGGGTCATTCATCTTCATTTGGATCTAATAAATTGACCAGTACCAGCCTAGCTAGGCCCAGTGCCTGTTGCTGGTTATCAACAGGCACTGGGCATGGTATTTCTATGCAAAATATTTTGACTTAATAAACTATTTTATGAATTGTATGCATAGCAAAAGTTGTTGTTGTACATATGTATTTTGAAGTAATAGGGGTCTTAGTTTTAAAAATTATTTCCCCCCCCCTCGCCCCATTTTGCTCTTTGAAACTTTCAGGTAATTTTTTATGAACTCACAAATCACCTGAATATTATTGCCTTTCTAAATTTAAATTCTAATTTCAACAATAACCCATTTTTTCCCAAAATAAAACTACTTTTGTCATAATATATGTCAACTTCTTGTGAATCTTTTCAATTTCGAAATATGGCTCTATAAATCTGAACTTGCACATTTATTGTCTATTGCAAGTTAATCAATGAAAGCGGAATAGGCTCAAGTTTGCATTCAGAGTATTTATCACTGCTTAAGCTGCTTTTGTATATTTTGAGGTGTAGAGACTGGACTGTGGACTTTCATAAACTTTTCTTACTTCCTAATTTTTAAATTTACTCGAGGACAGTTGAAATGCCTTATTGTCTGAACAGCTAATAAATACATACGAATAATTGATTTGCATACTTATAAATGATTTGCAAACCTAATATTTTTAGAACTTAATAGTGAAAACTGAAATAACTTTCTGGGTAGTGTTTTTGTCCTAACCCCCCTTATATTGTAATAAACCACTGTATAGATATCGGAAATAAATGTTGAAACCCGGGGGGGGGGGGGGGGAGTGACTTCAAAAACTCCTCTCTGGCAATGCCATTGAACTTGGGTATTTTAGTTTCTTCCCATAAAAGTTAAAAGCACTTATGAAAGGTTTTTTTTTTTTTAAGTATTAATTTGCTGATTCTAGAAAATATACAAACCTCTGACTGCTGCAACCTTTGAAAAACCTCAAAATTAAACCTCTTGGTATCTGCTTCTCTTTATGACCAAACTTTTCAAACATTTTCAGAAAAACTTTCAACGCAGTAGATCTTTCATCAAAGCGTCTCTCGTTGAAGAAAAAGCAATTTTGCTTTCCTATACTTTTTTTGTATTATTGCCTTATTTCTATGTGTTTGTAGTAAATGAAATCTGCATACAATATTTTTAGTACAAATTTATGATATTGCCTTGAAAACAAAATTTTTTACCTTGAAAAGTACTTGAAAAGTGCTTGAATTTTTTTCTGCCTAAAGGGTATGAACCCTGAAGATGGCCTCTAAATTAGAGGATATAAAAGCATTTAGGGAAAATGACCTATTCCAACTCGTGGAATTTTAATGCCTTTGACCTCAACTTTGACTCTTTTGCTTTTAATATTAAAGTTAATTAGTTACATTATGCAAATTTTACAAAAATTAAGCAGCATTATCAAAAATATTTCAGTTTGTGTAAATAAAATTTCATATCAAACTTCATGTAGAGTAGTTACAATTTCTAGAGTCGGCATTTCTTCATACTTCTGGTAATGCTAATACACTTCTGGTATAGTCTGTCTAGCAATTGTTCTTTTATTTTATCCTGGAAAGTGCTGGTTTAAAATAGAAATAAAATTACAAAACTAAAAAGTACTATGTTGTTTTGTACTAACTTCTTTTAGCATTTGCTTCATTTTTAATGTTACAGTAAAACTTTTATGACTGACCTCTTCCATTAATGACCAATTTTCTAAGGCACTGATTTTGTCCCTTATCTACTCAATGTTCAAAATCCTCTACGAAAAGCCATCAAAACCTATCACAACGACCAGCAAACCATTAAATTTAGCACTATCAAATGAAGGCAGTTTTAGTTAGAACAATCCAAAATACAGATGAGTGTAGAAAGTCGACTCTTGCTTATGAAAGTGGAGGGGGGGGGGGGACAGAATAAGAGAGTAAAATTTATTCTTCTGGAGGATTCAAAAGAATTCCTTTCTAACCTAGTACCCCCTGTGTTTAGAGTCCCAAAACGTAATTTACTAAAATATGGACTTAGTTTTTTGCACTCTTGGGAATTTAAGGTGACACACATAAACCTCGCTCCAGGTCAGGGGTGCACCCGTTTCACGTTGAGACAATTAGGGGATCGGCAATAATTTAATGTTTCATGCAACGGATGTTTGACAATAAATTGAAAAATAATGATATAGCAACGTTTGGCAGACGATAAATTTGAAATGTATAACAATTTTAAATTTATATTTGGTCTTTTTTAAGTATCGTCTGCAGATTGACTTACAGATGCTATTTTCTCTGCCTGCAACGGGGTGGTCCCAGGTTCGAATCCCGGCTCGGGCATGGATGTACTTTCTTTCTCCTATGCTTATCCTTCCTTTGTGTGAATGTGTTGTTATGCTGTGAAGGGTTGCCTACCCTATTAACGGGTCCCTATGGCATGTGTCCGGCCCACCTCTGAAAAAAATTCACTGCTTTCTTTTATGTGCAGAATTTTTTGTTTTATCCCATAGAAAAGCACACATATGATGTCATTATAGCAGAAAATTTATGTTGATCAGTAACAATACTCATTTTCTGTCATATTCTAGACTATAAAATGTCTTCTGATTGTTCCTAATCCCGAGTCTGCTTTAAATGAAGAAGCCGGAAAATTACTGTTGGAAAGATATGATGATTACTGTGAAAGAGCTCGGATGATGACAGATATTCATGCTCGGCCACCAAAAACCACCAAAGAAGGATTGGAAGATCCTCAATCTTCTACTGGGCCAAGTGCATCAAAAGGAGAAGGTCCGACGGCAAAAAAGCATGCTGGAGACAAGAACAAGCTTATTGTGGAGAAGAAAAATCTTAAGATGTTGAAAGAGAAAAAGAGAACATTGAAAAGGTTATGATGACAGAAACCAATGATTTTATTTATGAGCGGAACATGCCAGGTTCCAAGAATCACTGAATGCTTTTGCCATCATGAATGAACAGCTATTATAGATGGACAAAATTGCAATTTATATCCATTTGTGATGTCTTATCTGTGTTCTGTACAGTTTCATTAAAGTTGTGTTTATTTACTCATTAAATTTAAAAGAAAAAAACATCGCTGTAGAATTTCTGTCCGTTCATATTAACTTGAAATGAGAATTTAACCTTTAACTACTTTGACCGAAGTTGTTGCGTAACTGCTGTGAGTGGTCTGTGAGACCGATCATTCAAAATAGGATAGATTTTTAAATTAAACGCATTTAGTTTTCATTGTATATACATTTAATTCACTTTTAAATATTTTTTAATACATAGTTAAGTTCAAAAAAAAAAAAAAATACGTGATAAAAATTACACTGTTAATAGTTACATTATTTAAATAGGTATGGCCTTTGTAAAAGCACATAAAGTGTTTTCGCATTGACTTTTTTAACAAATTTTATGTCATTATAAATACAAAAAGCGCATACCTTCTAAAATTGTGAGCTGCAATCGTTGCACAGAGTTTTCGAGCATTTAAGGCAGATTGGGTCATTGCAATCAATGCATTTATATGCATTTTCTTTTTTTACTTAGACAGCATCTTTTGCATGTTTTTCTGGTTTCTAATTTATCCTCTTCATTGCTATAGCAGTTGCTTTCATTGTTATATTCTTCCCCAAGGATTCTTAGCATTGTAGGCTTCATATCTCTAGGCAGATGGAAAGAACCCATTCTGCGCTTGAAATGGGTTTGCGTCAGCTGATTTGCCAATGCAAGTATAAATTTTTTTCTCTTCATTTTTGTTGCTTTTTATAGGATTGAAATATAAATGCATTTGCTGAACATATATCCAATATTCTGTAAAATATTGCCATTGGCCAACGTTGGGTACGACGACTCGTTGAGTAAATTTTAACATTTTTTGTCGAATTTGTCAACTCCTTTCGTTAAGTACATGGATATAATTTCTGGTTTTCCTGAAGAATTTTCCGTTTCCACAGAGTGGTGCATTGAGGAAATTAGAATGGCTGATTTTCTTTTTTTAAGAACAAAAGAAACAAGTGTCATTTCTTTTATGAATTCATACACAGAACTTCCTATTTCTCTTGATTTGTTTGCTTGAAATTCCTTGGGTATTTCCGCTTTATTTTTTCTTAGGGTTCCTACATGTCAGGCCTTTCTCTTTCAGACATTCCACTAATTCAATGGAAGAAAACAAAGTATCTGCAGCAGGGTTGGCAAGGTTTTGGACACAACGGTAAAAACCACGGTAAAAACCCTGGTTTTTACCGTCCTGTCCAAAACCCTAGTGTCCAAAACTGTCCAAAACTATATTTTTAGAAAAATTATATTGTGTGAGAAAACATCAAAAACAGAATAAAATGTATCAAAGTAATGTTTTACATTGAACATTTATTCAATGAGAACATTCAACTTATTGATTCAGCTGATTTTAATCCAGTTACATAGAAATTGAATTCTTGATTAACATTTCAATTTGTATGAATGAGTTCATTTATTTGTTTATTTTTTGATAATAGTAACCAAATTTCCCTATGTTTATGCATGTGTGCACATGAAAGCAATGTTGGCAAGGTTTTTATCATCCTGTTCAAAACCTCTGTGTCCAAAAGTGTCCAAATTTTGAGAAACTATATTTTATAAGAAAATATCAAAAACAACAAAATGTGTCAAAATTATTTTTTTCACTATTTAATATGTTTATTCAAGGTGAACGAACATTCAAGTATGGTAACTTATTTATGCAACTGATTTTAATAATCTAGTTGAGTAGAAATTAAATTCTTCATTAAACATTTCAATTTGTATGCAGGAGTTTTTTTTTCCATTTACCAAATTTTTCGACATTTATGTGCGTGTGCAAAAGAAAATGTTCAAAATATACTGCAATAATCGACTTAAATGCAATAAATAACTTTTTTTTCTTGACCTTAATATTGCACATTTAATAACATTCCTTTGAGTTACAAATGAAACTGAAATTAGTTGTCTTGGTAGTGTTGTGAATTCCCTTTCAGAAGTCTACCAACTGTTACATAAGGAAGTTTTTATGTAATAGTAATTGGCAATTTTTTTTAAGTAAAATATTTTTTAAATGAACATTTTTAAGAAAAGTACTCATTATTTTGACCTCATTAATATTTATATTTATGCATTACAAAAATTGCAGTAAATACGAATTAATTAGATTACACCCCTTTAGCATCAGCTTCGTTTTGGACAGTTTAAGACAGTTTCGGACGGTAAAAACCCAACCCTGATCTGCAGTGATATTTCTATTGGATTTTTTAATCGGTTCTATTAGCTGAAGAACTGCTTGTGTTGGCTTGTGCAAATGTTTTTCATTTTCAGTAAGCCCGTGCCCATTAGAATCTTTTCCATCATATGTATATATGCGTTGTAAAGATAACTGTCCTTTGCATCACGAAGGCACATAATTTTTAGTCCATATTTAGCAGGCTTCTTTGGCATGTACATCTTAAACTTGCATCAACCTCTAAATTTCACGAGTATTTCATCCATGCATATACAATGGCTCCCGAAAGTGTTCGTACACCTACGACTTTCAATGAAATAGGCCCTTATCCATTGGTTAGAATTAATATTTCGGAATACGTATTTTATTATAAGATCTATGATCTATTTTTCACAAAACTACATGAAAATTTTTAATAAAACATTAAAGCTTTATTTTTTTAAAATGAAAAACCAAAAAGTGCCGGAAATTTTATATCACAAAAGTCTTCGTACACTTTGAAAAAATGTTGAAAAATTAGTAAATAATTTAACTTTTTACTAAGTTATTATTTAGTAGAATATCATGCAGTAACAACAACAGCTTTTAAACGTCTGGGAATAGATTTCATTGTTTTTTTCTTTCTTTTTTGTGCAATTCCTGAGTAAGTGTTTAGCCGCACTACGAGTCTTAATGTTTCTAGTTCGCTTTTTCGTTTCAGTGGTGTATTTTCGTAATCTAGCCACCAGATATCTCTAAATATGTTCCATTAAGTGTAAATCTGACGATTGAGGAGATATTTCTAAGCTAAAGGACAAATTTTGAGGCAACCAAACGCGAACGTGTACTTCTTATCGTTATGTTGATAAAAAACAAATTTGTTTCCGATTACCAAATTTTGGGCAAATAGTTTAACATTGTTTTTAAAATATTTAAATAAACAGCATAATTCATTATTTCATCAAAAAATTCCAAATTTCAAAGTCCTGATGCTGAGATGCATCCTCACACAAGAACACTTTCAACGTCCTGATTAACTGATCCTACTAGGTTCTTAAGATTAAATTCCTCATTTTTTTCTTCCATTTTCGATCATACAACAATTTAACCCAAAATGTCGAATTTATTTTCGTCTATAAGTAAGACGTGGTTCCAAAATGTTTTGAGCTTATTTATCATTGATTTTACGACGGAAAGCGTAAGCTTACTGTTTTTCGCACAAACAAGAAAATTTCTGCGGGACGAGGTCCCCTTTAATCCAGCTAATCAGAGAACTTGGCGAACAATTTTAGGTAAAAATTATACGTAAAATCTTTTATTCAATTCTGCAGAAACTTTTTCAGTTCTGAAATGTGTATTTTTCATATTTTTTTAAACTGTAAACCTCCGATCACGCTTTGTTAACTTTGACAGTTGACCTTTTCTTACCTTGTTTTCGATCCTATTCTTGTCTTTAAAGCATTTTATCAAGCACTTCACTACAGAATGTTATAAATTAACCAATTTAGAGACATTTCAAACCAATTTACGGCTACTGTGAGGGGAAAAAAATCAAATTTCGAATCGTGTTTGTTGTTTTCTACGCATACCTGCCATTCAAAAATAATAAGCAGAATATTAGAGACTAAAGACTAAACACACAAAAAAATAAAGGCAAATGACTTTATAGTATCATTACAATGCAAAAATAATAAAAAAACCACATATGATAATTTTAATTATGAATTTATTCGAAAATATTTCAGTGTACGATGACTTTTGTGGCGTATTTTTTCTGTCTCTTCGTTTTTTGACAAATTTCAAAAATAAAATCTGGCAATATTTTGAAAAAAACTACTGGGTTTTATTCAGAATGGCATAGGAATGATGTGAAAAAAAATTGAACTTCATATTCGAATTCAATTTTGCGTTATTTTGGTTTTACTACAAAATTTCAAGGTGTACGAACACTTTTGGGAGCCACTGTATATGCACCAAGGAAATAGTTGCTCTGACAATTTTTAATTACAATTCTAAAAATTTCAGAAAATGGTGCGATTTTGTCAGTTGCCATACGTTCTTTTCTTGTCTCTGGGTTATCGAATCGCAAACAACTGAGCAGAAATAAAAATCTTACTTTTGAAGTAACACAACAGTGTTGCCAGATTGGGGGAAATCTGGTGTTCTCTGGGGAAATGGGTTTTGAGGGGAAAACCTTGGGGAAAAAAGTTTTTTTCGTATTTAAATCTGCGTCAAGAAGTAGTGGGAACATTTTTTTGTATCAAACAGCGTTGGTTTAGCTTTGCTCAACTTTATGGAATTCGCTTGAAGGTGCATACCCCCATGCTACAAACTAATTCTTTGGTAAATTTCATGGAAATCGGCCCAATGGTCTAGACGCTATGCGCGTCATAGAGATTCTGACAGACAGAGAGAGATCCGGACAGAGAGACTTTCAGCTTTACTATTAGAAAGAAAGATAAAGATAAAGAAGACAAAAAAAAGAAAAAGCGAAAATGGGAAGAAAAAAAAGTTGGGGAATTTTATAAGAAAATTTGGCTATTTGGGGAGAAAAAAAAATTCAAAAGACAAAAATATTAGAGGAAGTCGATTCATTTTATGAAAATATTAGTGGAAAAATAATTTTTGAATTTGGGGAATTTTAATAGAAAACATGGCTTTTTGGGGAAAAGATGGAAGGGAATTGGGGAAATCTGGATTTGACCATCTGGCAACACTGTAACACAACGAAATATCTCCCTCCCAGTTCCATCAGTAGCAAACAAGCAATCGACATCCTTATGGTTGGACTTGAAAACTGCTGAAAGCAACAGCAGTTCGAGAAGAGCTTTCAGCGGTGGCGGCTCGTACTTTGAAAAAGTGAGGGGTCCAGATCATGGGTGTACCGCACCCCCTCCCATTCCCCCGGTTTCTGGAAAAAAAAAATGAATTAAAAAAAATATTTAAATTTTCTTTAAAAATTTTTTGCGTTAAATAAATAAAATTAAATTCTTTTTAAACACAGACAATCTACAAAATACTTAAACTGCTAAGTAAATCACGAAAGATATTAATCTCATGTTTATGTCCATGATTGCCGGAAGTGTGGTGCACTTTCAAAAACAAAATTTAATTTATAATATTGGGAAAAGCTGCTAAATACATCACAAAAATTATTTACATCCCGAAAATGATTAATCTCCCGTTTATGTTCAGTAAGCTTTCCGGCGCTGCTGTACGCCTCACTTGCAGTATTGGTAAGGGGGGGGGGGGGGAAAGGAGGAAAATAAATAAAAAGATATAAATTAGTGTCTGAAAAAAGTGAGGGGGCCCGGGCCCCCTCTGGCTCCTCCCACGAGCCGCCATTGACTTTCAGTTCAACTTCACCTGTGTCATTTAGCTCATGCCTGATTGGGTCTTTATATCGCATTTTACATTCAAATTTTCACATTAGTCCATTTTCGTACAACTGCTAAAATATTTTCATCAAACAGTAGGTTCCACGAGTTAATAAGATCTCTCTGCTTTCAATATTGTTTTCGCTGGGCCTCTTTCAAACCCGGTAGCTGGACTATAATGTGTTTTGGTGTTCTAATTGCTTTATTTGACTCGTTAGAAGACCACCGCAATGATTTTTTTCCATAAAAAAAATCTGAATCACTTGAATTATTTACTTCATCTTCGGAATTAGGCGTAAATAATACTTCTGCACTCGAATCATTATCACTTTCTATAAAATTGTCAGAATTCTCTTCCAAGTCCGAACATTCAATATCAAACCAATTTTTAACTAATTCTTCAATTTCAGCTTTAGTGAGATATTCTGGACGTTTCCTTGATTTGGTGCAATTTATTTTCTCCATAACTTCATAATTTTAAAAATGTGGGTAAAAAAAGCGTTCAAAATGACGGACGCATCTGCTGTGTGCGGTCTCACAGACCGCTTTCGAAAGAAAAGTCCCAAATCTAACCAAGAAACACAGCAATCAGAATGACCGTTGGAATGTAACCTTGAGGCATGGGTGCAAGACCTTCCGTCTCAGGACGGATTTCCGTCTTGGACAAAATTTCCGAGACGGAGGTCGGGACGGAAAGAAATTCGATGAATTTTCTTTCAGTTTTTACTAAAAAAGAAAAATTGAGTGTTTGAAAAATATGCTTTAACCACTAGATCGTTCCGTAACCACGAATTTACATCGACATTCTCTCGATTTTCCGCCATGAGCTTGTTTTGTTTGCAACGTGCTTTTGGAGGAGTGGCTTTTTAGACTCACGCCGTTTGACTTTTTTTTTTAATGTGTAAACTCTGTTATTTCTAATTCACTGCATTGCAGACAGCGGAGTTGCTCGCTATTCTCCCTGATTTTTCGAAATAATCGTCTCTAATTGAAATTTTAGCCTTTTCTCTCGCTATTTTCGATTATCCTTTCGTTTTTTTTGTTCATTAGTAGTTTTTTTTTGCAAACTTTACACGCATAAGTGATAATTATCTGCGCTCTTAAAATGTCTTCAAGTTGAATCTGAATCATCGATTTAGAGTGATAGCTGATGATACGAAATGTTTACACCACAACAAAGGGCATCCAAAGGGAATTTTAGAAAGAATCGGAGTGAAATTTCAAGCTGGTTTGAAACATCGATGGGCAACCGTTCCTGCAGTTTTAACAATAGACTTGAGGAATTACAAAATTCCAATGTCATTCAATACAACATTCGCTAGAATGGAAATAGGGTTGGGGAGGGGGGGGGGGGAGAGAAAGAGAAAGGAAAGAAGAAAAATAACGGCAGCACGAGTTTGCGAAAAACCGTGCTATTGCAAAGAGGGTAAGTTCGCAAATTAACGCACAATATTGAGGTCTTAAAACGTTTATATCTTGGACAATCCAAGAGGGGGGGGGGGGCTACTCAAGGGCTGCAGTATAAAATATTGAAAAACTGAATTGAAAGCCATTTTTGAAGCTAGGAGTGCTTTAGGATTTCTCCTCCGCAAACTCTTAAAAATTTAAAAGTCAAAATGGTTTGGGCTGTCTTTAATGATGTAAAGGTGGTGAGGGGGAGGTTTAAAAAAATATAAAACTGGAGTATTAAAAACACTAATTTAGGCAATTTTTGGTGAATTTATGAGAGATGGTTTTGGTGTTCTAACATGAAAATGTTGTAGCTGATGTATTAAAAACTCTTTGAGACTATACTTAAATGGACCTAAGAGAAAGGGAATTTGGGACCCTCTCCCGAAAAGTGTTTGTAATTGAAGTCATAAAACTTTTAGGTTGTCTTTAGTAATGTCAAGAAGGGGGGGGGGGGATCTCTTTAGGCGAAATTCCGAAAGTGGAGTCTTAAAAGTGCAACTTTAGACCGTCTTGGGGTTCGGGGTCCCCCTTCCCCGAAAATTATTCAAAGCTGAAGTATTCAGAACCATGGGCGCCCATATGCAAAATTTAAAGGGGGGCTCAGATATTTTATCCATGGTTTAGCAGGATATTTTCCCCGTAGAGACCGATTTCAGTACAGATAAGAGTTATTTAAATTTGATATTTTTAACAACCTATTCAATATAGGCTAGAGAAGAAATGTTTTTCAGTTTTGCAAAGAAAAAAGTACTAAAAGCAAGGAAGTTCTAATTTTAAAGGGGGGGGGGGACTTGAGCTCCCACTTGCCCCTGTTTGGGTGCCCTTGTTCAGAACTCAGCTTTAGATCATCTTTGGAAGCCTTAATAAGGGGGAATTCGAAGACTTTCTCTCAATAAATTTTGGACCTTAAATTCTTAAAACTTCTGTGATGAAAAGGGGAACCGCAAATTTAAGTCAAATTTAGTGAACTTAGGGGAAGGAGTTCGGGTGCTCTCTCCCTCGAAAATTTCTCCATGCCGAAGTATTGAAAGGCTATTTTGGCTATTTTTGAGTGGAATTCAGGGGAGGGGGGGGGGGGGGGTCTTTCTCGAAACATTTTTGAAATTTTAGTCTTAAAATTTTGGGGAGTTGCTCTTTTAATAGAAAAATAAATCTCAAACACAAACTTACATTGCCTTTATTAAACACAATGAGAGGAGGAGGGGGGGGGGGGGTATTCCGTCGTCTAGCCCGAAATATTTCCGTTTCTAAAATTTTAAGAACTTTGTTTTGGGTTATCTTTGTATGATTTAAGGGGTAGGGTATAGGAAGCTTCTTTCAAAAAGTTTCCGAAATTTAAGTATTAAAACTTTCTCGTAAGTCATGTTTTAGGTAAGGAAGGGTACTATTCCTAGAAAAAAATTTAGAAACTGCATCCTTAAAAATTCAAATTTAGGACACTAGTGGTGAACTCAGAGGAAGGGGTTCGGGAGTTCTCTTTCAAAAATTTTTTGATGCTGAAATATTTAGAATGCCACTTTAGGCTATATTTGAGTGCCTTAAGAGGGATGTGATTCGGGTGCCCTGCCTGGGGTAAGGATTCAGTTACCCTATTTCTTTTTTTAATTAATAAATATTGGAAAGTGTACCTCGTTTAAAAAATATATCTACTTTACTGAAGCGGTTTTTTTATTGCTAATTTCACCACCTGCTATCTAAAAAAGAATTCTTTTTCAAATGAATACTGTATGGGGGAATGGTGCCAGTCCATTATCATTAGTCGCCCATACCCTTCCCCCACATTTCCTTCTTTTCTGGCGCTACCTTGGGAAACTTTCCGATCAGAACTGATTTATGTTGCAAAAGTGAAAATCTTTGTCCCAAGCGATCTTATTGCTTGCAATAAAAATATTTACGATCGGCAAAAAACTAATGGCGGGCAGCTGCAAACGATTTTACCCCTTCCTTTTAAAACATCGCCTAAAATTGCGTTTTTAGAACTTCAATTTCGAAATATTGCTGAAGTAGGGTTCCTGAACTCCAGCCCTTCGATAACGCATTCAAAAAGCATATAAACGTATTAAAAAAGGAGTGCAATTTCGTTTTTAAAGCTTCAATTTCGGGAAGAGCCCAGAGCGCCCCCCCCCCCCCCCCCCCATCTTTCTCTATTATTTTTGAGGGTCGCCCAATATTGATTTTGGGACTATCAGTTTGAAATAATTGATGTAAGAGTCCCTAAGCCTCCTTTCCCTGAACGTTACCAAAATGGTCTACCATTGCGTTTTTTGGACTTCAATTTAAAAAAAATTCTGGGGGAGAGTTCCCAGACCCCCCGTTATTGGCGGTTTTTGAAATTACGATATCAAAACGCTTAAATATTACAATTTAAAGACTTAAAACAGCATACAACTGTCGAGTTCAAAAAACAATGGAACTCTTTTTTTTTAAATATTTCTGTTGTGTTAAGAAACTATCGTTTTATTTAGTCTGTCAACATAATTGCCTTTTGCTGTTCACTTAGTCTTTTGGATGGTAGATCAGCATACCGCTTTCCTTCCATCAGTAAATACATTTTTACAAATGGTAAAAGTTTCATGTTTCTAGATTAGGCAAATACTGCGAATGGATGATGGTGGAAATGGAAATGTGATTTCTAGTAAAAATATCATAAGTGTCAATTTATCTGGAACAAAGTATAAACAGACTTTGAGACTCAAATTTTAAGCCAGAATGCATGACTTGTTTTGGATTTATTCAATTCCATTCATTTTAATGACGATTTTCGCTGATCTTTGATGAATTCGCTCAGTTTTGATAGTGTCTTTGCTGAATAAGAGCAGATCAAGTGGGGAGGTGTTGGGGTCATGCTGCTGTAAGTGCAGCAGTGATTTAATTTACCAATTTGATTTGGTTTTCTAATTTTTTGCTCTTTTTCTTTAACTTTAGCTAATTTTCTTGATTTCCCTTTGGTATAAAGGTAAAGCTGATATCAGTACTTTGTGTGTGTGTGTGGGGGGGGGGCTGATATGATTTGCGAATTGGGTAATTACAATAGAATATTATTGTGAAGAATCACTCAAACCATGTTTTTCTCATTTTTAGAAATTTAAGAGACTTTTTCCAGCACCCACACAATCATATTACTCTGGTTAGACATCAGAACTCATCCCTCACATAACTCCCCCTTTGAGGGAGGAGTTATGTCAGAGGGCTACAAAAATTCTCATTTTAATAAAAGCTTCACTTTTTTAAAAGGAATCAGAAGTGTTATGCATGTATTACAAAACTTGACAAAATAGAAACAAAACCAGCAATTCAGAACTTAACGTAATAAATGATTGCGCTCAGATTGGTCCTGAAATTTTCTTTTACAAGTTTTTAAATTGAGGTTTAGGGCAAAAAGAAAAAAAAAGTATTTAATTGCATTTAATCAAAGTATTGAAAAGGAAAAAAAAAAATATTTCCCTTGTTTTCCCACTATGTAGAAGTATGAAAACTGCAAACAAATGGAACTTATTAAAATAACTAATAGCCAAACTCACAGACTGAGTATGACAAACTCGCTCCATAGCATGCGTTATGGCATTATTTCATTGTTAAAGCACCAAAAATTCAGTGAGTTATTTATAATTGGGAAATATTTTTGGCAATGTTTGAACAGGCAGGGAAAGGTTTTATTCTGACAACACTAAACTGGATCTGTTAACTGTTTTACTGGTTAAAATTAAAACTATCAAAAATATCACCGAAAATGCAATTGCTTTGTTCAAATGTAGAAGCAGTTTTCACCCATCATACCATTAAGGGCGATTTTCTAGTTTTTTAATAAGCTATGACAAATATTAATAACTAACATGATTGTTGGAATTTTGACTCTTTCTCGAAAAAAAAAATCCTTTTGGGTGGAAATACTTGAAAACTTCCCACACTAATATTTGCAAAATATAGATGCTAAAAATATGCAATTCATTAATTCAAGAATTTTTCTCAACTATTCCATGGTTTTTTCATAAGTCACCAACCTATTTTTTTTAAATTTTTTTTAATTGTATCTCCAGAATAAAATTGCCATACCTGCCAAGTTCTTAGATACTTTTTTGCATACAGAATGCAAAAAAGATCATGGTTTAATTCACTACCATGAAAAAAAATATTTTTTGTTTTCTGGTGCAAAATTGGTTTACGTATATGGCTATTTCCTAAATCATGAAGACTTTCACATAGTACAACAGAATGTGTTCCAAGGTACAGTAGGATGTTGTACTTTGGGACAGCTTGAAACTTTAAAAATTAAAATATTGCCAGCCATTTAAAGTAAACTGTCTGAATTTTTAAAAATATATTGCATAGAAGTATGTTGGTATGTGACTTAGTTTTTAAATTTGATTAAAATAATTGATGTTGAAAATGAGGATATAAAAAGTATCCCAAGGTACAACACTCTCCCCTAATTATAATTAAGCTTTGATTAATGAGTATTTGATAATGATTTCCTCAAATGTTCATTCAAAAAATATTTTACTTAAAAAAATTGCCAATAACTTTATTACATGAAAACTTCCTCACGTAACAATTGGTACAGTTATGTAAGGAAATTCACAACACTGCCCTCAAACCTGTTAATCCTCCACTGTCTGTTGAATGATTAATAAATTAAACACCATTTTTTAATGTAACAATTTATTTTGAAATGGACAATATGAAATGATTAATACATAATTATGATATAAAATGAGTGTAATGACACATGACTCAAAATCCATTACATAACTGCTTAACAATAGCATACATATCTGCACTAGTCCTTTATAAATGCAGCTGTTTAAACAATGCAACAGTTATCACTTGATGTACATAAAATCTTGCAATATCCTCTGCCTGAAAAAGTTAAAAGAATTGAATTAAAATATTAATTATGACAACAAAGTATCACTTAATAAAACTAGTTAACAAAATTTAAACATCAATATTATATGCTTGTAAAAATTAAACGAACAAAAATAAAATTTAAATTTTGACATCTTGAATTCAAATTATGTTTTTCGCAAACATAAGTGTGTGTGTATGTAGGCGTGTGTGTTTGTGTCTGTGTGCAGGCATGAGTGTGTGGGTATGTTTGTATGTGTGTGTATATGCGGGTGCCTGCAGTGTTGCCAGATGGTCAAATCCAGATTTCCCCAATTCCCTTCCAATTTTTCCCCCAAAAAGCGATGTTTTCTTTCAAAATTTCCCAAATTCAAAAATTATTTTTCCACTGATATTTTCATAAAATGAATCTACTTCCTCTGATAATTTTTTGTCTCTTGAAATTTTTTTTTCCCCCAAATAGCCAAATTTTCTTATAAAATTCCCCAACTTTTTTTTTCTTCCCATTTTCGCTTTTTTTTTTGTCTTCTTTATCTTTTTATTATCTTTACTAATAATAAAGCTGAAAGTCTCTCTGTTCGGATCTCTCTCTCTGTCAGGATCTCTGACGCACATAGCACCTAGACCGTTCGACCGATTTACATGAAATTTGGCAAAGAATTAGTTTGTAGCATGGGGGGTGTGCACCTTAAGGCGATTTTTTGAAAATTCAAATTTATACTTTTTCTATTCTAATTTTAAGAAGGCGTGTGGGTGCCACTAGTCATAAATACAAAGCGCTCTGATCGAGAGATAAGAAATAACCAAATTTTTTTTTCTACTCCCATTTACTAATCTGCTTCTGTATGTACATTTAAACTATGATTTTTATATATATTTACCCAAGAACATTCTTCATCACGCTTATTTATGCCTGTTTCACATAACAACTAGTTACTCACGCAGAACTATTAATGCAAATTCTGTACCATAATATTGCACATATTGCGAAATGCAAAATTCCATAAAGTTGAGCAAAGCTAAACCAACACAGTTTGATACAAACAATGTAACTACCAGATGTCAAGACGCGAATTTAAATATGAAAAAAATCACGAGGTGTTTCCCCCCCCCCCCCAGGTATTCCCCAAGAAAAAATTTTCCCCAAAGAATTCCACTCAAAACCCATTTCCCCAGAAAGCACCAGATTTCCCCAAAATGGGGAAATTTCCCCCAATCTGGCAACACTGTTGTGTAGGAAATTGACGCAACCTGGAGACTGTTTTCGCTATAAGAGCAGCATTGGCAGGGGCCCGGTCGACAGTGCTGCAGCGGGAGGCGGGGGGAAAATAAAATCATATGCATTTTTAGAATGTATTGCTCTAAATTTAACTATACTGTGTTATACAATCTAAACTTCAACTGATAAAACTACATCAATCCCTCTTTCTGTGTGTGCAACAGATTTTCAGACTCATGCAATATTACTTGTACTCCAAAAGCAGTTCAGAACAAAATAAAAATTTGCAGTTTTTCTTTACACCATGACTACTATTAAGAAAAGTAATGGTTTAACATATTTTACACAAAAAACATAAATGATGATGGAAATCTTCGAGTGCTTTGCTTAAAGCAAAGTATAAAACAAAATCACATCTTATAACATATTTATAAATCTTAAATATTTACTGAATATTTAGAGAACTTATCCTAATTTAAAAAGTAAGCTGAATGGATTCATTAGTTCCGATTGCTTTATTATGAAGATTTTTTGCCTTCTTCATCTCAATTGAACGATTGAATCTGTTTTTGAACTTTTGTTGACTCTTTGTTGATTAACATAGAAAAACTGTCAAATTTCAAGAATTAAAAATGTATGAAAATTATAATTCTAGGAAATTGAGGTACTACTGTTTCCCAGAATTATAGTTAAAGGATTGGTGGTTGTAGCTGAGGGAGGAGGAGAGGGGGAGGTTAAGCGTTAAATCTAATTTAAATTATGCATTTGTATTAAAACTGTTTTACTTATACCTATATTTAAAAAATAGTTCTGCTATGAAATGAAAGTAGCTAAAAAGTTGCTTTTTCATCTATTGAATGAAATATATGTCTATTTCATAGAATTAAGTAATTAATATTATAAATCATATTAAAGAAATTAATACTGAGAAATTTTGAAAGGTTTAAAAAAAAATCTACTCTATATATATAAAAATGGACTTTGGTAAATTTGTTCCCTAAGATCTCAGAAACTACGCGGCAGATTTGGCTGAAACTTTCACCGTTTGTTCGTTTTGGTACTGGGGAGGTTTGTAGACTAGTTCGATAAAAATCCGATTGATAGTTCCTTTTTTATTCTAATTTGTCCAAATTTTCGCATAAATGCCCCAATATAACGGTTAAAAAATACGTGCACATATTAAAATTATGTGTCCATCGAAAGCGCTTATTTTTCTGCTGAAGATGGCATCTGTTAGAAAGTTCTAAGTTGTATGAAAAACGAGTTATGGGCTTTTTTTGTTCCATGTTCGAAGGCTTTCCTCAACTCAATTCATTATTTAGTGTATCATCTCAACTCCCAGTTCATAGTTAGAATTGTTGAATGTTTTTGTGTTTCGTCTGACTGTTTGAGGCTTTTCTCAAGTCAAATCTTAAAGTAACGTTTTTTCCCCAAGATTGGCTAATAATAGCTATAGATTTGGTTGATTATTTTCCACTTAAACGGAACTTTAGTGTAATTAATGGGGTTTTTTTTATTATTTGTGCTGATTGGATTTTTTAATCATTATCCAATCTGACAGCAGAAACCTCGCCAAAATTTATGCAGAAAGATTTCAGTAGCGGATGCATTTGGCAATTTCTTCAACTGTCGCGGTTTTTGAAGTCAAAGACTACGTAATAATGTTTGTCAGCTTTCACCATGTAAACAAAATATCGTCAATCAAAGAATCTTCAAAAACTTTTTTTACTGTAAAATAATCCAGCAACTAAATTAGGCAAATCCATAAACAGCACAAAAACTTCCATTAATGTGACTTTGTGCACAAATTCAAACCATCGCCAAATTTTACTACTTATTTTGGAAACATTACGGATGAAATTGTTCAGCGCCATTTTATGGTGATGAAAAGTATTTTAGCATATGGCGACAATATCTCCTTGACAAAAATTAGTAACATACCGTTTTACAAAGTAAGGAGGGGGAGCATTATCCAAGGTATCCCAAAACGATTCCCGCAAATTCGGTAATATTTTAAATCGCACCTAGAACCCACAATAATTGAGATTTTCCAAAATAACTAAAGCAAGTTTAAGGGGATCACGGGCGTGCGGCTACATTTTTTTAAACAGTTCGTTCTTCAACAGACATACAGAGAAGGTAAGACTCAATGTAAAAAAAAACGTATTAACTGATAAATCTTTTTAAACATGTGAAGTTTAATTTCACATATTTCGGAAATTCTTCAAATTTGTATACGCTTAAATTTTGTGTTTTCGTTTCTAAATGAATACTATTTTGCTCTTTTTACTTACTGCTACTTTAGTTTTATGAGTAAGGAAGAAACTAGATTTTAAGTCACGTCAAAAAGGTGTGTTTTAAGTTCTTTCACTTAAAACAGAAAACAAATGCAAGTAACGATTGTTTCTGATAATTATTGCTAACCCAGGCAACGCCGGGTATTTTTGCTAGTTTAATATAAAAATCAAATTTAAATTAAAAAAAATCCCACTTTTTTTGGAAAAAATAATTAAAAAAAATCACAAGCCCTGTTAAAACACACCTGGCAAGTTAAAAAATAAATGCTGTTTAATGAATTCCAAAAACTAATTACACATCACTTAAGAATGATAGATTTAATTTTTAGGGCCTTTGACTACAAAATATGGCTTTTAGAGGGGGCCCCTACAATCAATACTTGAAAATAGGGACTTATGAGGGCTTGTGGGAACTAGAGATGAGTTCAGGTTCGTTTTTGAGAGCCCGGGCTCGCCCGAGCCTGAGTAACATTGTCTCGAACCAAAATCAGAGTTCGCCCGAGCCCGAAGGAAACTTTTTTGTATCAAAAACTGAGCCTTCTACAGTCTGACATGATCTTTCTATTAATGGAAAATGGAACATTAAATGTTCTTCATTAACAGAGAGAAGTTTCTAAATTTTCTTAAAATGCTCCACTTCAAATGCATTACTATATGATATATTGCAATAGTAATCGCAAAAAAAACCTATAAGCTTTAATTATTTCTTTTTTTTTTTTGGGGGGGGGGGGGGTAAATTTGACAATGATTGAACTGATTTAAATGTTCCTTTCATTTTATCACAATTTGCATGGAGATTGAATATCTGTGCTTGAGCCCGTTTCATTTCTAGAGGGAACCCTGTTCAAAATTCAGATTAGTTTTTTGCATTGTTTAATTTTCCAGTTTTGTAACTTTTAGGGTGCAATACTGTTAAATCACTCAAGATTTCAAATGCTCTTTTAGCTACTGTTACCAGGGGGTGATTGTGAATTCATCAAAAAATACCTGAAAGTTTCAAAGCGAGAACGGGGGGGGGGGGGGTAATCTTTGGCCCCTATTACTTAAGTGCACCTTTGCCATAGTTTTAAATAGTTCTGAGTCAAAATATTGCGTGCACATTTCATTAAATTTTTAATGGATTACAAAGTTACTTTTGAGCTGGTGTTATACAAATTATCTTGACATTTGTCCATCTTAAGGGATAGTTGTCCATCTTAAGGCTCTTGCAGGTATATTTGATGAGTATTATATAATTTAAAATAAATTGCGGAGGTAGGCAGATAAAAGCATAACGAAAAAAGAACATAATTCCGGTATTTTCAGACATGAAAATACCTGAAATACGTCCGAAAATACCGGAAATTCGGTAAAATACCGGACCACAATCACCCCTGTGTTACTTTCTCTTGGCCCAAGAACTTTTTTCCATGACTTGGAATAAATTTCCTTGATTTTGAATAAAAATTTCAATTTTCCAGGTCTGAAATTTTGTCTATGACTTTCCACGATTTCCTTGACCCATATGAACCCTGTGTATAAAATGAAGCAAAAATAAAAGAAAAACAGAAATATATACTAATAAAATCAGTAAAACACACGAAAATATTACCAGGAAAGCTTTTTTAAGAATAATATATCTCCTCCTCTCTCCCTGTATGACTTCAAAGCATCAGTGATATAAAATATTGAATTTAGTATTTTAATTTAAGATAGATTTTTAAGCTCAATTGCTAAGACCTCGATTTTGTAATTAAGGAGGACAAAAATGAAATGCTGATGATTATTTGAATCAAAGTCCTGAACAAGTGTTATTTAGAGTTTACTTTGTAGTTGCATGTAGTATTCTCACTAAATGTTGGATAAAAGAATAAAATAAACTCTCGTGAGAATTGTAAAGCAGAAAGGAGTGAAGCGAACTGTTGTAATTTTTAAAATGTGATACTGGAAATGTATTAGAATTTTGGATCATCAAATCAGTGGACACTGTCATTATTCATATCTTAATACTTCCGAAATCAGTTGTAACTCGCAACGTATCAAGTTGTCACACGAATCATTTCAATACCCATGAATATATAAGTATTAAGAATACATGATTTCAATAAAACCCATTTCGGCTAATAAAAACAAAACTGTTATAAAGGACATTTGCTCATGTATATATATATATATATACAAACAAATACCTTTTCTTGCATCTTTTATCCTCTTCTGTTTACACTCTGTTAAACCCTCCACGACCACGACCTCTTCCCCTTGTCATTCCACGTCCTCTAGAAAGATGAAAAATAGAATTTAAAAAAAAAAAAAACAATCACACTTTCATGAATGTAAAATTTTTAATGGCTTAACAGTGAGGAAGAATTCTTTTTTAAGACAAGAGAAAAAACATTCTCTATGAAGATTTTCCATTGAAGAAGACAAGAATATCGCTAAAAACAATTAGAAAAGTAATGATTCATTGCTAGCCAGGGGCGGACTGGCCAGGTTGGCGAGTCGGGGATTCCCGACTGGGCCCACTGCTGAGTGGGCTTCAAACAACTTTTTTATTGAACTTAGAACATTTAATTTCATACCTAACATTTTTTGAAGTGTCATAAAATATAAAATAAAAAAACATGTAATTTGTTTACTCTATGTGAAAAAAAACATTTGGAAACAGTTTTTTTTTTTGTTGTCACTTTAAGCAGGGACCAAAGTAAATAGCCGAAGTTCACATGTGCGAATGCTCTCCTCTCTTATCAACTTTCTCTAGTTTTTAAAGTTCTGGTGACCATGGCTTCCACATTGAGGAGGGAACCAGAGAAATTGGTGTCCAACGCGGCCTGAAAAAGGGCCCGGGACGAAAAAAGAGTGTTGAAAACTCATATTTATACGTCTATTTACAAAAATTGAAGGGGCCTGCACCATTAGACAAAGTGGCCCTGACCCTGCTATAGATGCGTGAGCCATGCTTTGGGGTGTTGATGGGGACACCTGTTGACCCAGTTCCAAGCCTGAAGGAGATCCGAGAGTTTTTAAATGAGGGGTAAACAAGATAGAGGGAGGCCCGTCTATTGTAAATTATCGCTATACGAGTATTTTCAACTCAGAATCGCATACAGGTCAATCCATGTGAAATCATACAGGAAAAGAAAAAAAATGTTGCTCACTATTTTTGATTTTTTAAATTTTTTGCCTGTTATTTAACCGTTATATTGGGAGTCTGAAACAGCGGTTTAAAAAATTTTAAACCTTCAGAACTTTTTTTGGCAACCATTTTTTAGTAGCTGCAGAGTCGACTTTTCATGAAAATAGCACTTTACGAAAACTCTTAGAACTTTTTTGTTTATGAATGTATCAAAATTATTTAAAAACCTTTAGATAGAGCAGAAAATGGCCTAAATTTCTATATTAGTTATTTTTCTGATAAGTGTTAACAAATTTGGGTAACATTGGCTTAAAAATAAGATTTTCCATGTGAAATTTCACATTTTTAGCCTAAAAGTATTAGTAGAAGGAAATAAGACCCATTCTTACTTTTTTCCCCCTTGAATAGATGTCTTATAGAACTATTCTCAGAAGCAGTATGAAACGTTTGAAGCTAGTCAGTCTTTTTTATATAGTTCGTCAAACTTGCCATCTTAGAGAAAAAATGCTAAATTTAAGATTCAATATCCGAAAAGAGACTGAACAAAAATCTATGAAAATTTATCTGTACTACATATAGTACTAAATATGTAGTGAAAATTTTATATTTGATCCGTCAATAGTTTTAGAAATATGAAGAATCGAAGTTGTCTTAAAAATCGCATTTGTTTTCACGCCAAGAAATCATCATATAATGCAAAATTCATTCTAATCATTATATCAGATGCTGTTTTGTGGTATAAACTAACCTTTCTACACATAATGTATGATATTTAAATTTACTTTCCCTTCACAAAAACAAATAATTTAAATATTTCATTATTCTATAGTTTATAAGTATCAACTGCTACGTACATGAGAACAAATTTTCAAACGAATTCCTGTGTTCTGATAGTAAGGAAGTGCATAAAACATGTCTAAACTTGTAAACCTAAAATTTTTAGAAGAATGAAACAAATTTTTATGCTCTATATTGTTTACGTTTAAAGAGCAGTGTACAAATGCATACTTCTCATTTCCATAAACACTCTTTGATAATCTTGCCAATCGCACTAGAGTTTATATTGAAGATCACAGTGTAACACAACGCTAAAATAATTCTAATTAATGTACAAAACCTTAATTTTTAGTAAAGAAGGTAGACTACACGAAGTGAGCTCTCTTAATAGGAAGCAAAATAAAATACGGAATGAGCAAGTTATAACATGATAGATTTCTAACTCATTGCTATCAAAACAGGGCAGAATGAAAAACGTGTTCTTAAATTCATGAAATGGAATATGCAACAATGACAGTTACAATTTATGAAGGAATAACAAATAAACATTTTGAGAACATAAAAAATAAACAGGAGAGTGCTACGAAAATTACGTCTCCAGGCTCGGATTCTGCATTTACCACAATCCGTTTTTTTAAATTTTTAATTAGCCAGTGAATGGTTATATCATGTTATAAACTGTAGGTTTAAATGATGCACATTTTGCTAGTAATGATTAAGTGCATTATCATGTTTTTACTTGCTCCTTATGCACTTATTTTGCTTTTTACTAAGAACACTCATTAGATAGTTCTGTAAAAGATTTATTTATGTGTTAATTTCAGTTCAACTATGTTTTACATTGTGATTGTCCTACATGAACTGTTATGTGGGTGTTCCCAATGGTGAGCAATGTCATATAAAAGATTGTCATAGAGTGACTAAGGAAGTTTACTGAATTATCAGAAGACGATCAGAAGTTGCTTAAATTTAGAATATCCAATGAAATAGATAGCTGCGTTTTGCAACACTTGTCTAAGCCTACAAGTCTGCCTGTTGATTAACTCCAGGAAAATCACTGTCCCAAAAATGCCACAAAATTTTTTGTTCAAAAAACTGAAGAAGAAAACATAAAAAATGATAGTGATGATGACAATGACTTTAATACTATTTAAACACAGACACAGTATGGTGACAGTGTGGGAAATGCCGGATTGCCTAATGTTTCGTATAATTAATCATGCGGAAATTAGAGCTTGTTAAAAAGGAATGGCCACAAAAATGTTATGAAAAATTTCAAAGCAAAATAATATTGATATTAACGCAGAGTAGAATCTGTAAGTAAATGAATTTAAATATCATACATTAAGTGTAAAAAGATAGTTTATACTACAAAACAGCATCTGATATAATGATTAGAATAAATTTTGCATTATATGATGATTTTTTGGTGTGAAAACAAATGTGATTTTTAAGACAACTTCGAGGCTCCATATTCCTAAAACTATTAAGGGATCAAATATAAAATTTTTGCCACATATTTACTTCTATATGAAGGTAATACAGTTAAATTTTCATAGATTTTCGTTCAGTCCCTTTTTGGATATTGAATCTTAAATTTAGCATTTTTTTCTCTAAGATGGTAAGTTTGACTAACTGTATAAAAAGATTGACTTGCTTCAGACGTTTCATACTGCTTCTGAGAATAGTTCTATAAGATATCTATTCAAGGGGAAAAAAAGTAAGAGTGAGTATTACTTCCTTCTACAAATATTTTCATGCTAAAAATGTGAAAGTTTACATGGAAAATCTCATTTTTAAGTGAATGTTACCCAATTTTTTTTTAAACGTATCAGAAAAATAGCTGATATAGAAATTTAGGTCACTTTCTGCTGAATCTAACTGTTTTTACATTATTTTAATACATTTATAAATAAAAAAGTTCCAAGACTTTTTGCAAAGTACTATTTTCATGAAAAGTCGTCTCCGCAACTACTAAAAAGTGGTTGCCAAAAAAAAATTCTAAAGGTTTAAAAAATTTATACCACCCTTTCAGACTCAATATAACAATTAAACAGGCAAAAAATTTTAAAAATAAAAAATAGTGAGCAACATGGCCTGTATTTCACATGCCTGTATTCATTTCATTTTAACCCATACGGGAAAACAAGTCTGGACTACGATAAACTTAATCGGAAACAAGACAAAATTTCGACTTAGAAGAGAGAACTCCTGAACATAGGTGGAATTAGGACTGAGTTCCAAGGGGGGGGGGGGCAAGGTTTCTTTTTTCTTTTATTTTTTTTTTGAGCAAAATTAGTTGTAATCAGTCCCAGATTTATACTTAACGGGATACCTAAGGTATTTCAGGCATGAGGCACCAACGATAGTCTTAAGTCTACAATTGAAGACTTAGATGCAAGAACCAGTTTAGTCCAAACTTTTTTTAAAATTCATTTTTGCGTGTGGCCGATAGTATAGAAGTTCGGATTGCTGTAACAACGTACCTGGTTCTTGCATCAAGGCCCTCAATTGTGTTTTTCAGATTTAAATATCGAAAAATTGCCCGACAAAGTCTTCGAACCTTCGCCGTTCCCTTAAAGTCACTAAAGAGAGCTTAAAATTTCCCTTTTTGAAATTTTCGAGGGAGAGCTCCGTAACCCTTTTATCGGCAATATAGCCTAAAATTGATTTCAGTTGCAGAAAAAAATGCTCAGAGGGTACTAGTGTTTCCCCCAGACCAAAAAAGGGGCAGTGCACTTTCAGATAAAAGGGTATTTTTTTAAGAAAAGTTTTGTAAAACACAAAAGATGATTCTTTTACTTTTTGGTTTCTAGGTACATACAAACTTCAAGTGTTTTCGAAAGTAATTATTTTTAAAATATCGAAAAGCTTTTTGATGTTTAGTTTTGAAGGTATGCAAAATACATTCAAATATGTTCTAATCTGATTCTTCTGGATAAGTTATTGAAATGAGAGAGGGATGTTTCAAGGACAGGCTTATGTGAATCTTTACCTTTCAAAAAAAAATTTTGCTTTTGTTAAACTTTTTAAGGCGCAAGGAGGGTTAATCAAGTCAAAGTTTAACTTAAAAGTGGAAGGGCACGGCACACTCCCAAAAAATCTTGGGTGAAACACTCAGTAAACCTGTTCTCTTTCCTTTCAATGTTTTCAAACATATTATAAGATTATGTTTTTAAAATTTCAATGTCGAAAAATTCCGAAAGAAAGTCGCCGGTTTCCCTATAGTAACTACACCTAGTTTAAAATTGGATAGAGTATACTTCAGTTTTTAAATGCTTCCAAATGAGATCACTGAGCTTCCTCTTCTTTCAAAGTCAAATGTGACCAATGATAGTTTTGCGTTTTTGTAATAGTTCAAAGTCGAAATGTTTTTGTAAAGAGCTCCTGATGCTTCCCCGCTCCATTAATTTTACAAAGGGTAACCTAAAATTGCATTCCTAAATCTTCTCATTTTGAAGAATTTCAAGGAAGAGTCCTTGCCATTCTGTCGTAAACAAACTTATACTTCAATTTTGAAAAAAAAAAAAGTTTTTCTGGGGGAATTTACCTAATTCCTTCACTTTTTCGTGTTCTTCCTATGTTGACAGTAAAGAAGCCTAAAGATGTGCTTTTTCGAGTACAACCATTGGTTTCCTTCTTTGAAGGCCCAAAAAAAAATGTGTCTGGGTTTGCTTAATTTTACGTTTCACAATTTTCTTCTTTTAGAACTTTTAAGCTTGATTTAGAAACTTAAAGGAAAATAGGAACTAGCGGTAGTTCAATGTCTTTGCTCAATTTGGAAGAGTTGAGATCCGGTACTGGTTAATTTACCTTTTTTAATTTACAGAGGTGGGCCAAAGTATTCTTTTGCCGACTCGGCCAAAGTCAGCCAGTCTGCCACTGTTGCTAGCTTAATACCGTAGCAAACGAGCTAGTTTCATTCTAATCCGATTTATAGCGTCACCTATAGTTACTTTCCATTCCCAATTGAAATTAAGAAGTTAAATTTTAAAATTAAGTTTGTTTGTAAAGTAAAAATTTACAACAGAGTGAAAAAATAAATAATTGATCATCCTTTTTCCTTGCATTGGAACTCAAAATTTGGTTTTAAAAACTTCATAATACTATTTCAGGATCAAAAGAACTTGAAGTTGGTTCATTTAATGATGTAAAATTTCAAAACATTTTACGGGCTTTCACTCCGGAGTCCCCTGTAACTACCACTGTTTGTGGCTTGACTAGTTGGATGGGACCCTGAAGATGGATCTGACTTGTTGAACCCAACCAGAAATCGAGCAATCCCCAGTATCCGCAGAGGTATCGTTTCACTTGGAGGACTTTGTGACCACGAGCACATTTAACGTTCCTTAGTCACATTAATGAAGACGGTGGATCTTCAACCAGCAAGGATCGAACACGGGACCCTCCGGTCCCAAGTTTGATGCCTTACCAATCAGGGCAATTTACAGGCTGTAAAGCCTAAACCATTAGAGATTCACCATAAATATTTTGACCACTTTTGTAAATATATAAAAAAAGGAACCATGCTAAGTTTCAATACAATCCGAAACTGCGGGAATTGGAGCAAATTTGACCGACTTTTGCATATTTTCTAAAATAAATTTAAGAAATAAAAATATTATTGAAAAAAATGATTAAAATAAGCAGATATAAAGTAGCATATGGTGAAAAAACTTTCTAACATTAAAAAAAATGATTGAAATTTTTGCAGGATGCAAAAAGATTGAAATCTCAGACAAGGTATGCAATTTTTGGCGAAACACGTGTTTGACATCGTTAGCAAAGATATTTCACGCAAAGATGTCCCACTCCGGTAGAAACGTATGTAACCTTCCTTTCGACCCCTGACGAAAAAGTGGTTCGACCAAAAAGCCGACATTCAGGAACAGGTTGGCGAGACAAGTTTGGGAAAAAGCGTGCTTGAATGATCGAAAAGGCACTAAATCGCCAATGCTGATGTCGCTGCATTTGCAATGCGAATCCGGAGGTGAAGATATTTTCTCTATTCTCTCCCCTCGGCAAAAGCAATGAAAGGGAGGTAATTAAGCCTCATTTGTACGGTGGTTCATTGCTAAAGGGTAGTAAAAAAGTCATTGTAGAATCGTCAAGCGTAAGTTAGCTACACGTGATTTAAAAGAAATGGGGCGAAATAAGAATGGCGCAAAAGTATGAAACGAGTAAAAATTTTGAATCCTTAAAAATAAATTAATTTTGCAGGACAAAAGAAAACATGCGTTGTTTTTCACTTCCAAATTTTTTTTTCTTTTGTTCTTTTTTTAAATCACAATTTGCTGAACACCAGGGCCTGTCATCAGTCGGTGGACCCTGGTATCAGATATTATAAAGAAACCGCTTGTGAACCCCCCCCCCCTTTCACTTGATTTTTACGCGACACTTTTACCTCTTACATATCCCCCCCTCTCTTAATTCTAAAAAGAGAGTACTAGTGGGTTGGTAAGATAACTTTATATAAAAAGTACTAAATAAACGATCAGCAAACTTCAACATATTAATTAATTAGCATACTAATTAACATCAGAACTAAACATCCGAAATTTAAATATTTTATTTTAGTTACTGGAAAAACCAAAGCATACTTTTTCATTGTGTTCGTGTGTTTTTAACTGTGGATTTTTGCAGTCACAATGTTCTAGACTTTTGATAAATGCTAAACACGTCTGTTATTTGTTCCCAAACGTGCTAAATACCCCTTACGTTGTTGTAAAACAATTGTTAGAAGATCTTCGAAAAAAAAAATTCATTTATTGAATTATCTTCTCAAATCAATTTGGCCAGCCTGAAAAATTGAGACGGATGGACATTCTCCCTATCCAATTCTAAGTTCCACAGTAATTCTTAAAGCACGTGAATCAATTATATCACTGATATAGTAGAGATAGGCAATTTGCAATTATTCAAGTACATATGCATTTTCTTAAAATCTGAGCTCCCGTTATGTGTATGTGTGTGCATCTGTCTGTCGCTCTCTAGCACTAAAATGGATGGACAGCTTTATTTAAAAAAAAATTTCGAAAGGAGAGTTGATCGAGAGTGTTTTTAGCTAGGTTGCGTCTTTGGATGACATTAATTAACGAAGATATTAATTAAAAACCTCTAAAATGTTTTTTGCGATTTTTGCAGTGAGAAAGTTAAAAATTTCAAAATTTAATACCAAAATTTAGAGAATTTTTTTCCGCATCTGATAAAATGTGTTTGGAGCTTCTATCTTTCATAAAATTGGAATTATGACGTTTTTTAAAGCAGATTTTAATAACGGCTAAGCCTTTATTCACGCGATTGAAAACCGAATGGGGTTGCTTCCTTCAGTCAAAAGTAGTACTTTTAGTCACTAAAATTGATAGAATAAGCAAAATAAAATAAAATAAATAAATAACATAACCCAGAAAATTCTTTCATTTTCCCAACAGTTATTTTTTAATTAATTTTTTAATATGTCCGATTTTTCAAACAAGGCGTGGTCTTGGTGACGTCACAAATGATGCTCTTTGACGCATCTTTGTACCGCGTTTCCACGTCATGATAATCAAGAAACGAATTAAAATTGCGCTCTGCGCTTGCTATTAACCATATCGTTGCCGATACACCTGAGTAAAGATGCGAATTAAATATTTTGCTCCGTGAATGGCATTTCATCATTTGTGATGTCATAGGCAAGAAATGTAAACAATGAAAGCGCGCAGATTTTAGCATTTTTTAAAAATATTAAACTTAAACAAATTATTTAAAAAATGGTCAGATCCTGTGTTTTTAAGCATGCTCTTTCAGAAAAAAATACTTTTAAAATTTTGGAAACGACACCATTCATTGTTGGCCAACAAGGAAATTAAAAGCAGTGATTCAAAGTTTTTATCTGTTGCCAGTTTCTATTTAATAGTAAAAAAAAAAATACTTGACTTTGATTTTAATTAATATAAGACTTTTAAAAGGATTTTCAATTTTCCCTCTTGATTCTGCAGTTGCGACTCAATCGGGGTTTTTTAAAATTTTTAATTTTATCGTTCCTTACGCATTTGCGTTTTATTCCGCAATTTTAACTTTAGGACAATAAAAGTCTTCAGATTTCAAGCGATAAATGTTCACATTTTATCCTTATCAACTAGAAATCAGTCCGCAGACCTTTTCACGACACATATATAGTGACCTTTATAACTTTTTCCTGAAAATCACCTTTTTGGACAGCGTTTTTATATGAAGAAGGTTTTTCAAAAAAGTACAGAGATAAAAGTGTTACATGATGTTCTGTATTTAAGAGTTTTTTTTTTTTTTGAACTATTAAAGCTTAACAAAGAGTAAATATTAGGTTTATTTTGCATTCAGTATTATAATGCTTCTTGAAAACACAAAAAGCATTTCCCCAATAAGAAAAATATGCATGTTTGAACACTCAAAGTTATGATTGAAAGCTAGATAATGATAAGAAATTCTCTTCATGATTTGAGCCGCACTTTTCTTCGTTTGTGGTGTCATTTTCTTGGAATTTTTGAAAACTATAGGAATGCTTAAATTGTCCTTTCTGAAACAGAAAGGTTATTTTGTCCTTTTGAGTGCGTTATGAAAAGTGCTTAGTATTTAAAAAAAAAAAAAATTATGTTATTTAAGCGCTTTTATTATACTTGGCCTGATTGTCTAGGAGAAATCTGAGCCCTGGTTTTGCTTATATCTCTTCTATTAGATCACTTAGAGACTTCAGGATTTCACTAAATGATTTGCTTAATCTTAAGGTACAACTTAGCACTGAAAAAATAAAATTCTAAAATAAAATAATTATTTCAGTTAAGATGAAAAAGTATCATGTAATTTCCCCATTAAATGTTTAAATATAAAACCCATTGTTACAAATTTCGTTGCCTTTCAACACTAATGTTAAAAGCAATCATAATGAAAATTTTGAATCAAGGCTCCTCTGAAGCAAGCATGAAATTAGCAAATGTAAATCCTACAGAGGAACAAGGATTAAATTTTAGTGCCTACTGCTTAAAGTTTTATACACGTACATAGGTTTTCTTCCCTTTTAGTGGGGAGCATTTATATTAAAAACGTCAGGGTAAAATTATTCTATTTCTGAAATACATTTACACTAAAAAGAATAAAAGAACAGAATATTTTTAAAAATACCAAGCACTTTTCATAATGCACTCAAAAGGACAAAATAATTTTTCTAGATCAGAAAGGGCAATTTAAGAATTCTTGTATTTTTTCGAAAATTCTAAGAAAATGACACCACAAACGAAGAAAAGTGCGGTTCTAGTCATTTCAAACCAAACTTTCCCAATAAGAAAAATATGCATGTTTCAACACTCAAAGTTATGATTTAAAGCTAGATAATAATAAATCCTCTTCATGACGTGAGTCGCACTTTTCTCCGTTTGTGGTATCATTTTCGAAAACTACAGGAATTCTTAAATTGTTCTTTGTGACTCAGAAAAATTATTTTGTACTTTTGAGTTCATAATGAAAAGTTCTTGGTATTTTTAAAAAAATTCTGTTATTTGTTTGTTTACAAAATAAGTCAATTTTTGTTCTGCGCACTTGGTTTGCAATGGAAACACAATGTTGTCAGCCCCGCTTAATCTTGTAACGAAAACCCCGCTTATACGAATAAAATCTCCAGGAACCGAATATTTCCCAATGTTAGATATTTCGGAATGTTAGGGATTCCGCTTAATCGAACAATTTCCCCGGTTAATCGAATAACAGTGATCAGCTTTCGCATATGTTTTAGCTGAGAAAATTTTTGAATACATTAAAAATTAATTAAGAGCAATTACTGACGCAAAAATTAAAAATTGTATTTTTCAGCAAACAACCGGCAGGGGAAAAAACATTCATAATCTATCAAAGCATATCCACTATTCTATTTATTTTCTTTTATCGTTGCCATTACCAACAGACAGTTGATAATTAAATTAAAAAACACAACGAAATATAAACATTGCAGAAGATAAGAAATTGATAGATATTAATTGCGTAAAACACGGTAATTGAAGTTAGAAAGGTGTTCTCAAAATACCTTGAGCAAGGAATTCACTATTATGGAGTGTCTCCAAAAAATATTAACTGAAAAAAGGTGTCGAAACAAAGATTCACTACCCACAGTTGTAAGTGACATATAATTTTCATACGTACTTTTATTTACTTAGCTTATTTAAAACGCTTTTTAATAAAAAAAACATGTTACTTCTATTACTTAGAAATTGATTTATTACAACGTTTTAAGACAAACGTTGTCAATCAGGAAAAATAAATAAAATTTCCCCGCTTAATCGAATAATATTTCTTGGAACTCACGGTGTTCGTTTAAGCGGGGCAGAGTACCAGTTTTCCATTCAGTAGGGGAAATTCATCACAGACCGCCAACAATCAAGAAAAACCATCGTTCAGCTTGCCTTAAACCTTATTATAGTATTGCACCATTGATATCCTTAGACCTCATTAACAATTGCACTGATGATCTCCGGGGGGGGGGGGGGGGGGGGGGGGACTAACCTTACGGACATAGCTTTTTCTTCCGTGCCTCTGGGGGTGATGGGGTAGTGATTGGTGTTTTCGGAGGAAAGGAAGAGAAGAGAGAACTAATAAGAAGAGAGATGGGGAAGGCGGGAAGCCAGCGGTAAATGTATCTTTACAGAGTTTCCTAAAAAGTATCAGCGGCTAGGATAATTCAGCATTTTTCCAAAAATCATTAGTGGGTTCCCTTATTAAGCGTGCAAGTTACTCCGATATTCGATAAAGTTCGATAATTTTCCATGATTAAGTAGGAAGAGAATAAGCTTGATCCATTTCGCCGTATGAAACTATTCAAAATAGTTATACCTGGATGGAAACAATTAAGAACTCATGTTTAAAACTATTTTCGTCCAGAAATGTACTCGAGAGAACTCTTACTGAAACTTCACTTTGACAAATTCAACAGGTTCTAATAAAAGTGAAAATGTTTTAGATTGTGCAAAAAAAAAAAAAAAAAAAAAAAAAAAAAAAAATTTAACAAAGGTTGGTATCATGATAATGAGTGATAGTCTTTCAATGATGAAAAGTAATGAAATATGTCTAATTTAAAAAATAACTTTGATCCCACAAATTCAATTCATTTCTGTTGAAATCATTGAATGTTTTTCATAATACAATGTTTTTTATGCTACGTACTACAGCCTATATAGAGCTAATATTCTAATGATCAATAGGCAATTTCATTAGTTATTTCCTTTTATATTAAATTTATCTTGACTTCAATCAGTTTGGTATGTATGCTCATTTTCCCAATTGTATTGTTTGCATCAAAAATAAAGATTGCATTAAAAATTTGAGTCAATAAAATTCATAATACACTGAAACACTTGATTACATAAAATAAGAATATTTACATGATTAGTTCATTAGTTTGCTTCCATATCATTACATTTCTTATTGTTGTTAGGTCAACAAATTAATTACACACTATATTTCACTAGAAATCTGCTCAGATGCAATAACAAATAAATTGGTTAGAGCAATTTTTTTTTTTTTGTCATTTTGAACTGAAAAACATTTGAATTGCAACAAGCAACATTTTGAATTCGATTTTGTGAACAATTGCAGGAGAAGATTGAAAACTCAAGTCCCAAATTGTATCCTTTCTTCGAAAAAATGTAAGCAATAATTAAATAATATACTATTTCCATTTTAGAACAGTCTCAAATTTCATTCTATGTATTAGACTAACTTATATTGCGTAATATAGAATAACATTGCAACTGTAACAAAAACCCTTTAAAGCGGCCACCCATTTTGAACGGCCGAAATTTTGCGGAACGAAGGGGTGGCTGCTCTTAGAGGTTGCACGGTTAAGGTATATTTGCAGATACTAAGGACCTAGACGCCAAAATAAAATTTGATTCATATTGTTTGTTCAATTTATGGTTTAGGCTACTTTTACGATATCTAACACTTTCTGCGCAATTCCTAAAACAGATAGTCCGTGGGGCAGTCAACCATATTGTTTCATTCTACGACAATGGAATTGCAAAATGAAAAAAACAGCAGAAATGAACAAGAAAATATTCCATGGTTAAAATACTAAAATATCTTGATTCGAAGTTTTATTCATAGTGTATTATACAAAAGAATCAGAGCTCAATTACCAACCAGACCAATTAGGCTGTTGGCCATGTGTCCCCAATTTTTAAGAGCCCCAAAAATACTAAAATTGCTGTAGTTTCTATTTAAGAAAATTAAGGTACTCTCCTGAATTTATCTACAGTTTTTCACGTGTACAAGTGTGGGTTGCTTTGAATAAGTGATTTAACACCTGAACACCCCTGAAACTACCACCCCTGATTCTTTATTAATGCTTTTGTTTATAAGGTTTGACTGTAGAAGACCCCCAAAAAAGTTTGTTTATGGTCTACATTAGTCGGACCCTGAAAATATTACATACAAAGATCCAATTCGTTACACATCACGCAAAGCGAATATATGCATTGCAAGAACTTACAAGTTGACCGTAATTCGTTGAAGCCTTGTTACTAAACTTGCTAGATATTTACTGCATGTAATGAGTTTTTCTGAATGTAACTAGACTGCAAACTGATTATAGCAGAGCAAATATGCTGGAGGCAGTCCTTGTTTCAGAAGCCTACACTTTGATTTAGAAATGCATAAAATGGAGTTAAAACTGCATAATTTGGGTAAAGCAGCTGAAATTATCTGAAAACTAGAGCTGCTAGAGAAAAATTAATTTCATATTTTGATTCAGAGCCCCAAATTTATCTAAAATCAGTCCTCAAACTCTGGGCACCGAAAATACAACATTTTTTTTGTGCTGTAAAGTAGATGCTGGGACACTTGGTGTTCCTGTCAAAGGGGTAAAATTAAGCAAAAAAATATTAACTACTTTTAAATTTATTTCTTCGTTTAAACCATTTCTTTAAATTAAAAAAAAGAAGAATACTCCCCTAAAACAACTCCCGTAGCAGACCAAAAAGGTTATTTTGTTTTTACAACCTCAATGATATAAATCAGCAAAAGTGGAAATAAATAATGTTTCTTCGGGGAAATTTAGGGCGAATTTATTTTAATTAGTAGATGCATCAGTTCGCACAACGCTCAGGGGGTCGAACGGCGCGATGACACTTTTTCCAGGCCCACTCAAAGAGAAAAATCACGGTATCAGTCGCGGTTTTTCAACAGTAGCAAATGAGTACATTAGTTAAAAGAGAAGAACGATTGAACATCTGGAACTCTTCAAATCTTCAGATACAAAAGGCTTTAGAATCTCCATGGGGGGTGTGTCTCCCCGACCATGCGAGGAAATGGCAACCCTCCGCCAAGTCAGTTCACCGTTGGCGACGAATTTGTTCCTAAATGTCGGCTTTTGTCCCAAAACATGTTTTCGTTAGTATTTTATTTTTCTCTGCGGAGCTTACAAACTGGTCTCGAAGTGGAAGTTCTTCTCCTTTATCTATATTCTTTGTCGTTAGTATGTTGCCCAAATATACGTTTCCCAATGGCAAAAAGTTTTGTAGCTGTCTGCGACAAGCTTTTAGAGCTTCATAATCTGTCTGCAAAAGCCTTTTTTTAAAATAATTTTATTTGAAATAAGGCAGGAGGAATAAGGATTTGAGATAAGCTCCCCCCTTCAAAGACCAT
Source organism: Uloborus diversus (assembly GCF_026930045.1). NCBI lineage: Eukaryota > Metazoa > Arthropoda > Arachnida > Araneae > Uloboridae > Uloborus > Uloborus diversus. The sequence continues at coordinate 57,742,000 of NC_072732.1, read as the reverse complement.
GGGGCACCTCTCTAAGTTCTATGAAGCACTCCCCTCTCAAGAACGAGACCCCCTCCCCAAACTGAGACCAAAATCTTTCTCAAATTACCTCCCCCCTCCACCAAAATTTTTTTTACGATGCAATCTGATGACCCTATGCCCTTGGTGGGCACCTGACATTTGCAAACATGTATTGGCTATTGAACAGGTGTCTGTCCAGGATTTTTCAGAGTTCATTTTTTTTTTTTTTTTGTGAAAAATCAATTTATATTAGGAAAACCAAATAACTTTGTGCGTGTGTGTGTGTGTGTGTGGGGGGGGGGGATTGTAAAATGAAATTTCAAATTGAATGTTTTTGTAATTTTTTTCTTTTTTCCCTAGATAACACTTTTTAAGGTTTTCAGGGGGCAAGGAGGAGCCTCAGTGTTGTGTCTCTGGGAGATAGGAACCCTCTAAGTATATTAAAGCTATACACCATTCCACATTATATTAAATTATGATATAAATGTTAATTGGTAATTTTTTATGTACATATTTTAAATGATTATAACGAAAAAATAAAATTCAAGCTGTGGTTGAGCATTTAACTATTTGAAACTCTTAAAAATATCAGAATTTTGTTTAAAACTTCTAAATTTCCTGATTTCAATTTATTTGTTTACCTCTTAACAAAGTGTACCAATCAGAAATTCGAAAAATCCGATTCTCAAAGTGGATGCAAAGAGATCACAATTCTGAAAGTAAAGGCTCCAAGAGTATGAAAACGGATCATAAAAGAAATTTTTTTAAATTATTTTCGAACCGCATTTTAGAAGCCTATGATAAACATCTCACTAATATCTATCAATAAAGTTGCAGCAAAAGTAAACCATCTATTCAGCATTTAAATTTTTGACTCTTAAACAAAAACGAAATTCAGTTTTAAAAATCTTGAAATGATGATTTTAATAGACCTTAATTTATTTGCTTCCATATAGAGCGCAGTTAGCTTGAAAAAAAAAAGAGTAAAAATTCAACTCTTATATCGGATGCAAACAGATTAAATTTTTTTTTTTTAAATTAAAGCATTAAAAGTATAAAAACGATAAATAAAAAGTGTATTAAAGCAAAATAATTTGAGAATTACTATTTAACAGGTCTGCATGATGAATGTTATTAATATCACTGACATAGTCACTGAAAAAAGTCCTTACACTGCATTGTCAGAGAACTTTACAACAACACCACTGCTAATGATGTGATAAAACAAACAAGCAAAATTCTTCACTATGTTAGTTATCACTTGTCCATTGGCGTTATGCTCTTGTTTCCCTTCAAACATCGTGCTAATCTTTCGCCTTTTACTAAAGATTACCATTGGCGTCGTCAGCTGAAATTTATTGGAGGGGGGGGGGGGGCATTCTGACTCATTTTCAAGTTGCATTAAGAAAATTTCGCATAAATATATACATATATATATATATATATATATATATATATGAGGAAAACTTGACATCAAATAGAAATGGATTTACATTCAATACAACACTTTTCAACGGGTACATCATTGCACAATAAGAAAAAAAATTAAATACCAACAAATACAGTTTTTCTAGACTGCACATGGGATACGAATATCCATGCTATTTTTTTTTTGTGATCAATTTCGTCCAAGATGTTTTTGTGAACATAACATAAAGCAACATGATTCAACCGCTTTTGTGTCATAGTCCACCTTTGATACAATTTCAGCTTCAAGCTGTCCTCAAACATGTGGGGGGGGGGGGGGGATTTCTTGGACGCCCCCCCCCCCCAGCCGCGAAGCCCATGCTTGTATCACAGAAGTATGCTGACTTTTCTTTTTATCCACAGAAATATGCATTATTTTGATTTCAGATTTGATTTTTCAATAAACAATTTGAAAAAGATCGTTTCATCTTGGTTTATGTGTGCGGTGGCAGTAAGCGAACGATCACGTGTGCATTCTCTCCCTGCTTCAACAGTTCATGCAAATAAATGTCCGACAGTCGCGGACAACTTTTTTTTCTCTGCTGACAACCTTTTTTTTTTCTGGACATCTTTTATTTTTTTATTGCGGACAGAACTGTCCGCGATAGGGTTTCCTTGTCCGAGAAGAGGTTGCTGTGTTGCACGCGGCGTTTCTGCCACCACTGGAGTTTTCGGCAGACATTGCAGAGGATATTAGCTTGAAGAGGCGAAACAGAAAAAAATGAGAAAACTGGAATCAAACTTAAGATAGTTTTTAAAAAAATTAATTTTCAGAAAATTAAGGACTTTTTTAGGGACCTTAATTTTGCTTGATAAAATTGTTTAAGGAAGTACGAACCCAGAATAAGCCACAGAAAAAGAGGCGAGACAATTGGCTTAGAGAGAGAAGTTCTAACAGGAAAAATTGGCAGGCTGCCATCTAGGCTTTATTACTATTACGGCTTTTCAAAATCCTAGGGAAATGAAATGTTCCTTAACAAAATGCATGAATGTAGTGGTACCAGGTTCGATTGTCAATTACCTGATATTCCAGAGGTGTTATTCTGACATACAGAGACAGATACATAGATACTCTCATATTTTTATTGTGTAGAAATAACATGGTTTGTAACTATAGCTAAATGCAGAAGACCCCCTCCCTCCCCTTTCAAGAGCAAAGTAGGAGAGGGAACTGAGAAATTCAATCAGATGAAGAAAGATTTGTAAACATTTCAGTCCAGTCAAATTAAGGGAAAAATACCCTTAACTTAGGCAAAACTTCAACAGAAGGTTTTTCAATTGTTTTTATGTTAGTAACTCAAACAGAATAACGTATCCAAAATCGGACAAAATTGGTTCACAGAAACGTCCCCAAAATCTGATTTGAAAATGGGGGGCTAGTGGCCATTATCTTCAATAAATGTAAGCTAGTATTCTTCTTTGAAACATATTAAAAAAAACACATTTAGCCTTCTCAACTGGAATAATCACAAAGTGTCTTGGTTAATGCTTCATGTCACAAAAATTAGATAGAACTGATCATCACTTGGATAATTTGACCATCCCGATAACTTGACACATTTGTTTCCCTGTCTAATACAATGATATGTTCATATAGGTTGAAAAAATATGGTTACACTATGTAAGTTTAGAGGTAATTCTCTTTAGTCGACTACTACATAAACTATAAAAAAAAAAGAAATTTGCTTACTCTGGAAACATTTAACAAGAGGTGACCTTATGCCAATTTTCATTTGTTAAAATGAAATACATATGGCTTGAGACTTTTCATTTGTGAACTATGTGAAAATTATAATCGCTTTATTAAATAATTTAATCTTTTGTGAAACCCTATCTCTCTCTCTCCCCCCCCCTTTTTTTTATAAGAATCCCATTCTCTGATCTCCCATTCTACACAATATTGTTTCAGGTCTAACAGCTGAAGATGGTGTTAATACTGATGAATTCCACTTACTCGGTACAAACAATTTCTAAAATGATAGGACAGGAAGTGTTTAGGTACTCTGCTGAAAGATCAGACAAAGTAAAAACAATAGGATCACATGCTGCTATTTGTAATAAAAATGATCCAGATATACTGATAGATGTAGCAATCCCTTTTCAAAGAACGATGATTATTGCCTTTTGTGGTGAAATGAATCTTGCAGATATTTGGCTTTGTGCATACATTGTAGCGTTATTTGAAGCTATGATGAGAAAGGCAACAAAATCCCATTGAATCAAGCAGTAGTCAAAAGCATTAAAAATTTGTGTAGTGAAGAATCTGAAAACATGGTACAGGCAGACATATGTTTTAGATGGAGGATCTTTCTAACATCACCTTTTTTTGTGCAGTAACGATACTTATGGGCACATTGCTTTTTCTTATGTTAATTTTGTTCTTAAAACGTACGGAAAATCTACTGCTGTTTTTGATGGCTACAGAGAATCCCAACTATCAAAAATGCCTCTCACTGACAACGCTATATAAAATCCAGTCGAGACATTAATTTCAGTCTGTGCATGCATTTCTTCGGGAAAGAGGAAAATTTTGACTAGTGGAAAAAACAAGCAAGCAGTGATTTATATAGGGGATTTATTTATTCTTATGAGGGATTTATTGCAGAAACAAAGGGTTCTAAACATTGACGGTAATGCTGATGGGAAAATTGTGCATGCTGCTTGTACCCGCGTCTGCACATGTGCTTATTGTGAGGCTCCGACTGTGACAATGTTTACCTATGTTTCGGAAAATAGGAAGGGGTAATTGGTGCTTAATTGAGTTCAGAAACTTTCTTAGTTCTTCAAAAATATTCCAACTAAAATCCGAGTCAATAACACATCTATTTTTTAATAAACTCCCGTAAAAAAGGCAAACATTGTCAAGGTCAGAGCTCAACTAACCAGAGCTGCGCTATACCACAGTAATGAACAAAGACACTGTTTTGATGATTTTGCTTCTGTATCAAGTGAAGAATAGGGTCAGTGGGGTGGAATGGGTAGTTTATTAAACTTTCGAGTTACAGAAAAAAAAACTTAAAAAAAACAATAATAAAAACACTCATATTATTTACAATAGTTTGACTTAATTTTGGTTCCAGAAAAAACTGAATGGAAACAGTCTGTTTAGTGGCAGATTTCTTGCAAGTTATATTGCAAAAATCAAAACTGATATCATTGAAACTTTGTTTTCAGGAGTTTGTATTTAGATAGCATTTTATTGCTGTTATTTTCATTAAAGGAAGTCTCCTTTGTCCACTGAAAAAAAATCAGAAAATAAAAATTCCATAGATTTTAAGAAATATGTTAAGATTTTTAAAGTGGGGTGGAATGGGTATAATATTAGGCTTAGTGACTTTGTGGAATTAACATTTTTTCTCATTAAAAGTTATTCTCTGAAGTAAGTTGTTCATTTTATCAAAAGTTTAATATTCTGGAATCCTTATGTTATGGAGTTGCTTATGGTTGCACTAAATCTGGTTGGATGGAAGGCAATCTTTAAAGAATAGTTCAAACTTTTCGCAAGGTATCTGAAAAGACATGCAAGACAGCTGACCTATGAAACTGTAAAACATGCTATTGATAACGAAATTATCACTTGCCTACTGCCCGATACAAGTCATACCATGCAACCACTAGACAATGCCAGAGCTGACTAAATAAATTGAAAACCAGTCTGATCAAACAACCATTCCACTAAGCTTATGTTGAAGTACAATATCTATAGAAGATTAGGTGCTAGTTAAATACATTAAGAAATTTAAAAAGTATTTCATTCCGCAAGTTCTAGAACCTTTATATACTCGTACTTATGTTGTAAAAATTCTTTAGAAGTCTTTGATGGGGTTGTAAATGCAACATATTTTATATTTAGAACAACACATTCTAAAATTGCAAAAACCAGATTACTTTTCTTTCAAATGACTTTAATCAATGATTTAAAAAGAAAATTTGTTTGAAATCCATTAAACCTAACTTAAAAAAAAAATTCAAATCTTTGACAAATGGGATAAAATTATATTAGAATGTGCCAGAAAAAGTATGTAAGAAATTGAGAAAATTTCCAAACATTTTCAGTGCCTTTTATATATTTGCTATTTATGTGCTATTTATTTAAACAATCTTGAAATATAAAGGCAAACCCTCCACTTATACACAAGTAATTACAGTACATATTTTTAGTTATTTATGATTTAGTTAGACATTTAGATATTTGGGGAAGATGGATGGGCATGGACATGTGAAGTTTAGTAAGTAAATGTAAAAACTCAGTAAAGGTTTTTAACTGTTGAATATCAAATTTGAATAATTTAATAATCATTTCAAAAATGCCCGTTTTTATATCCATTCCACCCCACCTGACCCTAATGGGTTCAAACTGTATTACATCAGCGATATAAGTGGATTAACTCCTAACCCTGTCTACGATATTCTGAACATGTCATCTTCACTATAGGTCGCCAAAACTGCAACTTATTTTCTTATTATACAGGCTGTAATAGTATGTATCTAGATTTTTTTTCAATCAAAAAAAGTTCAGCGCTTGTCAAGCTGATGAAAGATGCTGAGCTCCGCTCTGTTGCAAACGTTTTTCCACTGACTCATGCTCACACTAAGAAATTACAGTCACCATGGGTGCCCACCTGGGGGGGGGGGGGATGTTATGGCACAAATAGCGACATTTAAATTTTGGGGGAAATGGGGTATTTTGACAGGTATTTTTTTCATTTGGGTGGAGGGTGCTCTTGCTTCTTGGGGAAGGGCTCTTCATATTTAGGGGGTGTGCCCGCAATCTTAGGGGGAGGGGCACCTTGCAGTCACTAGGAGAAAAGCAATGCTTCAACTATATGAATCTCAAGTCATGGAATCTGCAGACATACTATGGCATCGAATGTTGGAAGCGAAGGTAGCTACAGCAAAATCCGTTATTACACCTGAACGTTTACCTTCAACTAATTCGCCCACAAAATATCATAGCTACAGAACATACTTACAGATAAAGCTTATACAGGGCTCCCAACACATTTTAGCTTCAGAAAGGGTAAAAGAAGACAATCAAAAAGGGGACTAAAGAGGACCTGTTACGATCAAAAGGAGGACCGTGAGAGGACCACTCATAGTTAAACACAGGGAAGCACAAAAAGGCAAATTAGTTGCCAGCTAGGTTAAATTCGTTAAGATAATTCGTTAATTAACTATAATAATGACACAATTCCTTTATCGCCTGTAAAACTGATCTTTTTATCTATTGAATAATATAATTTACACAAATATTTGGATGAGGGGGGGGGGGGCTACTTAGTTTAGCACTTAAGGCAGCCTCTTTAGAACTAAATAGGCATAATGATACATTTTGACTTGAACCAGGGATACTGGTAGTCTCACTGAAGGATAGATGCAGCTGCGCTTCCTCTTTATTTAGTTTAAAATTATTTTTATGTTTTTCTGTCATGTAATGCTTCTTAATAGCATTATCATACACCAAACAAAAAAACGTTATTCTCTTGCTGTTTTCCCCAGTCTCTAATTTTGTTCCCATTTTCATTAGTTTCATCTAACTATTTTCTAAGAAATTTGCACTTCCCCATGACTCACGCTGAAATCTAAAAAATATTGTTTTGATTTTCAACAAAGCTACAACTGAGTTTATAATAAAATTATTTTGTATTTGGACTTTAAATTTAATCTCTTATCACAGGGTTCATACAATTTAGGGAGAAAAAATTTAAGCACTTTTCAAGAGTAAAAAAATATTTTAAGGTACTACCCTAAATTCGCACTATAAATATTGCATGCAGATTTCATTTAATGCTAACATATAAATAACAGGAAGTAATATAAAAAGTAGAGGAAAACAAACTGCTTTTTCTACAAGAGACTCTTTGATAAAAGATCTGCTGTATTGAAAGTTTTCCTAAAAATGTCTGAAATGCTTAATGACAAAGAGAAGCAGATCACATAAGGCTTAGTTTTGCAACTTTCATATTCAAAGTATATTTTCAAGAATCATAAAGCTTAGATTAAAAAAAAAAATCTATGACTGCAAAGCCATGAGTGCTTTGAACTTTTATGGGGGGGGGGGGAGGGCTAATTCCCCTCTTTAGCAGGCATCATGACAATGAAATGATGTACATAAATTCAACTTAAAAATTTTATAATTCAAATTTATTTAAAAAAAAAACAGTTAAAATATTATGCACTCAATTGTTTACATTTAATATCCCCCTATAAAAAAACAGTAATAATCGAAAATAAGCTAATAGTAATTAAAATTAAGTTTACAAAACTAGAAATTTGCATTAAAAACAAAAAAAAAATTGTAATTTTTTAATTATTTAAATAAAAATTAAAACTAGTTAATCTAATGTAGCATGTCAAAACAACTTCAAATTGCCAAATATATTAAAATATTTATTATATGCAAAACGTTTGAAAGCTCAGATAAGCAAATTTTCACGAACCAAGCTCAAATTTTGGCATATTTTCCATAAAATAAATTTATTTTCTACTAAATTAAACATAAAACATGCTAATCTAAGGTAGCATTTGGGAAAATGACATTCGATTGGGTAAATAATTTTAATATTTTCATGATGCAAAAAGATTGAAATTTCAAACACTAAAACTCATTTTCCACGATGTCAGAGTAAGTTCAATGTTTTCATAGTTTCCAAACTAATTCCCTCGTTAATTACTGAAATTAAACAAAAAATAAGCTAATCTAAAGTAGTATATGTCAAAATAACTTCCTACTGTCAAAAATATCAAATTATTTACAAGATGCAAAAGGATTTTAATTTCGAACGCGAGAAGCAGTTTTCCGCGAAGTCTGAGTAAGTTCAATGTTGTCATGGTTTCCAAACTAATTCCTTTGTTAAATATTGAAAGTACCTAGACGACCGAGCCTCGCTCGGCTTTAAAAAAATTATTTTTTGTCAACCCGTGTTTTTCTAAAGTTCGATACTTTTTCAAATATACAAGAAAAGCATCACGTTAACGAAATATTAAGGTTCTCGATGCTTTTGAGAAACGAGAGATATACATGTAAACACTTCATCAGCATTATAATCATTTCAGCTATAAGAAACCTACTGCTCAATATTGGCCTCCTCTCCCCCACAGTCATCCACCTAGGGAAGCTCTGAGCTGGTTGCGAATAAATATTTAACGCACAGTATTGCCAAAAAAGTAGTTTCTAAGACCAAACATGGCGACAATAAATATGAAAAAGTGATTGAAAATTTGCCGCTACCTTCTTATAACACTAAAGTACCAAACAAAGAAGATCCTGAATGCAGCTAAATCAACATTTTGCTTTGAACTAACTGTTAGGGGAGGCTGGGGTAATAAGAGACAAAAATAAAATTATACTAATATTCCAAAAAACTTGAAACAACTATATCATATTAACTGCATTAAATGGACTCCTCTTGATTTTTTAGGCGATTATTTAACTTAAATATTTTGGTTTAAAAAATGTTCAAAAATTTCAATAAATTCTGGTCTCTAATAACCCCATGTGGGGTAATAAGGAACTAAGGCTGCCACTCTTCAAATATAGCAAGGTAAACTCCGGTGGAGTAATGAGAGACATCTGAAAACAATTCTGAATACGCCAATATATTTAAATTTTTGATATTTTCATCCGTTTAAAAATATTTTTTTTCTCAAAAATTAATGTTTACAAATGTGTTTGGGAAATTCATTTCTTATAGTTCTAGGTCCTAAATAACATAATATTAGACTTAATGATAGTTCTAATTAATGAACATAAACTTAGGAATCGATCAAAACCATCAATCTCATTTAAAGTGGCCAGAAAATATTTAAAAACTTCTCTAAAGGATAGTCGAAAATATGTAAAAAACGTGTCTTTAAAGTTTGTGTTATTAGAGGTTTTTTCTAAAGTATAAATGAACTTTGGCTATTTATTATCTAATAAAGTAGTAGTGATTTATCAGTAACTTACAGACATTCTACAGATAAAATAATACATTTATAACATCTAAATATGGTCTACTCTGATGAGTATAGCTGATTTTAGATTTAGGCTATGTTAAAAAAAAAAAAAAAAATTCTATGAACTTGCGAAACTTAGACTAACCATCAAACTCATCGTATTTTACCTAAAACAAACAAATTTGTTAGTATGGGGTAATAAGAGACACCTGTCTCTTATTACCCCTACAAAAAATAAAAATGGGTTAGTAAGAGACTGGCCTATAACCTGTAAGTAAAGGAGACTTTCAAGATTTCAAAAAATAGTACTGGTCAAAAGTTTACATATCAATAACTCCCAAACACTTCACCTACAAAATGTCGAGAACTTTTAAGGTAAGATCAACGTGAAGGTTCTTTTCATTGCATGAAAAAAAAAATCAAAACATGTTATAAACTTTTAAATAAGTGTATTGTAATAAAGTATACATATGGTTCTACATATTACATATTTTTAAAGTTGTCTAAGAATATTTTTTTTTGTGATTTTTTCACTGCGTCTTTATTATCCCTGTCTCTTATTACCCCGGCCTCCTCTACATTTTGTTTCCACTGTACAATTTTCCTGTCATTAATTAAAAGACTTTGAACTTGGAGCCAATTTTACTCTGTAAATCGGTTTTTAACCCAAAACTTCCTTCTATACTATGTCCGTGATTCTAGATTTTATCTCAATCAAGATTTTCATTTGGAATAAGTACTTTTAGTGGAGTTGGTCACTTTACACCAGAAAATGCTACATGCAGCGTGCTATCCATAAAAACTGATGATCCACAAGTCACTCCAACAAATTATAACAACAAAATATAAACAGTCTCTAGATATATATTTTTTTCAAAATAAAATTTAGATGCGTGATTAACACTTTCAGATCTGAGCTATTTCGACCGCATATCTCCCTCCAGACTGGGGTTTTTTAGCATTTTGCATGATTTTTAAAAAAACACTTGGAAGATGTGTATTTTGGTAATTTTTTTTATTACATTATTTTGAGATGTTTTCTTTCGTAACGAAGGATCTAGTTGAATGAAATAAAAATCAATTTTTTGTAAGAAATTAGCAAAAAAAGCATGTTTGAAACTAAAAAAAAAGTTCCGCATAGGAAAACATTTTTAACCAACAAAAAACCATTTTAAGTTAACATAGACAATTAAAAACGTACCTAAATCTTGAACAAATATCTGAAAATAGGTTTAATTTGCAAATAAACAGTTTTGATAAAATGTGCTGTAGTATTGTACTTTCCAAAGCACAAATTCGAATTTTAACCCCAATTTAATCACGTTTCATGTAGTTATTTCTACCTGTTAGTGCCATCTATAATTTTTTTCTGAAAGTAAAAAGTTCGTAGATAATATATAAAAAGGCTAGAAACGTACATAACTCATACTTTTATAGCTAAGAGAGTAAATATTGGGCCCCGAGAGAATCTCGGGCTTAGTTAACTTCACCAAAAACGGAAACCCGAGTGACCCTCGGGCATAGACCTCAAAGTGTTAAAAAAAAAATAAATAAATAAATAAAAAAAAAAAACTATTTGAAGTGTAAAAAAGAATATAAGTAAATAAAATAAAATAAGACGGTCCAGCAATATTTTTGCTTAAAAAAAAAGCCTTACATCGACTTACATAGTGCTTTTGAATTTGTTTTTAGCCAAGTATGATTGAAATGAGCCAAAGTGGCTAATGTCAGCCAAGCCTGGCAACCCTAAACAAGTTTAAAATTTCAAAGCAAGAAGAGACAAATTTTCATTGTTATGCTTGCAAATCGTCTGCCTTATGTGTCAATTCAAATTTTTTTCAAGGATTAACTCAATTAGATTTTGTATTAAAAAACTTTTTTGTAAAAAATCGCGTTTTTACAGAAAAAACACTGATGTAGATGAACTTAGCATGCTAAACTACAATTAATTCCAAAATTTCATCCAAATCGTTAGAGCCGTTTTCGAGATACGAAATATATACATACCCACAAGAATTGCTCGTTTAAACATATAAGATTAAATGAAAAATAAGCTAATCTACGGTAGCACATGTCAAAATAACTTCAGATTGTAAAAAACATCAAAATATTTACAAGATGCAAAAAGATTGAAACCTCAAACACGAAAGCAATTTTTCCCGATACTGCATATGGAACATATGTTCAGAAAATTGCACTGATGAAATATTTTTAAAAGTATTACAAGCAATCTAAAGTATGCTTTAGATTGCTTGTAATGATTTTAAAAAGAATTCAAGAATAGAGAAACTTTTCATACTTTTTCAAGGCTTTCAAGAACTTGGAAAATTAACTCTTTTTTTTTCATAAACTTTTCAAGGTTTTTAAAGGGTGTAAAATTTACAAACATATGCGCCTGTAAAAAAATGGCGCATGTGCCACGAGATTACTTCCGATTTCATTTGCAACAGGATTACAGTCAACGCACGACAACTCTAAGTCCAAGGGACCGCCTAAAACGTTCCGAGTTATGGGAAGCTTCCACCACACAACAGTCTCAAGAGCTTGGGATCCAATGAAAACTTTGAGATCAAGGAATATTCGAGTTATTGAGATCTGAGATCAGAAAGTTTATTCTTTATTGTAGACGTGAGGCTGAAATTCAGAGAAATATTGGTAGCACCCTGCTCCGCGATTCGACGTCATAACTCCTCCCCCAAACCTCTTTTTAATGGATTTCCATGCTGCAGCAGTTGAAGGAGGAGTAATGACGTCAATCTGAAGTGAAATAAAATGGGAAAGTCAGGTTAAGGCGCCGCGGCCGCGTGTTTGGATGTACAGTATCTTTTAACGTAATGGAAAACTTTTAAAATCTGATTTTTAAGTAAAAACAATATAAAAGCGGACTAATCGGACCAAAATGCTAAAAAGCGGTCTGAAGCGGACTTGACCCTAAAAAACGGACTTAGCGGGAAAAGCGGACTATTTGGGGGGGCTAGTACGTTAAAAATAACTCGTACTATCCGATACTTTGCCACTTACAACCGGCCCCAGTCTATATATTAAACATGATTCGCTGTTCCTGCAAAACAATGTGCTACATTACGATGCGGGTAATGGCACTGCTCGACAATTTATGGGGCATGCCAAATCAATGACTGAAAAATCAAAGCGTTAAATTTTACGAGTATGACGAGGATGACGGTGCTAAAAATTACTAATTTGTAATTTTTTTTTTAAATAATAGAAGCTTTCATACTATTTAAAGGTATCTAAATTTTCATATTTGGAAAATAAAGTATTATTATGCCATGAAAAGCATAAAATAATTTGTATTAGTCGGATTTCAAGCTAAGCATTTACACCAATTTGAAATAAATCCCTTTTAAAGACCAGATGGATTCACAATGTAGGCCAAATACAGATTGAGGTTTCTTAAGTTGTAGACTCTGGTTTAAATAGTATTCGACTAATTGAATTTCTGTTAACATGTGCAGAGCAACCTTTTTCTCTTCAACTCATATAAACATAGCACAATACTAGAGAGGGAAACAAATGCTTCGGGTTACCGGGATGTTTGAGCTATCAGGGATGAGAGTGGTCAGAGAGCAAAAAGGAGGAAATCCAAAAACATTACGTAAAAGGGATGATATCCAAAAAAATTTCGTAAAAGGGATGATATCCAAAACTGCATCAAAATAGAACCTGGAAGTCATGATATTCAAAAACTCAACAAAAAATGGCTATTTTACCAGTTTTAACGGTAATATGTTTAATAAAGTATGAGTAATAATTTTGTACAATTTGCTGCATTGTACCATTTCTTGCAAAGGCCAATTTGCCATTCCTAAATAAATCTAAGCTTTGAAAAAGAGGCAACAATTTCTAACCAGAGTCCTTGAACAAAGGGTTGGGGGAGACAGAGGTCAATCTTGGCTGCATCACACAATAGTGTCAACTTTTCATATGTTTTAGGGAAAAATACATTTTTTTTCATTGAAAACATTTGAGTTTATAGTGTTAAAGGAGTGAGAACATAAATTTTAAAATTAGGTCTGGTTTGTAAAGTAAAAATTTACAACAGAGAAAAATCTAAAATTTCTGTGTGGTAGAACACTTTTCACTATAAAAACAGAAAAAAAAAAAAATATATATATGCAATATGTATGCTTATAAACGATAGGTTATCTTTTTCCTTGCATCAGAACCCAAAAATTGTTTTTAAAAACTTCCTAATACGATTTCGGAATCAAAAGAACAACTTGCAGCTGCCTCATTTAACACTAGAAAGACTGCGTTTTGTGTATACCTAGAAAGACTAGCAGTGGTCACTTTGACCACCATACTGAAAAGATTGGAAATTTCCTCCTTTCGGGATTTTTAACCATAGAAAAGATTTGTTTTAACGGAATTTGATTTAATAATTTAATCGTAATATAGTCTGCAAATAAGTCTCAGATAGCTTTTTTTTTTAAATTTTATTTTCGATCAAGTCAAATACATGCTTTACACAATTGGCATTGAGAAAGAGCAAATTTGTACAAAAAAGAGGAAATTTTCTTAGCATGTAATAACTAACAAGTACTATAATCAACCATGCATGTGTTTGGTGTAAAAAATATCTAAATAACGCAAGATACTGTACATTACTATCTTTTACAGTATTTCGAAATACTTAGGTTAACAGGTCACCTGTATATTAGCCATTAACTTTTTTTTGGCAATCAGAACAAATGCTCGTAGATTTATTTACGCATAGTTTAATTTCACACAATTTTAATCTTTTTTCTGAGGTAGATACTTATTTATATGCAGCAAAATTGATCAGTGGAGGTGACTTGGAGGAAATTAGAGAAATATTTAATTTTTATGTTTTTGAAATTTTTCCCTTTTTTTCGGCATTGGGCCCTTTGATTATATTGATAATCAGTTTTTATTAGTGAGGTTTCTTCTGATTCTAACTCAGAAGAACAATCCTTTTCTGCAAATCTAGGCTCTGAAAAATATTTCGCAATAATCTCATGAAAGCCCATTCATTTGAACCATAATCTATTTTAGATAAATCTGCAACAGTTTCAGGAATTAACGTTCTTATAAGTTTTGCTTGTCAACGGTTCTTCTCGACATAATAAAGATAATTATGTGACTGAGCACTGCATTATCATCTAAGAAAACAAACGTCAATGCTTCAAGCAAAGCACATGTTTTGGTGCACAAAAGTATTCCAGCAAACATTTTTGGAATTTACCTGTTTATATTTACTTTCTAGACCCTAAGTAATTTCACGTGTCCAGGCACATGCTTTTCAAATTTAACTTTCTCAACTTTCCCCCCTGTGCAGATAACAGAAAACTGAAACCATGCAATCAGCAGGTGTTTTGCATTTTCCTAGCAGTTCCAAGAATTAAACTTGACCAGCAGATACTACTCAAACTCAAAAGAACGTTACTTACCCCTGATAACTAACAATAGTCCATAGTACACACAACAAAAAAAGTACAAAAAAGAAGAAAACGGATGCATAAAGAAAGGTTCACTTAGCGGTCAAAATGACCGTAGTCAGTCTTTCTAGGTATAAACATTTATAGCGACTATAATAATAACCCCAAAGAAAAAAATACTGTTGTAAGATCTTAATAAATTGTTAGGAATAGTCAATGAAGGAAAAAGAGTTTGAAAATTAAACGCAGCAAATATAAGCATTTGAAAATCTTTTGCGGTCAAAATGACCGCTTCCGTCTTTCTAGTGTTAATACTGAAATCTCAAAATTTTTAACAGGCTGTAAAGCCTAAAACATTTGAGATTCACCATAAATATTTTTTACACTTTCTTAAATACACAAAAAAAAACCATGCCAAGTTTCAATAAAATGTGAGACTGTGGGTGCTAAGACACATTTTTTGATTAATATTTGCACTTTTTCTAAAATAAATTAAAGAAATAAAAATATTATTGAAATGATGATTAAAATAAGCAGATATAAGGTAGCATATAGTAAAAAAAAACCCAACATTAAAAATGATTGAAATGCTTACAGGATGCAAAAAGATTGAAACCTCAAACGAGTCATGCAACTTTCGGCGGAGCAGGCGTTTGACCTCATTGGCATGATTCCAAAACATACGTTTTTGGCAGGTATTGCGGAGGGTGAAGATTCGAGGAGAAAAAATAGAAAGAATAAGAAATCTAGGACCAAAAATTTTAAAAAATCGTATTTTTTTTCCTGATTTTTGAGAAAAATAAGGCTTGAAAGAGGCAAATGAAGGAGGAAAGTTTTTAAGTCAACAGAAAAAGCCGGAATTCCGGCAAAATCTCATCCCTGGCTATCCAAGTGCCGAGTTAGAGGTTCAATCTAACTCAGGTTCTCTTTGGAACGTAAGCCTAAAATGAGGCACTTAACCTATAAATATTACAGTTAAGAATGCTAAATATGTTTTACAATGCTTTGAAAGAAGAATACTAACTTACCTATTTTGAAAATAATTGCCTCAACCCCCCCCCCCCCCCCATTTTCAAACCTGATTTTGGGGGTGTTCTCGTGATCCAATTTTGTCCGAGTTTGGATAGGTTATTCAGTATTGACCAAATAACTGAAAACTTTTGAAAAAGCTTCTGTTGCAATTTTGTCCAGGTTCAACCGTATATTGCTTGGACTATTTGAAGTGTGATCTGATTATGTTAAACTTTCAGTAATGAAATTTCAAATTTTGAAAATAATGTGCAACTGCCAATTTGATGCAAAAGAAGCGAGTTTCCGGATGAAGAGACATTCAAGAACATCTATAGTTTTTGGAATGCCTTTTCATTCATTAACTCCCTTGTATTGCATCGAAAAAAGGGTTCATTGTAACTCTGAAACAGGTGTGAGATTTTTGCATTTTAATGTTGCATTATCTTTTATGATTACTTTTCTAAAATTAAGGGGAAAAGAGGAGGGATGTAGGAAACAGATGGCTCCATGCATCTGAAGAGCCTTAAGCGTCAAATGTACCATGGATTGGGGAAAGCTAGTTTGACTTCAATTTTCTTACAAAAAGGTAACCTGTAATCAATTAAATCCATAAAAAAAACAGTTTTTTATTTATCAAATTACATTTTTTACTTATAGGACTAATATAAAGAGAAGCAACTTACCTTCCAGCACTCCCTCTTCTTCCAATGTTTGATGAAAAGGAATTGAATCTTGGTGTAAATGAGCTGGTAATTTGTATCTTCATAGCTCTACCTATTGAATTTAAACAGAAATGAGAAGCTTCTTTCATTTAGTCCTGTTCCCCAATGGTTTAATCAAATGAATAAAAATTAACCACACAAAGGAAGGAAAAATTCATTAAATGTTCAAATAGAGTGCAAAGTTAAAACAATAATTGCATGAAAAAAAAAAAACACTAGAAAATAATTGCCAATCTTCGCAAATCAAATAAACCTATACAAAATATTTTTTTCCTGGCATATTAGGAAGATTGGTACTGGTTTTTATCTTATGAAAATAGTTCTAATACAGCAACCCTTTGTTATATAGTGCCTCTTTATGCAGCTCATTTGGATATATGACAGTTTTCATTTGTTCCCTGAAAAATTATATTAAAAAAAAGGGGCTTTGCATTTGACTTCATTCGGATATGTGCCCGCCGTAGCAGGCGTCGATGGTAGAGCGTAATGGCTCTTTTGATCAGTCTCAATAGGATTAGGCTTAAGTGTTAAACATAGCCAGATAGGAAGTACGCCCAAAGGTTTTTCTACTGGCTGACTTCAGATCGCGAGTTAGGCCCACGTCATCTAAATAAAGAATTTTTAATGATTAATTTCATTATTAAGAGACAAATTAAGTTAATGTGACAATAATTAACCAAGATAGGGAAAACTTAATGAATTGAGATGCAACTTCAGCTGTAGCAATAAAATTTCCAATTACGGTGTCGATGAGAGACTAGAGGCGTGCTCATTGGACGGACATTCAATCCGCCGCTGAGCCACGCCTACATAGCAAAAACAACCCGAAAAAAAAAATGGTAGTAGAAGTTGAAAATGAAATGTGAACAGAAATCAGTTGAAAATAAAATTTCAACTAATTTCTAAGTTCATTCAGCAGTTTCTGCAAGGTTTCAGTTAATGTATTAAGTACAATATTATTCATTTTTGTTGTTATAGGTGATTCCTGTAGTATAACAGAAATTTTCTTTATATTTCTCAGAATTTTTTTTTTTTTAAATCAATGAACTTAACTGGCATATTTTTAATACACTAGATTTGTAGCAATTTTAGCTGAAGTTCAATCTGTATTCCCCCATTAGAAAAAGAAAATACTTTAAAATCAATACTTTTAAAAAGAAAAATTAGGACTAATTTTATTTTTTGTTTTCATTGAGAAAATCGTTTTAACACGAAAAAAAACGTTTTTTTTGTAGGAGCACATGGCATTAATTTGTATGTGAATTAAAATGCTAATTTTTACGATATCTGTTATATCGCGTTATTGGATACAAATGTGATATAACGAGGAGTTACTGTACCGAAAGATTTTAAATGATAAAACAAACATAAATCATACATGCAGCAATGAGAGATACTACAGTCAACTCGCGATAACTCAAACTTTGATAACTCGACAAAAAAGTATTTCCGTGCACCTTTATTGCATTTTTAGTGAAATTTTATCTCTTTAACTCAAATTATTTTTGCCTTCTTTTCGGTAACTCAAATTTTTTCCCATTCAATTAAAAAATTTCCAATCCCTCAAAACTTGAATTTTCAAATGGCTATGCTTTTTCTCCCTTGTTTATGCGCTCTAGAGTAGAAAAACGTGTTCTCAGGCTCTCTCTTTTGTTAGTAATTTTCACAGTTGTGTTCATCACAGGTATGTGGAAGGGGAGGCATGTTTCAGCTGCTGTTTACTGTGGACAATGGTCAAGTTTCTAGAATAAGTGCTCTCTCAACCTGAATAACCAGTTCCCCGAACACAAACCCTTTCTCATTCTAGTCATCGTCTTCATACTTCACTTATTAGTGCTGCAAAGAAGCTCAGGTTTATTTTTCATCGAATTATGGCTACAAAACGAAAATGCACTACTTTCTACTGCAGAGAAAAAAAAAAGGTGATTGATGGGGTTGAAAAAGGGAGAAAGAAAAAGATAGATATTGCAAAGGAATTTGGCATTCCGAACAACACTCTCAACCGTTCTCGAAAATAAAGAGACTACTCTTAAAAAACTTTGATGATAATCAAGGGGACGTGAAAAAAAATGAAGATTGCGGAATATACAGAAGTAGAAAAGTGCTTGATAAAATGGATTACCCACTGCCGGACCCAGAACATTCCACTCGGTGGAAATACATTGAGAGAAAAAGCGGGGGATTTTGGGAAGCAACTCGGTTTTACAGATTTCAAAGCAAGCAGTGGTTAATTTGAAAATTTCGAGAAAAGAAACATCACTTTTCATAAAATTTGTGGAGAGAGTGGCAGTGTAAGTCAAGAAGTCTGCGAAGAATGGAAGGGATCACCGTCTTCAATTCTAAAAGAATATATCGACAAAGATGTTTTCAATGCCGATGAAACAGGTTTTTTTTAAAAATGTCTTCCTGACAAAACAATGGCTGTGAAAGGGGAAGCTTGCCATGGCGGAAAGAGAAGCAAGGCACGAGTAACTTTGTTACTGTGCACCAATATGGATGGATCAGAAAAAATGAATCCAGTAATGATAGGAAAATCAAAAAAGCCAAGATGTTTTGCTGGAGTTAAATTATTTCCTGTCTATTATGAAGCTAACACAAAATCATGGATGACAGCCGAATTGTTTGAAAAATGGCTGGAAAATTTAGACTGTAAAATGTCTAGTCAAAACCGCAAGATTGTCCTATTTGTTGACAACTGTACAGCCAATCCAAGCTCAATTACGACGAAATTAAAATCTGTAAAACTGGAGTTCCTTCCACCCAATACCACTTCAAAACTAAAGCTGTTAGATCAGGAAATCATCCAAAATTTCAAACTAAAATATCATCATCAAGTCTTTAAAAAAATGCATTGCTGAGATTGATGAAGGAAACAACCCTTCTGTAAATGTGTTGCAGGCAATGAGAATGGTTGATAAAGCCTGGAATTATAGTTGAACAAAGAACAATAGCAAACTGCTTTAGAAATGCAAGTTTCCATAAAGCATCTGCTGAGGCAATCCACCTAGAAGAGGAAGAAAAAGAAAAGGAAATCGAGGAAACAGTTGATGAAGAATGGAGTTTAGTGACAAACGCTCTGCAGCTAGATCCTGTAACAACATTTTGAGACTTTGTCAACATAGATGATGTTCCAAGTGTGGGGAAATTTATCGGACAAAGACAATTGCAGAAGAGGAAGATAAGGTTGAGGAACTTATCCATTCAAAAAAGATCCCCTTAATGAAGCAAAAAGTGCCATGCATGTGATGAAGGCGTTTATTGAACCAAGACCTAAAATGGACTCAAAGACATTCAATGCCATTTCCCATCTAGAAAATATAATTGACCTGGAGAGAAAAAAGAGTTACCTGTCAAACTCCTCTTGACATATTTTAAATAAAGTATGGTATGTTCTTATTTTGTGCTCGCTTTTGTTAATGAGGCATAGTGATGTAAAATACCAGAGTATTTATTTCAAAAATTCACCTAAAATGCTTTTCTGTATGTATTCTATTATGTATATATACAGGGTATATTCCAAAAGTAATGTTTTTTTAAAAAGTGATTCATTGAACAGATTTGCACAAACACTCAAAATTCTTCAAAGTAATGTCCTTGGGCTTCGGCACATTTCTTTCATCGTCTCTGCTGACTGGTAAGTGCACTAAAAGGCGTTTTTGGGGACCTTCCCTAAGGTCTTCATTGCGGCTGATTGGATCTCTTCTAGGGATGAAAAATGGGTTCATTTCAGGCCTGCCTTAATCCGAGGGAACAAAAAGAAGTCTGCCGCCTGACGTCAGGACTATAGGGGGCTGGGACAGCCTTTTCACCTGGTGTTTAGCCAGGAACTCGCGAATTCACAGCGCGTTATGGCAAGGTGCTTCGGCAGGAACTTTTCTCATCACTAAATCTTGAGTAATGCGAAACACAGCAGTAGACAACATGTTCAGTTCATTTGCAACCATCTTGATAGTCAATCGAGGGTCAAAGTCTAACAATTGAGGAACACGAGTCACATTGTTATAGGTTTTGCTGGTTGATGGCCTCCCAGAGCGTTGTTCATCTTGAAAATCTTCCCGGCCTTCTTTAGAGGTCTTTAACCACCTCAAAACTTGTGAATAGGACAGAGAAGAGTCATTGTAAGCCTTATGAAAAATTATGTTAGTCTCCTCAAGAGATTTTGTTGGTTAAGCAACAAACTTAATCTCGTACCATTTTCCCCATGACATGGTCGATGCGCAGAGGTTAACATTAACTTACGTCCGGCCACTTCCACAGCTCGGACCCAGTAGTAGACACTTTCTAGCCAGTCTGTGACACTATTTCAGGCAGTTGAAAATAATCTGCAGCATTATCAGTTTTATTTTAAATTTTCATAAAATACACAAGTTAATGTCCAGACTCAGTAATTTTGCATCTAGCCAGTGGCCACAAGACCAGAAAAACTTATTAGCCACCACTGTTGCCGAGTTTTAAACTACAAAAAAAAAAAAAAAAAAAAAAGAGCGGGGGGGGGGGGGGGGGCAGTTTTTACTACTTTCACAAAAATAAATAGAACTTTGCGCATTATAAAAATTAATTATTCAATACATATTTAAATGTGGAAAATTTAGGTAAAAATAGGTTTTTGATTTTCTTTTTTTAAATGAATAAATAAATAAATTTGTAAATTAGAAGTTGACAGAAGACTACATTTTAGAAGAATGTTTTAGTAGGAAAGCTTCTAAAGCAAACACAATTGTGCAGGTTCAAATTTTTTACAAAAATCATTTAAAAAGAAACGTGATTTATTGTACATTTTATGTCATCTTCAATAGTTTGTATTGAGGTAAATATCAAATTCTGTTTTTGGAAACTTAGGCAAGTAATAGTCTTGTATATTTCCATCTTGCGAATGACCAAACATGGCGTCTACGCAAAAAATGCATGATTCTAAATAGATTTTTGAATTTGTCACATAAAAGTAGAAATAATTTCAAAATCCTTAAAAAAACTACAATTTAGATGAAATAGTTTTTAGCACATTAGCCTCTAAAGCAATGAAGATAAGATAATATTCTAAATATAAAATTTTGCAATTTTCAAGACGATAATTAAGAATTATCCGAAAATAATGGCACATTTTGTATAATTTTCAACAGTTTGCATTGCAATAAACATCTCATTCCTTTCATGAAAACGTAAGCACTTGAAGTGTCTTATCAACATCTTGGGAATGACCAAACATAGCGACTACAGCGAAAATTAAGATATAAATTTTTGAATTTGTTGCAAAAAAATAATTTAAAAAAAAGATCATGAGATTACATTTTAGTTAAAGTGTTTAGCGCTTTTGCGTCCAAAGCAATGAAGATAAGGTGAAATTTTAAATATAAAACTTTTCATTTCTCAAGAAAATTACTTAGAAAAATTAAAAAAAGATTCGCTGCACATTTTAAGTTATTTTCATTAATTTGCAGTTAAATAAAACATCCAATGCTGCTTTGTTTTTGAAAACTTAGGCACTTAAGAATCTTACTTACTTCGATCTTGTGAATGACCAAATATGGCAACTATGTTTCTAGCTCAAAGCATCCATCGCCTTTCTAGTCAAAAAACGATCTCTAAACTATGTTTGCAAGTTGTATTTCATTTTTTTTCCTTTTATTTATTTATTCTTTCCTTCTTTTTGTTCTTTTGTAAAATTGTCTGAAGGCCGCTGAAAAATCTGAGATGCACGTCTCGCAGTTTCTGCTACCGGAAGCTAGGAGAACCCCAAGACTGGTTTTCCAGAAAACCTTAGGGTCCCCCTAACCTAAACCAAGTAGTTCGATTATACTCTAACCAATAAAAGCGGCCTGGAAAAAACCATTGCATTACTTTCAGAATACACCTTGTATAACCAACCATATACAAAGCAATAAATTTTTGCCCAAAATTGTAATTTGATCACATATTTAAAGAACTATTGTGTGAAACTTAGAAATATAATATGATATTCACATTAAATTTGTTGGATATGCCGAATCAATGTTGATAGCCAAATTTCATTTATAAAAACCCATTCCACAAAAAGTAAAAAGCTTAACTGGTTACAAAAAAAGCAAATATCTTCTCCATTTATGAAATTGAAAAGAAAGATTCTTTGGTTCACGATGTGTTTCTTTCATAATTTCATCAAGTCTTTCAATAAAAAAATTATAAACTGTGTAATATTATATGTATGTATAAGTTTTACCAATTATTTCATATTTAGATTTAAAAAAAAAAATCCCATTCAGTTTATGCATTTTTTTTGTAAAATTTTTGGGTATTTACCCAGGCCTTGGGTAAATTCCCAAAAAAATATTTATCTGCCCACTGGGTATTTACCCGATCCACATCACTAATGAGGCATATAGTATACTTATATTAAATGGAATAATTTTTGTAAGATTTTCGATAACTCAAATTTTTTATGTCTTTCCTTCAATTTCGAGTTAGCGTGAGTCGACTGTATTTTAGAAAACAACTAATAACTAGTGTTATTAGCTGATTTTTTTTCAGAAGACCGGTTGCCTTACCTTATTTTTGTAGATCATTAACATTCTCAGCATTCTTCAAATACTTATTTTTATGTTTAAATACTTTCCTCCATTTTCTGAGAAATTTTTTTTTAATATAAAAATGTCAAATATACAACCTTTGTTTCTGACAAAATCTCACCATCAAGAGGTACTCCATTATATTGTGCCATTGCACGAACTGCCTCATTACGTTTTTCAAAAACTACATCAGCAGTACCAAGAGAACGACCAGACTGATCATAATGTACGACTGCTTTGCGTAGATTGCCAAAATCTCCAAATAACTCCTAAAAATTTAATGAACTAGTAAGAAAATAAGAAAGAAATAAACAAAAATTATGTATACTAGCAAAAATTATGTCACTATGCTGGAAAAGAAGACCATTATTTAAGCCACATGGTCCATCTATTACAAGTTTTAAATTATAATCAGAAACATTTGCAGTTAAGACTAATAAAATCATTTTAAATCAAGTCATATACGTACTTTAATGTCTGAATCAGAAACGCCATAATCAAGATTTGAAATTAAGAGTTTTGCAGGTCCTCTTTCAACATTATTAATCGATCCACGTCTAATTGTATTGGTCGACAAAAATGCAGGTCTGGCTCGTGGTTTAAAAACGCCCTGAAATAAACAAAGCAAAAATTTTAACTTGATGATTTTTAATTAAAACAGTGGTGCCCAACCTACGCTCCGTGGGCTTTATGTGGCCCTTAAAGGTGATCGACATGGTTTGTCGTTATGATCAATGTTATGAAACGAAAAATATATTCTAAAACCTTGCAAAACTTCATCTTCATTCAGTGTCAAATATGATTGTTGCAAATTTGAAGTCAAGTAGTCAAACATTAGGTTCCTAAAAACAAATGCAAAGTTTGTATTAATAAAATTAGCATGTAGTAATGATGTCAGCAATTTTTGGTAAGTAATTTTGCCTCTAATTTTTTCTTGTTTTCCCATGCAAACTAAAAAAATTTTAAGAAAAATAATTAAACTTTGTATTTGTTCTGGTCTTTGAAATTAATCAAGTATGACCTCCGCCCCCATGTAGAAAAAGGTTGAGCACCATTGAGTAAAAAAGCAAATTTCAATTCTCGAACAGTAAGATAAATATTTTAGAATAAAAATTACCCCGAAGTTGAACATATGATTTATGAAAATCATATGTGAGCAAATTCATCTTAAGTTTTTCATTACAGGGATACTACCAACCCCCCTACCTACTACCCCACTCTACGGAGTGGAGCGCTCCCTGCCTTTCTTTCCCCCCACCCCCGCTTTTCGCATTTGGATAATGGTGAATTCGCCTCGTTGCCAAGTTTTCTCTCAAAAATTTAAATTGGTTTGTTTTTTCTTTAAACTAAGAGGATCTTATTGAAAACCCTGCAAGCTGTGAGCATAACTTTTTACTTTTTTTAAATTTAAATTTGTAATAATTTTTATAAAACGGCATGGGATGTAGTGATTTCATTGTTGGATAACTACCCTTCTTTTGTAGTGCTTAATTTTACAAAAATAATTAATTTCTTGGAGTCTAATATTTATTTTAATCCTATATTTATCCTTTCCAATCGTTTTTGTATTTTTTTTCAGCCCAGATGTAATTAGATTTTGCTCTAATCAGGCTAAATATTTGCAGCCATGCCGTTTTATTTGTGATTTTATGTGTTTTCCTTCAATTGTTGCTAAATTTTTTGGCCCCCAAATTCAGACGCTATTTTTTTTGCTCTGCGGATGAAAAAGGAAGGGGGAAAACTAATGTTTTTTTTTCTATCCTGTCGTGGAAAATGAATTTCTCTTGTTTTGTGGAATTTATTTTTTTATTGAATTTTTGAGGGTTTATCCAGATTAGTTAATAGGGTTTTTGAGGATATTGCCCAAATTAATTTTTGATTTGATGTGTTCGTTTTAATGTTTTTACTATTAGTACAGTGCAATTAGACATAAACCTCAACATCCAAAGTAAAAGTTTCCCGCCAACTACAAATTGTTGTATACTGTCCACATATTGTTTGGTAAAAAGTTACACTGTTTTCAGCGTCAGGTTTTGGGGGAGGGGGGGAGAAGTTGGTAAATTAGTAGTTTTTACAGTTGTTTGGAAATATTTAGAAAACTATGGCGTTTAGTGCAAAAAGTGCAATATACAAAATAATTTGCGCTAAATTACGCACAAAATGGTCCTAAGCATTATTTTGTTAAATGCACGGTTCCAGAGTTACAGAAGGTGTAAAAATAGAAAAATTTCGTATTTTTTTAGATTTTTTGGAAAAATGAAATTCCAACTACTACGTAAACATAAGTAACTAAACAATTTTATTAAAAAGTAATACTGTACAATCGTATAGTCTAAAAGAAGCTAAGAGGCATCACATGGGATCCCACTAGGCTTGACCTACCCTCATCGAGTTTCCTAAAATTGTTACCATATATGAAGAGTAAATAAAACGTGAAAGTAAGAATTTCTACCTGTTTCACGTGAACTAAGCAGGGTTGCCAAGGGCTAAAAGGTGCCTCAAAAATGGGTAATTTACCCGCATTGAGTTTCCACATAATTTATATAAAAAAAAGTATGTAAAAATATTACAAAACTGATGGTATAGTGTTGCTTAAGCAAAAGTGCTCCAATCATGGAGTTGCCGCTATTCAAAATTTCCATATTTAAATTTCGATTCAATCAACCAATTCACTCAATCGATGTAACTATCAACCAAAGTGAATTTCTAGCAAATGCTAAGGACAAAATTGATCTTTTTTCTCTCCTTACAATGCACTTGCAAAGAGGCGGTTTCACAGTTCATCAAGCATCGGGTGACGCCGACATATTAATAGTTTTACCAGCGATTGGTAAAACTAAGAATGGAGTTGAAGCTTGTGTGATTGGTGATGATACGGACTTACTAGACTTGTTGATTGTTCACACACCATCAGAAAACAAATGGAAAATTGTGACACCAAAGAAAGGCAATAAGCAGGAGAAGGTGTACACTGTTTCGGACATTCAGCGAGACATTGGAGATGTAAAAGGTGTACTCTTAGCAATATATGCTTTCACAGGATGTGACACTTTATCATCTATCTACAAGAAGGGGAAAATTTCACCGTATAGAAAAGTACAAGTCAACAGCGCACTTCGTACAAAGCTTCTAGTCTTTAATGATCCCAATGCTGACCCCAGTGCAGTGGCTGACGGATTGAGAAGAGATAAAATGGAGGGAGTGAAGACTTTCATTCATGAAACCAAGATCTCAAGTCACTTGATAGATTCTAAAGCAAAGCATTGGAAGAAATCAGGTTTCTTTCTCTTGTTTCACGCAAATCGTGCCAACCATTTGCCGTTGTTGACTCACGTGACTTGGGGGTCTTTGAGTCAGCTTTTGCTAAGTCGATGATTGAATTTGCTCCCTCCATTTTAATTCCTGCTGCACAAAAGCATTTCCTTCTTGTGATGCTTGAAGCTAAGAATACTAAAGATCTAGATAGCTTTCGCTACCAGTGTTACTTGCAGGCTATTGCAAAGTAGCCCATATATTCATTGTTCAAGTTGATTGCACTACCCCCCCTTTTTCAGCAGCTTCCAGGCAGCATTCATATAGAGCCTACCTCCAGGTCCAACAGTGGCTGGATGAGGAGAAGAATCCGCTCCAGTGGTGGTGGAAGAAGATTGGTGAACACCTGAGACCAATTACAACAATGTGTTCTGCAGCTAGCTTCCCAGGAATTACTTTCCCTCATAGTGTACATTTGCAAAGACGAATGCGTTCGTAACTGCGAGTGCAGAAACAGTGATTTAACACTGCTCAAGCATGTGCATCAATTGCTCAGGTCTAAGAAGTAATAACAGGAGCACTAATAGAAGTAATAACAGGGGCACCTCTTCTAGAAGAAGATCTAGAAGAGGAGAGTGCGGTGGCGCACACAAGGGAGTGATCCAGGGGGTCCGGATTCCTCCCATAGGTCTTGCTTTTTTCCCCCGATTGATTATGATTCTATGTATTTTGGTGATTATAAATGAATACACTATAATAACCATGTTTCCAGTTTTGTAATAACAGATCACATCAAGTGACATTTTATGAACTTCTTATTAATCATATGGTGCTTCTGCAACGATGAATTTGCTTTTCTGAAGCAATTTTTTTAATTATGAGAAAAGTTAATGCATATATTATTTTGCTTTCAGGTATTTAAGTACTAGTGGTACACGCACGGCTTTGCCCGTAATAGAAAAATTAAAAGGTCTTTTGGCTCGCCTGTATATTTACAAATAACGTATGGTGAATTTTCTCGCCAATTTGCTTGTACTCATGTTATGGTTCCACGTTATGATATTTTCGTATCTCACCAAATGGCTTGTGCCCATGTACCGGTTCCACGTTATGATAATTTCGTAATATACTCGTCCATCTTATGGTAATTTTGTTTTTAAAAATGGAATGGAAAAAGAACCATACAGAATTTTCGAAAAATCGCTTCGAGGTGCACACTCCCATGCTACAAACTAACTTTGTGCCAAACTTCATGAAAATCGGCCGAACGGTCTGGGCACTGTGCGCGTCACAGAGACCCAGACATCCTTCGGACATCCAGACAGAGAGACTTTCAGCTTGATTATTAGTACTAGTGGTACCCTCACGGCTTTGCCCGTAGTAAAATTTAAAAAGTTTTTTGGCTCGCCTGTATATTTACAAATAATGCATGGTGAATTTCTCGCCAATTGGCTTGCCCATGTTACGGGTCCACGTTTCGATAACTTGGTAATTTACTCGTCTGTTTTATGATAGTTTTGCTCGGGAAAATAATCTTAAAATTGGAATAGAAAAAGAACAAAAACGAATTTTTGAAAAATCACTTCGAGGTGTACACTTTCATGCTACAAACTAACTTTGTGCCAAATTTCATGAAAATCGGCCAAACGGTCTAGGCACTAAGCGCGTTAGAGATCCAGGCATCCTCCAGACAGAGAGATTTTCAGCTTTATTATTAGTAAAGATAATATAATAAAGAAGATAGATTCATTAGTTAATACTAATTATTTATTCAATAGTTTATTTTAAACTCTTTTTCGTTCTCGAGAAACAATAAAATCAAGTCAATATGTTTGACGGCGTATTGGGGTATCTAATGAGAATGAGGCTTTCAATTTTGGACCCTCCCCTTGCAAAATTCCTGTGTGCGCCACTGGGAGGGTGGTATGTTTGAGGAGGACTGAATGCTGGTGAATATCTTTATCAGTATGTTGCATGTAACGTTCTACATTTTTATTAAATATTAGTATTGCACTTAGTTTCCGAACTTCAAAAAGTTTGATAAAATATGGTTGCAATATTCAGACAAATATGCCTATTTTCTAAATAAAAAACTTCAAAAGCTGCACTTATAAAAAGCTATCATTAAAATAATATAATTATAAATCATAACTGTTATGCATTTTTACATTTTAAAATCATCTATGTTGAAAATATATTCATTCTTATTGCGACATTGTCTAGAGAAAGTTCGGGTTTCTCTGTGCAGCAGATTTATACAGGGTGTTCCATTTTAACCTGCAAGACCTTTATTTTTGCAACCGTTAATCCTAGATGTATACTTCCAATTGCAAAATGCTTAAAATCAGATGCAGAGTTAAGATATTGAAAGTTTGAAGTGAAAATAATTTTAAGTCAAAAAATACAAAATTTAACGTATTATATGGGCTCCAGGTCCCCTAACTTATGTTTAGGGAAGTAATCTCCATTGAAAAGTAACTCCAACACAAAAAGTTTGAAATTAGTACGACCAATATTCAACGAGTTATGAAACAGTTTTGTGACTTACACCACTTTTCATTCACCGTCAATAACATCTTTTGGTGAAAAATAGGTTAACAGGTGTTTAAAATTACACGTGTGCATAGAGCGTGATTTTTCAAATTGTTCGAGGTTTTGTAGTGTGATTTTGCGCATCACGATATAACATTTGCATGAATTTTTGAACAGCAATGAAAAATGTAAATACCTTGCTTTTCATTGACGACCAGTCCTTCTTCTGAAAGGGTGATAAGTTCCAATCTCATGTTCTATACCGTACTTAAAACTTTGAAATGGAATATCTCCTTGAGATTTGGTCGCATAAATTTCAAGTTTTTTGTGTCAGTAAAAGTTTTCAATGGAGATTATTTCACTAAATAGTAGTTAGGGGACCCAGGGCCCGTATAAAAAGTTAACTTTTCTATTTTTTGACTCATTTTCATTTTTGCTTCAAACTTTTAATATCTCAACTCTGCATCTGATTTTGAACATTTTTGCAATTGGAATTACTCATCTAGGACTAACAGTTGCGAAAATAAAGGTTTTGCAGGTTAAAACGAAACACTTGTATAGCCACGGCACATTAAAGCCTCTATCCCTTAAAAATAGAGCCCCTTGAGTAGGTGGTGAGGTTGTCGTTCCTTCTAGGGCTTATCACAAACATACCACCAGCCCCTAAAATTGTAATTTGTTTTTACAAAACACAATTCATACAAAAATTTAGTTTCCTTAGTGATAATGAATATTTTTTCCGAAAAATCTAAAAAAATACGAAAATTTTCTATTTTTACACCCTTTGTAACTCTGGAACCGTTCACTTAACAAAATAATGCTTAAGTCATTTATGCGTAATTTAGTGTAGATTATTTTGTATATTGCACTTTTTGCGCTAAATGCCATAGTTTTCTAAATATTTCCGAACAATTGTAAAAACTACTAATTTACCAACTTCTTTCCCCCCTCACCCCAAAGCCCGACACTGAAAACAGTGTAACTTTTTACCAAACAATATGTGGACTGTATACAACAATTTGGAGTTGGAGAGAAACTTTTACTTTGGATGTTGAGGTTAGGCCCTTTTTTGGTCTATTTGTACCGTACTATATCATTTTATTAAAACTCACTTGTCTACTTATAATAAAATTTTACTGTATTTTTTGTGATTTATTTATTTTGATTACTTAAATGTTTTTGAGGAGTATATTATTCAAATTCATTTTTGTTTTCCTTTGTAAAGTTTGTTTTCATTCACTTCTACCGTTTTACTAAAAATATATCTAGTTTTCGTAGCATTTTATTGTATTGTTTTGGGTTTATTTATTTAGATTAGTTTATCGTGTTTTTGTGCATTAAATTATTCAAATTAATTTCTTTTTTGATAGGTTAATTATTTGTTTTAATGCTTTTTATCGTTTTTTTAAAGTATTTATTTGCTTAGTTTTTGTTGCATTTCAAAGTAATTTTGAGTATTTATATGTTTAGATTAGTTCATATTTAGTGTTTTTGAGCAGTTAAGTTTTTTAGTATTTATTTCTCGAGATTTAGTTGTTTTTGAACCTATTGTTTAGATTTTGATTTTCCAATTAAGTAAATAATAAATCCAATAAATTTAATTCATTTTCCAGTAGGTTAGTAAAAAAAACATCAGTCTCCCCACCCTTTTTTTTATTGGCAGAGCAGGAAAAATAGCGCCTAGACTTAGGCACCAAAAAATTTGGCGAACTTTGAAAAAGTCGTCAAAACGTACCTTAACCTAAAACTTCCCTTTTTTAACAAAAAACATTTAAATTTAAGGTATTTAAAATGAGAAAGTAAATTTTAAAATTAGGTTTGTTTTTAAGGTAAAAATTTACAGCATAAAAAGTGTTAAGTTTCCCTTAGTGGTAGAACATACTTTTCACAGCAAGAATGGAAAATATATATATATATATATATATATATATATATATATATATAATTCATTATCCTTTCTCCTTGCATTGAAACTAATAATTTGGTTTAAAAAAATTCATAATACTATTTCAGGATAATAAAAAAAAATAACTGAAGTTGCTTCATTTAATCATTAATTCCAAAAAATTTTACAGGCCGTAAAGCTAAACCATTAGATATACACCATAAATATTTTAAAAGCTTAATTAAATACATAAAAACAGTGACCAAACAAGTTCAAATGCAACAGAGACTGGGAGTTGGACCACATTTTTTCGATAGTCTTTTGCATTTTTTCTAAAATAAATTTAAGAAATAAAAATATTATTGAAATAATGAAAAAAATAAACAGATATAAAGTAGCACATGGTAAAAAAAAAAATAAAAAAAAACCTTCCAACATTTAAAAAGATTGAAATATTTGCAGGATGCAAAAAGATTGAAATCTCAAACAAGGCAAGCAACTTTCGGCAAAGCACGTCGTTTTTTGACATCACTCACATGTCTCCAAAACATATGTTTTAGGCAGATATAGGAGGATAAAGATTTGAAGGGGTAAAAAAGAAAAAAGGGACATAACTTGATAGTTTTTAAAAAAATAAGGAAATTTTTAGAAAATTAAGGACCTTTTAAGATTTTAGAGACCTTAATTTTGCTTGATGAAATTTAAAGTTTCTTAAGGTTTTTTTAAGGAAGTACGAGCGCTGTTTTATTTACCCCTCTCCCCTCAGTATGGACTTCTGAAGTTATTTGAAATTCTAGTCTCCCTCTCCCTTAAAATAAATATTTTATGCTACTTTTGGTTTGATGAGAGCAAAAAAAGCGGTTTTGTGGCTCTCCCCCAGTATAATTTTAGACATTTGGAATGAGTGTAGGAGGAAGTTTTGTTGTAGGGGCAGTTGCTCCTTACTGTTGCCCTCTGGCTGAGCCCATGCCTTTGATAATGTTGCGGGAAGGACTTTTCTGCAATAATTTTTTGAAAATGAAACGGGATTTAGGATTTTTTAAGTATGCTTCATTCAGAATTTCTTAAGTTTGCTTCAAATTCAAGATTATTTTAGTATGTTAGGGGGCTCTCTCAGGCCCACCATTTGAAATTTTTCATGGATGAAAGGGGGGGAGGGCAGTGAGGGAGGTCAAAGGGTTATACCCAATAGCCGCATTCACAACACACTTTTGGACTCTGTAAATCCCCGCTCTGCTCCCGCAAAAAAACTGATTGAAAGATTCCCAGTTTTCAGGTAAAGAGGTTTCCCATTGTACGAGAGAAAGCAGTTTTTACCCAGCATCCTCAGCGGCTTGTGGACGAACTTGTTTCGAGTAATGCATTCTGGGTAAAAACTCCGCTTTCACTCCAGAAGAAAAATTCCACACATACCCTGCAAATAACTGGTATGCAGTGAAAAGCAGGTTTCTCCTTGGGTCCAAAGTGCCAATGGAAACGGCCCTAATGTGGATTAAAGAGCAGAAACCATGTCCATATTTCTGGAAATATTGATTTCTCATAGCCAAGAGGGTCAATTGCCGCTTCTCCCCAAAACACATGCCAGAACTCTCCCCTGCATTTTTGTGAAATTTAAATCCTAAACACACAATTGTAAGTCAGCTTATATTGTGTAAGAGGAAGGTGATGGAGTTTGGAATTTGTTATCTGTAGCTTTTCAAAATCAAAGTTCCAGAAACTAAAATTTTTAACCCAGGGGATTCGATGCATCCAACCCCTCCGCAATTTTTTGAAATAGGGAAGTTTTCGATTTTTCAATTTTATTTTTATATGATAGAGTAACATGTATGAACATCATAGGTGAAACAAATTTTGCGATAGGATAAGTAGTTTTTTTTAAATTAATTTTTAAAGTTCAAGCGTTTGTGACGTCAAATGGCATAGGAAGTGACGTCATGCGCTCTTCCGATAGGGGAGAAGCCGAAGGTCACACATTTGACTTCGAAGACGAAACGTAAAAGGCTTATCTCCTCGCATTTCTGGAACATTAAACCTCTCATCCTTTCGGAAATATTCGAATATCATCATTGATGTTACATGAGGAAGATTATTTAGATTGTGCTTTAATGCATCCGGTCTCCATAGTGTGTTCAAAAGGATTATTGAATTTCTAAAAAATATAAATATCAGCGCGCTCAAAATGTCTCTGGCGAAAACAAGGGATCTTCGGCGGAAGGCTGCCCATTCGCGCCGTGACGTTTCAGAAGAGCGCACTTTTGCACGTGGATTTTTAAAAATTCATTAAAAATCAACCACGTGTTTTAAAATTCGGCGATGGTGAATGTTTTAGTTCTGAAGGTCAATTAACAATATCCAATAGCCAAAATATGAACATTTAATAGGTTGCAAGTTCCCTATTGAAATCCTAAACAGCCTCTGATTATATTAAAGAAAGGAGGAAATCTGAAATTGAAGTTTGAAACATTCGTGATCAACACGCGCAAAACAAGGTACTTAGAAATAAGTGCACTAAAATCAAACGCCTAGCTCTTGAAAAATTTTTGGATTCACCCATGATATACACAGAGCAAAATTGGTATATGAGTAATGAGCGGAAAGAGTGAAAATAATCAATAAGAGACTGCATTGTCCCTTCACTGAAATAATTTTTTATACTGAAGATCGAATATTCAATGAGCAAAACTTTTGAGACGTCGTTAATATCTGCCATATCGAAATAATGCCAGAATGTGGTTTAGCTTGTCATTAAAACACGATTAAACGAAGCGCAATAAGTTCGTAAGGCTCAAGTTTCACGGACAAAAAGGAGAATATTAAAATAAGTTTTAATAAAAGCTATTACAAGATAAACATACTCTCAGTGACGTAAAGTTTCCTCTGTTGAAATACTGTTTCGTACGAGCACCTCTTCCAGGATTGTTTGCTCTATTACCACGAGTACCACGGCTACGCATAACTCGACCGCCTCTGTTTCTATAATTACTACTGAACTTTCCTCTATTTCTCTTAATTATATCGTCTAACGACAAATCTACTTCCATACGTTCCGCCATTGTGCAATTAATAAGTTACAGCAATGACAAAAGAAATTTCAATTCCAGTTACAACAACTCAAAAATTTCATGCATGCGCTAAAAAATTTTTATGATTGCCACCGCAACAACAATAACGAGAACTTAATGGGCTTTTAGAAATGATCAAGGAAAGAATTGAATAACTTCATTTAAAACTTATTATTACCTAATCAGTATTTTAATTCATTTTACGTTAATTTAAAAACATTGTTTTAAATATTTTATAGTACTTTTAGAAAGAGGCATTTGGAAGCCAGAAATTAAGGGTTAAAATTTTTCACAAAAGTGGCAATACCATTGTTGTATCGCTAATTTTCCATTGCATTCCTTTTTTTTATGGTGTAGGTGTATTGTTGGCGGGAATAATACTTAAATATTAAATTGTATTAAGGTAAGAAAAGTTCTAGCATGATTTTTTTTTTTTTTTTTCAATTTTACTTTGAGTCTTCAGTCCTAAGGAAAAATCTGGTTCTTGAAATTATACAAGGAACTCATGTTATTACTTATTGTGCTCAGGGCTAATAGTAGGTATGATAAAATGCTATTAAAAGAAAAACCATAAATGTGTCCTTGTTTTATGACGCAAATAATCGATTTCCGGGATTAAATTCTCGACTGGAATGAAGTTCATCTCATATTTCACTTCAAAATATCTTTCAAAGCATAGACTTAATTTCTTGTGTGGTGTAGTTGGCGAGAAAAATATTTTAATATTAAATTGTGTAATGACAAATATTTCTCGAACAAAGATTTTTTTTCAATTTTGCTATAGTTATTCTCTTCTGAGGTAATTATTTGGTTTGTTTCGGGTTTTATGAGGAGCACAACTCATGTAATTATTTACCTAATATGTTCACGATAGTTGTGAAGCTCTGAAAACACAATGTGCTTGTTTTGTGTTGTAAATAAGAAATTCGCTGTATAATCTTCTTTGAAATTCCATAGTACCTACTTGCGGAACCGCGGGAGGAGCGATCCCCCCCCCCCCCCCCCCGCCAAAAAAGCTTGTAAATTCGAAAAAATTCCGGGAAAAGGTCAACAAACTCTCTTTTTCCCCTCTATCCCTCCCCCCCCCCCCCCAACACATCACAAAAAACAGGCTACAACTGTATTTTACAGCCTTAATTAAAAACATTTTTCAGGGGAAAGATACTCAACTCCCTCTCTCTGTCATCGAAGATCATCAAAAATTTTGAATATTTGGAGCTTCAATTTTGAAAAGATTGCTGGAGTTGAAAACTTTTTCAGAAATGTCATTTGAGGGCCTTGAATTACATTTCTTAAACTTCAAATCCGAAAAGATTCCGGGGGAGATCCCCGAATTCCAAGCCCTTTCCTTTACATCAATAACAGAGTTTGTACGCTCCTTCAATACTCCTTCATTCAGGAAATTTTTTTGAAAAAAAAAAGTGCTGCTCTATATTCAACTCCGTTCTTATTTTGGAAAGACTTGGAAAAGATATCGACTATCGCTAAAACAAAGAACCAAATCAAAAATATACAAAAATTGGTGTAACATGACTTAAATTACAGCTTATTTACTGGCATACATGTTGCATTCAGCATTGAAGTTTAAAAAATATTAAATGCAAACTCTTTAGAACAAATAAATGTATAACAAATTCTATTTCAAGAAATTTTTTTGCCAAAAAACGTTATATCTTCTGCAACAGTGATTGAGTGGTGGAAAAGCCAGGAAAAAGAATTTGAAAAATGCAATGCAACCGTCTTTAAAAGTCTTCAACATTACTAAAACCAGCTTCAGAAAAGTGCAGTGCATATATTTTCGTCATTTAGATATCATTCATAACTCAAAAATTGATTAGGCTCAGGAAAAGCTTCAAAATTTGCTTTTTGTTTAAAGTACTAAATAACATAAAAATAATATTAATTTATAACATAAAAGTTGCTATGTAGTTATGCATATGTTATTGTGGTGTAAAGTTGATTTTATGTAATTGTAAAAAGATTTATACACATATTTCTGAAATGAGTTGAATAAATTACATATGTACAGGGTGTCCGAAAAGTCCTCGACACATAACAATGGTATTTTAGGTTAAATGTGTCAAGGACTTTTCGGACACCCTGTATATTTATTTATAAATGTAATTTTAGTTTTGTTTGTAACAGATTAAAAATATTTTGCTTTAAACCAAAAGAACCGTTGTTTTCTCCAACAGTCTTTAGAAAAAATTCATTTAGTTGAAAGCCTTGAACAAAAAGACTAGCTTTGAAGCTTTTTCCAATCCTAATTTGTTTCTTATTCAATATGTGTGGGGAAATCAATGTAAACCTGTAAAATGATTTTTTTTTTTGGGCTTTTTTTTAAAAAAAAAACCAATTGGTTTAAACAACATGGTTTAAACCAAACAACCCTGCTCTTTTCTATATCATTTGTTCGTGTATTTATTTTTTATGTCTATTTCATTCAGATAAGAAAGGCATATTTTATTTTTATAAATCAGCTTAAAATATTAAAACGGTATGTTTGAGAGATTTTGCAGTCTTAACTAATAACGAAGAGATTTTAGTGATCAGGTGATAAAAAGTCGAATTTTGTATACAGGAAAGTAGGCTTGTTCAGTTCTGGACGGAACTTCCCGTTAAATTATTTTATAACATCTCACGCATGTTTCTGTGAGAGATATGTAGTTATTCTAAATTGATGCAAAACAGTTAACAGAATAGAAGCATAAGGGTACAAGGTTTTGTTTTTGGTTTATACAATCTAACCTTTCATTTTGTTTTCTCAGATTGAATTCCTTGATATTTTGACATGCTGAGTCTGAGTACTAAATCATGATTATTTGAATTTTTTAAACAGAAATTCGAATATGTCTGGGATTGCTATTGCAAGGCTTGCCGAAGAAAGAAAAGCTTGGAGAAAAGATCACCCATTTGTAAGTTTTTTCATGAAAATTAATTGAATTATTTAAAGATGTTTAATTTTTGGTATACTCTGTAATAGATGGTACATCACAGTTAATTTTTTAATCTTGGCAATAATTTCTCATTTTATTTATTCTTGTTTGGTTAAAGTTACATTAAATATTTACTTTGCCATTCATTATTTTGTCTTTTTAAAAGGTTTAATTATAGTGCAAGACTAAATGTTCTATATAAATAAAAAACATTGCGCTGAATACTTAATTATGCCATGAAGTTAAAAAATCTACTAAATGAAAAAGAAAATCAAAAACCATGAAAAATCTCATTAAAATACTTTTCTAAATCAACTTTTAACTTCCATTAACAAAAGAATTTTCCATCAAACATGCATATCAAGTCATAAATAAACTATCAAAATGTAAAAGGAAGAGCAAATATAGCTTTGATGTAAGCATAATAATTCAACGTTCACTGAGGTAGAAGGTAAATAAGTTGCCTTGCCGCTAGAGATGAGTTCGGGCTCATTTTTGACTTCCGGGTCCAGGGCTGGCAAGTTTCTGCCGGGGCGGTTTAAACCACTGGTAGAAACCGGTTAAAACCGGCATGGCAAAAACCACTTTCTACCACATTTGGAACTGATGTGATATACCCCACCCTTGGCGACTTTTTCCTGTTGGCGCCAAGAAAGCGTCGCCAGGAAAACGATGTATGACAACATATGTCATACATCGTTTTTTAGCGATGCTTTTTTTATGCCAACAGGAAAAAATCAGATAAAAAAACATGATCAAAGCACTTCAGAACACAATATATATAAAAACAACATAAAACTACAACAAAAAACATCACGAATATACGCTTTAAAAATACTAGAAACTAGAAAGGTTTTGTACACAAAGAACAATTACTAGAAAGTATTTAAAATGTTTAAATTAACAAATTACTATAACAGTTCACCAATTAAATATGTACCAATAGAAATAAAAGCTATTTTCCAACATGCATTTCATCGAACAAAAACTTTTCTCATACTCTGCTAAAAAAGAGCAAAGCGATTCAAATCGCGATGTTTAAAGCGGAAAACATCCCCAAAATCCATAACTATTTCAGCCAAAAAAGCGCTTAGTTACTCGAATTTCGATGTATGAAAAGTAGAAATGTCTCAACAAAACATCCTAAACATAAACAATACAAAAATACCATACATTTATTTGCTATACAGACATACTCTCAAAATACCAATTATATTTTACATAAAATAACACCTTTATATTTTTATAAAGTGCTGGAGTCAACTTTTTTCAGAAATTCAGTGCCTAAAGGTGGCACGTTAATAGAATATGTCTAAATAATTTGTGGCATCGATAAGAATTAACTTTTAGAACAAAATAACCGTACTATTTTTGTAAAATTAATTTACATACAGTAAAAATAAAGTTAAAAACTACAAGAACCCCTCAAGGATTTGTAAAAAACAAAGAATTTCGGAAGTGAGTGGTTTTTTTTTTGAATTCTAAAATAAAGAACTTACCTTTTTATGGTATAAATCCTCACACTCAGTCCAAAACAAAACATCATATGACAATGGCACGTTACAGATACACACCACGTTGGAGTGAACTTTTAATTAACGTTCAAGTTTAAAGAAACTGGCATTTTCTAATGTTTTTACTTCAAAACACAACTACTGAATCTAAACTAACACAAAATAAGCTTTCCTGTAAGGTATATTGCACGAAACAACACGTATCTCTCCTATGTGAAACAGAGTAAACAACCCAAGTAAACAAGTTCGAACAAGATTGCCTTCGCGTTGCCAAACACAGGTTAGTTTCACCAGGGATGCCATGCTTAAAAAATTATCGCCTCATTGGCGAGAAAAATATTTCAATTTTGTGCAAAAAATCGGATGTCGCAAAATGGGGGGGGGGTATATCACATCTGTACCCCAAATTTTCGGCAGAAACTGGCAAAAACTCTCAAAATGACAAAAAGAAAAAAAAACTTTTGACAGACAGTAGAAAATACATGGAAAAAATAATTGTTAACCAAAGCACAGTTTAATTTACAATATTATCACAATTCAGAATGAAATGTTACATTGTTTGGACCCTTCAGTTGCTTCATGAAAAAGGTGGTTCCAAAAATCTAAATACAGGGGTCTGTCCAGGATTTTTCACAGGGTCCGTTTTTTGTGAAAAATAAAATAATTTTGTGAAAAATCAAAAAATTTCGCAAAAATTTTTTTTTTTTTTTGTTAAAACGAAATTTTCGAATTTAGAGATGGCACAAACTGCATCAATTAAACTTAAAGTTGAGCGTTTTCCTCTTCTACGTCAAGAAAATCATTCTGAATTTTTTTTCTGATATTTGGCAGGGGGGGGGGGGCATCGCTCTTTCAAGTATCAATATTTATCTACCATTCTACATTATGTTGAATTATACTAGATATATTTCTGTACAGTACTTGAAATAATTGTAACAAAAATATAAATAAATAAAATAAAATTCAGAATAGGGTTCAGCATTCAACTTTTTGACCCAAGACACTCTTAAAAGGCAGAGAATTTCGTTTAAAACTTATAAATTCCGTGATTTTAACAAAAATAAAAAGATATTTCTATTGTTTACCTCTTAACAAAGCGTAATAATCATCAAAAATTCTAAAAATCGGATTCCCATAGCGGATGCAAAGAGATCGCAATTCTCAAAAGTGAAGGCATCAAAAGTATAAAAACGGCTCGTGAAATAAATATTTTTGATAAAATTATTTTAAAATTGCATTTTAGAGTCCTATGATAAACATTTCATTAATATCTGTGGACACAGTTGAAGCAAAAAAAAAAAAATAAATAAATAAAATAAAATAAACCATCTATTCAGCATTTTAATTTTTGACTTAATAACAGAAAATGGAATTTTGCTTTAAAAACTTGAGAGTTCTAACAGAAATAAAGACTTTTCATTTATTTGCATCCTAATAAAGCGAAATTAGCTTGAAAAAAGAACAAAATATGATTATCATATCGGATGTTAAAAGATTGCATTTTTCAAAATGTAGACATCTAAAGAAAAAAAACGGTAATTAAAATAGTTAGCATCGAAAAATCAAAACCCATATAATTTTCTCCCAAAATAACAATTAAACATCGCACCGCACCCACCGTAAAAACGCAAATATTGACAAGCTGGTAAAATGATGAGAATATTTTCTAATCAAGTCATTATAAAGGTTCAACGCCAAACGCTAAGTGGTGATAATTTTGAAGTTGGTAACCCTATCTGAAGCGATCATATTTTTTTCCTCACCCTTACTATCCCTTTGCAGTTCTAAGTTCATTTCGCAGATATATATTATTATTGTTCATTAAATCATGAGCGGAGGAAAAAGTGCTTACCAATGCCTTTTCAGAAAAGTTTACAACAACACCGTTGCTAATTAGCTGTGATAAAAACAAACAACCATTATATTTATTTGGCAGTACCAATTATTTATCGCTTGCAGGAGTATTCCAAGAGTGCCGATTTTTTTTTTCTTCAAAATTAGCCGATTTTGTTTAAGCTGATCCCTCTAATTTGACTTAAAAAAAGGTTCCAAAAATTATCGGTTTATACACAGAAATATGCGTTATTTTGCTTTCAGATCTGCTCTTGCAATAAACAATTTGTGACAGATCCGATCTTGTTTATCAGAATTTTGTGAAGGGTCCGTTTTGTTTGATCGGGATTTTGTGAAATGTCCGTTTTGGTTGATCGGATTTTTGTGAAGGGCCCGTTAACGGACCCAAATATCCTCTGGCCAGACCACTGAAATAGTTTCTCAATTTAATGTGCACGAATGAGAAACTTTAGAATATTCTTCAAAAAAAAGCTAGCAGGCAATGCATCAAGGAAAAAGCAATATTCATAAAACTTTCAAATTGTATATATTTTTTTAAACTGGTCCCATCATGTAGTAACTAGGGTAGTGGTAAAACTACCCTAGACTGGGAAAAATGAGTTTCGAGAAGTGGGGCCAATTTGTTTTGCAAAGCTGTAATATTAGGTACAAAATCTAGATTAATATTGGCAAGTAAAATTTGACTTCCTTCTGGAAGCACATGATAATTTCAATCACAAGCAATTTAGATGAAGCTTATTTGTGAGCAAATTACAAACAGTAAAGCCAGTTTAATTTTGTATGTCACTCCTCTATCTTAAGAATCCATAGGATTTTCGTCCTTTGTTAGATTAATCCAAATATTATTCGAGCATCAGCAATTGAAAAGTTCCCTTTCTGAACTAACTCATCAATTTGTTTGGAGATTGACGATTGATTGTCTTAGCTTGAGTCTGAGCCCGAAACCTATTTTCGGTTCTAGAGCCCGAACTTGGGCTGTCCGGCCAGGGCTGAGCCCGCCTCATCTCTACTAGCCGCCTATATCCAGGGTATCCGCGAGCATTGAAAGTTATGGATTTTGAGATATTGATCGTAATCAAGAATAGTCGGAGAAAGTCATGAAGCAAAATTCACTCAAAAGTCATGTAAATTCACAATTGATCATTGATTTTGTAGTTTAGAACATTCATACTTACTAAACTTTATTTGGTGTAAAATTTACCCACTTTAGTTGTTTCTTACATTTTACCCAAAGGTCTCAATTTTCTATGCATTTCAAAACCCTCTCTTGTGAAACCCACTCATCTAAAATTAATAAATGTTGTTGTTTGTGACTATCTATGTCACCCAGGGTTGGCAAGAACCCGGGTTTTTTTAAAAAAGCCCATAGACCCAGGGTTTTTTGGGTTTTTTAAATAAAATCCAAATAAAACTGGGTTTTTAAAAAGAAATTCGGTTTTTTTTTTGTCTTTTTTCAAGGAAAATATGGGTACCTGTTGCATATTGTAGCGTAAGAATATGGACAAAGCACAAAAATTGTCTTGGGGTAAAAAAACCTGGAAAATTCAGCATTTTCTGAAGAAAAGTATAAAAGACGATGAAACACAAGAATGGTGAAGTTTCACACTTTTTAGTTTCCGGTGATTAACAACAGTTAAGGCGAAAAAGTTACTTCTTGAGTGATAAAATCTATTGTTCATTTTTAATTACTACTTTTTTTTTTTGAATTTTACTTTATTGTATTTCATTTTGTTACACAAAACTACTGTAGAACCTCAAATAGTTTGAATCCTTTTTTACTGAATTCCAGCTTAATCAAGATATTTCTTTGAATTTTATGTTGCCTGTTATTCTATTTCTGTTTACAGAGTAAGAAATATTAAACTTTTTCGTAAGATAATGGAAATACTGTACATCCTATTCTGTTTTCTGTCCGACCGTTTGTAATGCCTGTTAATTTCTAAAAAATATACCTTGTTTATTCGAGATTTGTGATGTGTTGGTTCGCAGAAAATAATTCAAATGAAAGCCTTTTAGCTAGAGTAGTTTCCTCTGTACAATCTACAAATATTGAGCAAATCAGACAGGACAGGACTTAGTCAAGGTAATTCGATTTATTTATTGATCAGTTAAAGTAAAAAGGTAAATATACAGGGTGTTTCAAAATGAATAGCGGGGTTTTAACATGTCATAATATTTATTACACGAAACTTACAGCCACAAGTGATATATCAAATGAAAGAGAAACTCAAACAGTTTTACATAATAGCCTACAAGTGTTCAATGTGAGCATCACTCGGCACACGTCAAGACGATATGAGAGTTCTTCCCAAACTTTGATGAGTGTCTCATTAGTAATTGCTGCAACAGCTGTTTCAATCCTGTTCCTTAATTCGGGAAGGTCGGCTGGCAGTGGAGGCACATACACACAGTCCTTAATAAACCCCCAAAGATAGAAATCACACGGCGTTAGGTCGGGTGACGGTGGAGGCCCTGAGAAACAAGCCCTGTCATTAGGTCCCTTACGGCCAATCCAGCGGTCGGGTAAAGTTAGGTTAAGCCAATCGCGT
This sequence comes from Uloborus diversus, assembly GCF_026930045.1. Classification (NCBI taxonomy): domain Eukaryota; kingdom Metazoa; phylum Arthropoda; class Arachnida; order Araneae; family Uloboridae; genus Uloborus; species Uloborus diversus. Next base: position 57,699,316 of record NC_072732.1, on the reverse strand, counting down.
ACCTCATTATGCCAATGAGGCGGCGCACCATCTTGCTGAAAGATAAAACACAAAACGCTTTCTGTTCTTTAATCGCCATCTTTACTACAAGCGCTTTCTAGCGGATTGCAGCAGAAACATTCCACGCGCATTGCGCACTGATGCCAACAAACAAAACTGTTCGAGTTTCTCTTTCATTTGATATATCACTTGTGGCTGTAAGTTTGGTGTAATAAATATTATAACATGTTAAAACCCCGCTATTCATTTTGAAACACCCTGTATTTATTTACAATCTTTGAAGTATTTTTTTTAATGCCATTAAGAATTAAGAAATACTATTAAAGTTCAAAATTCATTTTTTATGTCCATTGTCTATGGTGAAGAACAAATAAAAAAGTTAAAACTGTAAAAATATTTGAATTAATAAATTTTTTATAAAATTTCTCAGAAAATTAAAAAAAACCCATTGTGTCCAATCCGGACAACCCTGATGTGTTACTCCTGGTGAACAACAGAAAACTGAGTTGAACCAGGTATTGATAGATTCGTAATTTTCCCGGCTAAATCTTTAGCTAGGTGTTAAATTATGCGACATTAATTTTCAGAGAAACTAATTAAAAACATAATTTTTCAACTCTGGAACTTCTTTCAGAATCCCTGTTAGCTGACTTACCCATCTAGCCAGGGTTCGAGAATATCATGATATTTTCGAAAATATCCGATATTTTGATATATCCTTTTCAACCAGCTTAAAGTCTTCAAAATAATTAATAAATCCTCAAATCACTCTTTATTTTCTTATATTTATGTTTAATATTTAACATTTTTATCAGTTTTAATGGTGTTAATTTAGCATTAGCTGTTATATTCATTTTTCTTCTGTCGGCTACTTTTACAGTTATATGATTCAGAAATAGAAAATATGCATTAATTGGTGCACAATCATAAGACATTTTATTTTTTTTCTGACCAATGTTTAATTTTTAATTAGGCACTTTTAATATGAATTAAAACTGTTACATTACTTACAGTTTTATGAAAGAAAAAGAAAGGAATATTATATTAGTTTGTTATATTAATGATGTATTAATACATCATAAAAATATAGTACATAACTTTTTGGTTATTTTTAATAAAAAATGAACAGTGATGCTATGATTAATTTTATTTTTGCATTGAAAATACCGTAGTTGAAAAAATATCAAAATATCATGATATTTTCAAAATAAATATCTGGTATTTAACAGCGAACCCTGCGTCTAGCCATTCACATTTTCCCCATAGGGAAGGCGAAAGTAACTCGCAGAAAGAGACGAATGAAGTGCGTTTTTGGATGCTCAAAGAAAAATAATTCAATGGATGCTTAAGTTAAGCGCATTTTAAAATTGGGGTGCTGCACAAACCTGCTGCAGGGAGCAGGGTTGGCAAAAATCCGGGTTTTTTTTAAAAAAGCCCATGGACCCAGGGTTTTTTGGGTTTTTTTAAATAAAACCCAAAAAAAACCCAACTAAAGCTGGGTTTTTTAAAAGAAATGTGGGTTTTTTTGTCTTTTTTTAGGGGAAAGGTGGGGTACTCGTAGCATATTGTAGCATAAGTATATGGACAAAGCACAAAAATTGTCTTGATAAAAAAAGCTGGAAAATTCAGCGTTTTCTGAAGAAAGGTATAAAAGACGACGAAACCCAAGAATGGTGAAGTTTCAGATTTTTTTAGTTTCCATGATTACCAACAGTTAAGGCAAAGTTACTTCTTGAGTGATAAAATCTATTGTTTATTTGTTTTTAATTTCGAATTTTTTTTTTTTTTTTTTTGTATTTTACTTTATTGTATTTCATTTTGTTCAGCAAAACTACTGTAAAACCTCAAGTAGTTTAAATCCCTTTTTATTGAATTCCAGCTTAATCAAGACATTTCTTTGAATTTTATGTTGCCTGTTTTTCTATTTCTGTGTACAGAGTAAGAAATATTAAACTTTTTCGTAAGATAATGAAAATACTGTACATCCTATTCCGTTTTCTGTCCGACCATTTGTAAAACCTGTTAATTTCTAAAAAATATACCTCGTTTATTCGAGTTTTGTGACGTGTTGGTTTGCAGAAAATAATTCACATGGGAGCCTTTTAGCTAAAGTAGTATCCTTTGTACAATCTGCAAATATTGAGAAAATCTGACGTGACAGGACTTAGTCAAGATAATTTGAAATCCTTATTGACCAGTTGAAGGAAAAAAGTTAAATATATTTATTTAAAATCTTTGAAGCATTTTTTAATGCCCTTAAGTTAAGAAATACTATTAAAGTTCAAAATTCATTTTTTATGTCCATTGCCTATTGTGAAGAAGAAATAAAAAAGTTTAAATTGTAAAAGTATTTAAATTAATTATTTTATAAAAAAAAGTTCTCAGAAAATTTTAAAAAACCCAAAAGTGGGCTAAATAATGGGTTTTTTTTAATGGGTTTTTTCAATAAAACCCATTGGGTCCAACTCAATTGGGTCCAATCCGGCCAACCCTGGCAGGGAGGTCAATGCTGCGCAGCAAGCTGCGGCTAAGAGGTGGAGAAGCCCCTAAAGTAGACATCTCCAAAGGTGGTGTACAACAGCCCACCGAAGGCTGCTTATTTAGCCGCCTTGGCGTCTAGTTTTTCTTTATTATCTGATTCTTATTTTTGGCCATTAATATTTTTGTGTTGGACATTATTTTGAACCCATTCTTTAATGTCTTATTATGTAGCTGTACTTCTAATTTTGTCACGCTTATTCGAAGATTTTAATTTATATCCTGTTCTAAAATTGTGGCGGAACATACACTATATCACCAAAATAATTGGGATATTCACAAAAATTCATTTTTATTCATATCTCTAGAAATAAGGAACTAATTGTTCTGTAACATTTCAGTTCAATTCATTTTATTTCAGTCAGGGAAATATTATATTTTTTTACGAATATGCATTTTACATGTAAAATAAAAGAAAAAAGAAATTACAAACAAAAATATATTTCACCCTGTCTAATTGAAAATCCCTGATTGAGTAGATGGGAGTAAAAGCTATAACAGTAGCCTGACTAGCTCCCACCATTCAGAAAAGAACTTAATTTTGGGCAAGTTTATAACATAAGATAGAATTAACAAAAAATAAATGCATAATCATACAAAGGACACATAAACACAAGTAATGCAATAAAGTACGTCTAATTTTATAATGGAACCAAGGTATACTATTACAAATATGCTACTTTATCCAAAAGTATAAAAGTTTTTAGCCTTTTCTTAAACAAATTTCGATTATTAATGGTTTTTAAACAATTGGGTAAGGTGTTCCACAATCTTGGTCCATAAGAGTTAATACCATTAAACAATAGATTTGTTTTTGCGTTAATAGGTATAATGTTTTCACTGTTTCTAGTGGGGTAATTATGAAACGATTCACGGATTGTTACTATTTCTAAATTCAAACCATTTATTACTAAATCATGCATAAAAATACCAACATATTTATAAATTTGTTCCACGGTCTTTAAAAAGCTTCTATTACTGCTACCCACAATATTATCTCTATTAATTATTCTGTGAAATCTTTTTAATAAAATATTTATTCTCTTTGGATTATTTTTAGTTGTTTGACCCCAAGTAAGAACACCATAATTGAGAACTGAATATATCAAAGAAAAATATAAAATGAACAGAGAACATCAGAAAGAAGGAAATTAGGCACAAAATTAATTAAACCTAAATTAAAAGAAATCTTTTTTGAGACAAACTCAATGTGATTGGCCCACCGCAAGTTATTTTGAAGATTTACCCCCAAAAAATTTATATTCTCAACATGTTGATAACTTTTTCCAATCAATTTTAGTTCAAAATTACCAATTTTTTTATTTTTCCAATAAAAAACAGTGAAATTAGTTTTCGTAATTAACAAATAATTTATTAGTTAAAAACCATGTCATGACTTACTTTAAAATTACCAGTCATTTATTATACAGTAGAAGACCGTTATAATGCACACCTTGGGACCAGAGCTTTTGCGTTATGCAGGTTTTTGCGTTATATAGATCATTTCACAAATTTTGAAACTAATATTCAGAATATATCTATATATTAGCACTTCAGAATGAGTTTTATCTGCAATGAGTATTTAAGCACCAATATTACCATTATTAGTTGTTCACAAATAAATATGTTTCACAATCAAAAGTAAGTGCATTATCCTGTACTTCTGGCTAGCTTCATGGTTTGCATAACAACTGCATTTCCAAGAGCCATTTGGTATTTTCTATTTACTGTAAGTACTAATTTTCCCTTAAAAGCTTTGAATTAAGATGGAAAGATGAGAAACTATTTCAAAATTTGATTTTCCTTACAACTTTAGTGCTTCCAAAGCAAAACAGAAAATTTTTTTAAACTTCAAAACATATTGTTTACTTCTGAAAAGTTGTGCATTTTATAGAGAATTGCGTTATATAGGTCGGCGTTATAACGGTCTTCTACTTATAAGGAAACTACATCTTTTTCTCTAGTAAAAACAGATGTATCTTCAGCATAAGACAGTATTAATGAGTTATTTGCAATAGAGAAAATATCGTTTAGAAAAATGATAAATAACAGTGGGCCCAAAATTGATCCTTGAGGAACACCATGAGTAACAGTAAGTAATTTCAATTTTGTATTTTTTAAATAAAGATTGTTTTCTATACCTTAAATAACTCTGGAACAATCACACAAAAAGTGCTCCAGTTGACATTTTTCCGTAAAAATTATTCATGCATTAGGTTTAATTAAATCACCCATCCTTCATCATAAATAGCTGGGACTAAGCTATAAATTTCAAAAATAGGTTTACTTACTATGTGGAGTTTATTTTTATATTTTTGTGGGAGTATTACTTACATTCTCAAATACAAGCATTTGTTTCAAAAATACAAATTTTACTTGAAGGTTTTTGGCTCATGATACGCAAGCTTCTCCGTCACCGCTTATCAAAATTTGGGGAATATTTGACGTCTTGCAAAAGAAACATAGTACTTAAATTTGAAGTTAAAATAATGGAAAATTAAAGTATGAAGGTTCAAAGCAATTAAATTTTCACTGCATATGAGCAAAAGATGCACATGGGCAATTTGTGACTTTCATAAAGTGAAACTCAAATAGATCCCTCCAACTCATAACAAAATACCAGTTCAATGTTTAAAAAATTTAGAAAGATGTCAGCTATCTAATGAGCCGAATTTCAATAATTCTTGATCTAAAAATTTGCTATTGCAAATTTGCAACATTTCTCTGCAATTGTTCTGTGTGATTCATGATAAAAACAGATTATTTCAGGGATGTAAATCTTCTGTGGATCCGCGAGTTTTCGCTTTTTTTTGAATTTTTTCCTTTTTCAGCTGCCGAGCATTTTCAAATGATCGATCGCGATCGCATTCTTCCCGTCAGGATTTTTTCTGTTTCAAATGTTCTTTCTAAGGTAGAAAGAAGAAAAGAACTTTGTTTCGTAGGTGGGGAGTTAAAAAGGCTTGAGAATGAAATAGAAAGCGTCAGCGTTTATGCATTTCGAAATCCGCTTCCATAACTCGCTCATTTTTGTCTACTATGCCATCCTATCACTTACGCCTTTATAACTTTTTGTAGACTATTATTTTCAACCCTTCTTGTATGTATTTTATTTTTTTGCAGAAGACTTGTACACTTATTGTTTTGCTACGCAAATACCCCCTCACCTCCCTTCTGCCCAAACCTTCCGATCAGGATTCTTGCTGAGGCACACGTTCTTTCTTGAGTGAAAAAAAGTAATGAACTTTTTGCTGTTGGTGAAAAGGGTGAAATAGGTGTGGAAATGCTGGAAAGTGGCGGTGGGTGCAATCATTAGATGTAGCTTTTAAAATCTGATTGCATCCACCTCTGTAACACTCCCTCATTTTTATCTGCTATGCCATTCTACTGCTTAGACATTTACACCTTTTTATAGACTATTATTTTCAACCCTCTCATACTTTATTAATTTTTTTTTTTTATGAAGACTGCCATGCCCGTTCAAAAATACTTATCCTATTCCATCCAAGTTAATTTAAGCCAACATCATTCTTAAAATCTAGTTTTAATGCTTATCAGGCTTACCAAAGACATAACTCTTGAAGATCTTAAAAAATTCTAATTTATTTTAATTATACTGTGCTATTTTATTATGTCAGACATGCAAATTTAGGAAATTGAAGATGTTTATATTCTCAAATCATGACATAGTGTTTAAAAGTTTATCAATTTAAAAACAATCATTTTTATGCTAGTGCTTAAAATGACCATCAAAGCTCAAAAAATTTGAGATTGGGTTTAGTTTTTTAATGATTTTTAACGAATGTACCAGCTGTTCCATAAAATTTCAAAATGCTCCTCAAATTGTTTCTTCAAGGTTAGCCACACTGATAATGTCATTTTGTAATTATGGTGTCCAATGATTCAGCTTGTATTAAGTGTTTAATTATATGGAAGTTTTATAGCACTAGATGTCACACTATAAAGTTTTAATTTCACCTAATTTGTGGACTATGGGAAATTGGAAGTAGTAAATGGAATTGATATTTGTTAAAATCTGAAATAAATACAAGCTTTTTTTATTTATTCATCTATTAGCATTTCTACTGCTAAAAAAATATAAAAAATATTTATCCATTAATATTTAAAAGACAGTATAGCATCGATATAATTTAACTAAATGTAAAAAAAAAATATATATATATATATATACAAATTTTAAGTCTCGCAATTTTTCCTCTTTTTTGACTTCGAGCTGTTTTTATCCCTGTTATTTACAAACGATCCCTCACAATTGGTCGCCTCTCCCAAGAATTATTAAAATTCGGCTCATTATATCCATGGTAACTTTCTCTGAATTTTTAAGATATTAAACTGGAATTTTACTATGAGTTAGGGAACCTAGTTGGGTTTTAAGCAGGGTTGGCAAGGTTTTGGACACTACGGTAAAAACCCTGGTTTTTACCGTCCTGTCCAAAACCCTTGTGTCCAAAACTGTCCGAAAGTGTCCAAAACTATATTTTTAGAAAAATTGAATTCTGTGATAAAACATTAAAAAAACAGAATAAAATGTAACAAAGTAATGTTTTATATTGAACATTTATTCAATGAGAACATTCAACCTATTTATGCAGCTGATTTTAATCTAGTTACATAGAAGTTGAATTCTTGATTAAAATTTGGATTAGTATGCATGAGTTAATTTTTTTTTTCAACATTAGTAACCAAATTTCTTTATGTTTATGCATGCCTGCAAATGAAAGCAGGGTAAACAAGTTCTGTTCAAAACCCTTGTGTCCAAAAGTGTCCAAAACCACTTTTTGAGAAACTATATTCTGTAAGAAAATATCAGAAACAGAACAAAATGTCTCTTTTTTTTTTCTTTCTATTTGACTATTTAATATATTTATTCATTGTGAACATTCAAGTATGAATATATATGTACTTATTTATGTGGCTGATTTTAATCTAGTTACATAGAAATTAAATAATTCCTTAAAAATTTCAATATGTATGCAGGAGTTTTTTTTTTCTTCTATAAACCAAATTTTTTGACATTTATGCACGTGTGCAAAAGAAAGTGTTCAAAATATAGTGCAATAATTGTCTTAAATGCAATAAATTACAATTTTTTATAATTACAGAATGTATTATATTAAAAATGTGCTATTCTTTTTTTAATTCATAAGTTTTAAAACAGAAGTGTTTAATCATCAATTTCTTGTTCTTTAATCTATGATTTAAAAAAATAATTTTTGTTAAAGCATCATGTAAAACGTATTTCCAAAAACCATTAAAAAAATTGTGTGTTTTTTTTTTGCACCTAAATACTGCACATTCCTTTGAGTTATAAATAGAACTGAAATTAGTTGTCTTGGTAGTGTTGTGAATTCCCTTTCATAACGCTACCGTTACACAAGGAAGTTTTTATGTAATTGTTACTGGCAATTTTTTTCAGTAAAATCATTTTGGAGAAAAATATTATCAAATACTCATTAATTAAACCTCATTAATATCTATATTTATGCATTACGAATAGTGCAGTGAATAATAATTGATTAGATTACACTGCTTTAGCTTTAGCATAGTTTTGGACAGTTAGACAGTTTCGGACACTTTTGGACAGTTGTAGACAGTTTTGGACGGTAAAAACCACCTGTCCTGTCCTAAACCAGTTTTGGACAGTCCAAAACCCAACCCTGGTTTTAAGTTATGAAAGTTATAAATTGCTATCTTTCTCGCATACACAGTGAAAAATTAATGTTTATATTTTATCAAATTTTCAACATTTTAATTTTAAATTTTGGCATTATATTTTTCTTATAAACAGTCAAGTTTTCTGGAAGTTTGGTAAGATTTGATGGAAAACTCTGCATTTTATAAGCTAAAAACTTGCGTGCGTAATTTTTATCTAAATAAAAATGCTTTTATCTTCTTGGGGGGGGGGGATATATGACTTATTATAAAAGTAAGTGGAAATATAAAAATGTTGACATAGTCCATAAAGTTATTTCTAAAATTTATAACTTATTCCCAGTTATTTAAAATGGAGATTAATCAAACTTCAGTTTTCTTAATTTGTTGCTGGTCCCCTCAATCCATGGATGATTTACTTTTTATTGGAAACTATATGCTGAACATAACTTTTATGTGACACAAGATACTGAACAGTTACTCTTATTTCATGAAAAATCTGTAAAAATATCAATTTTTGAAAATGTCCCTATATTTATGGTGATATAGTGATATACTTTTTATTCTTATTTAATTTATTTATTGGAAACTTAATTTTAGAACTTAATAAATCTTAGTTGAGATTTTTTAGAAAACTTTTCTTTCAAAAAAATCAATTGTTAGATTCTTTATTTGTCTTTAAAGTAAAATATTTATTAAAGAAATTTCAAAAGTTAAAAAAAAGAAAATTCAAACCAGCTTAACGGGAGTGGTGTTTGTAATCCAAAAGTTTTGGGTCGCTGGTTTTGAAAATTTTGGACTGACGACGATAAACTAACGCTAAAAAATTATTTCCAGAAAAAAAAACCTTAAAAATGTTTTTTTGTTAATGATTTTGTATACATATTTGTAGAGTTTTTGGGAAAAGAGGGGGGGGGGGAGGGAATCAAAAAAGAGTTTACTCATAGTTCCTGAAAATTTCAGTCTTCGGAAAGTTTTAATTGACTTCTATCACCCCTGTTAACGGGTAGCTAGTCACCACTTAGTTTTACAATATTATTGTTGCAAGTTATAAAAAATTTTTATTTTGGGAAATCATTTTATAGTTAAAGCTGCTTCTCAAAAGTTCTAGTTAATTGAAAGATTGATTATAATATCACCTTTTGGTAGAAAAAAAAATAATTTGTTTATATGTAAATTGTTAAATACTAAAAAATTTTATGATGTGTCGGAAGCAGAAAAAAATTACTAAAAATTTTACATTTGTAAATGTGTCCTTGGTAGCAAAAAGTTAAATTTAACTTGAACTACAACAGGCATATTGCTTGTCATTGTTGTAATAATAATAGCTCAACTCATTATATTTCACTGCAATTTGAATTTTCGTAAGATTTCTGTTTTTCAAAACATAAAACAGTAATTATATTTTCACAAAACACTAATTTAGATATTCTTTTTAAAAAATGTATTTATTTCTCGAGAAATTGCATCCTGTGAGTCACGGAAAGTTACAAGCAAAAGTCGTGGAAAGTAATGGATTTCAAAAATTTTAAATACAACAAATACCCTGTATATTGGAAAAGTTCCCATTTTTCTGTAAATACCATACAAATTTTTCACATCTTATTGTAGGGATTTGTTGCAAGGCCAACAAAAAATACCGATGGAACTTTGAATTTGATGAATTGGGAGTGTGCGATTCCTGGCAAAAAATCGGTGAGTATTTGAATGTAATGTTAATCATCTTACATTTCCACTATTAAAAAAAAAAAAAATATTCACTTTTTAAAAAAAATTACAGTAATACCTGATTTAACGATTACCTCAATTTAATGATGCATTTCACAGATCTGGATTTGACTGCATTGAATGTGTGCTCCCCAATTTAACAATATCCTTGTTTTAAGGATTTAAGGTCCAGGATTTTTCAGATTCCGTTTTTTGTCAAAAATCAAAAAATTTGAAAAACCAAAACATTTTGTGAAAATTTTTTAAAAAATTTGCAAAAAATCAAATCATTTTTTAAAAAATCAGAAAAAAATGCAAAATATCAAACAATTTTGCAAAAAATCAAAAACTTCGGAAAATCAAAAACTTTTGTGAAAAAATCAAAAAATTTTGTTTAAAATCTGAAAACATCAAAAAATTTGGTGAAAAATCAAAAAAATTTGAGAAAAAATCAGAAAAATTTTTGCGAAAAATAAAAAATGTTTTTTTTTCCTAAATGTAAAAATGAAATTTTAGAATTTGGAGATGGTGCAAACTGCGTCATTGACACTTAAAGTTCAGTGTTTTCCCTCTTTTCTGTTGAGAATATCATTCTTCAGTGTTTTTCTAGTATGTGGTAGGGGGAGGCATCGTTCTCTCTCCCCCTCTACAGTGAAGGTGTCAAGAGTATAAACACTGCTTGTAAAAAAAAATATTTTCGATAAAATTATTTTAGAATTGCATTTTAGAGTCCTATGATAAACATGTTGTTAATATCCGGACACAGTTGAAGCAAAAATAATAATAATAATAAAATAAACAACATTTTAATTTTTGGCTCATAAAAGAAAATGGATTTTCGCTTTAAAAACTTGAAAGAAACGTTAGAATCCTAATATAGTGAAGTTAGCTCGAAAAAAGTTAATTATCCTTTTTAGCATTGAAAAATTGAACCCATGTAACTTTTTCCCAAAAGACCAGCTAAACATCGCACCCGTCAGACGCTAAGTGGCATTAAGTTTAAAATTGGTAACCCTATCTGAAGTGATCACGCTCCCTCCCTCCCCCCACCCCTACTATCCTTGCAGTTCTAAGCTCATTTCTCTGTATATTATTGTTTATTAAATCATGAGTGGGGAGAAAAGTGCCTACGATGCCTTTTCAGAGAAGGTTGATGCTTTTTCAGAGAAGTTTACAGCATCACCGCTGCATAAAACAAACAAGCAAAATTATAAACCAAACTGACTTTCAGCCGCGGCTAACCCATTAAACGCTGGTGTTGCATTGACGCAACGGTTATAATAAATATCCATAGAAACTATATTAGAAATCTAATTTTTTTATCGATTGCTAATTTGAATTTAAGAATATTAGTAGAAATATGTTAAATAAAAAAATTGCTTTAAGTTTCTTTTTTTATGTATGATAAAAATTGTTTCTCTCACATGTTTTTTTTTTTTTTTTTTTTGACTAAATTTGTGATCCAGTTTTCTGTCAGAAAAAAATAAAAATAAAAAAAAGTTTTGGTTTAGATATGAAATACTTTTAGTCAAGGTCACTTTTTATCAGAATATTCCTCAAAGAAACTGCTTCTGCTGGGGAGGAGGGAGAAGTAAAAACTGGCATTGTGTTGAGTTGACACAACGTCAGCGAAAAAGGGGTAAACTGACTCTGTCTCAATTGCTTTAGGGAAAAACTATATTTCGTTTTTATTCTGCGCGTTTTGACTGTGGAAGCTTTTTTTTCGTCTCTGCCTTTCGAAATGCCCAGAACAAGATATCTAACTTTGGAAGAAGCATTGGAACAGATTTTCGAACAAAACTCAGATGATGATAATAAAATGAAGAAACAGATATTGTTGTTGCACCACCAGAAATAACAGAAGCTAGTGATGAAGAAGAAGGCAATGACAACATTTTAAATAATGATAATGAAGTTTTACCCTGCGATACTGCACATGAAGTTGAAGTCCACGTAAAAAAAAAGTTCAATTGTTCCAAATCCCGTAGTAAAAAACGAAAAACAGAAGATTGGCGATGGACAAAACAGGAACCAATTGATAGGTATCAACCAAAAAATGAAGAACAGGTCCCCTTTCAAGCTGTAAGACACACTCTAGAAGGTAAAGCTAGTGTTGATATGTTTTTATCTTTTTTTCTGATTCCGATGTTTTATCGCATCTTGTCGAACAAACAAATTTGTTTGCCCAGCAAAAACGATGGAATGACAACGCTGTTGTGACTATGGGTTCAACCTATGGTAAAATTGAGCCTTTCAAAAACGTTTCTCGCTATTCCAGAAGCCAGAAGATTTCTGTTCCTCAACCTTGTATAATTGAGCAATACAACATGAAAATGGGGGATGTTGATTTGTGTCACAATTTAGTTTCAAATTACAGAATTAGAGTCCAAGGGAAAAAATGGTGGTGGCCAATATTCTCCAATTATATTGATGTTGCATTAACCAATGCTTGGAAATTTTCAAGACTATCGAAAGAAGAAAATAGAAAGCCACTATTGGATTTTAGGCCAGAGGTTGCACTTCATTTTTTACAGACCCCTTATGATAGTGACATGAAAAAGAAAAGTCCAGCTACAGGACGGCCAAGCAAATTCAGCTTACCAATGCCTGTATCTGGAGGACATTTTATCGTAAGGTCGACAGACAATAAAAGACTACGCTGCAAAAATTGCTACAGCCAAACTATTTATCGCTGCAATGTTTGTAAGGTTGCACTACATCACGATTGCAGCGAAACTTTTCATGTGTAACTATAAAAAATCGATGTTTCCTCAAAATTTAAAATTTCTAAAATGCATTTATGTGCTTATTTTATATAAATTTCAGTTTCTTCTAAAGTGCTCGGCATGGTTAAGAACCATAACTAAAATTATAAAAATTTCCTGTGTATAAAAAGCATTGAAACTGCTGAAGAATTTTTGATAAAACTACTTAGCATTAATACTACTTTTCCGCTGGCATTGCGTCAACGCAACACCCTGTATTTGTAAAAATAAGTGCATTTTTGTTTTTTTTTAAAGCATATTACTATTATATAGGTTCAAAATGATAACTTTTATGATTTTTATCCAAAAAAAATAACGATTTCGAGTTTCGGCGGTTAATGGGTTAATTTTTTTTTCTCAAAGGAACAAACAGCGAGCATTATATTTATTTGACCGTAGTAATAATTTATCACTTGCGGGATTGGAACATGACAAGCCCAACTAGCATCAACTCATTGGATTTTGCTCGACTGATCATAGACTCCTCCTAAACTCATCGCGTAACGCACGCTGATATCGTTGCGATCAGAATCCGAGAACCGGTTTTTGATGAGCTGTTTTTTATCGGAAAATTAGATCCTTACAATCAAATTTGCCGAGCTACGTTTCACCAGAAAAAGAGATCGTAACGATCAAATTTTCTGTTGAAAATTTGCCAAGTTACATTTCATTGGAAAAAAAGTAGGTCGTTTAAATTTTCCCAATCTTTAAAATTTTTTGGAAATCTCTCAACTGTTAAAATAGGATAAGTTTTATTATTCGAATATCTGACAATTAATCAAACGTAAAGCTATACGGATCAACATTCAGGGTTGAGAATCGGAGGAAAAATGACTGAGACTTTGACTCTGAATCAGACTCCTGGATTTTGGAAAGGTTTACTCCGACTGACTGCAAAATCAATTCAACTTGAACTCCACGATTCCGACCCCAATTACCTCACTGGGATTGCGAACAAAATGAGACTCTGACTCTTAAATCAGGGTTCGTACGCCCTTGAAAAACCTTGAAAAGTGCTTGAAAAAAAAAGTTCATTTTCAAGTGCTTGAAAACCTTGAAAAAGTTTTAAAACCTTGAAAAAGTTTCTTGGTGCTTAAATTCTTTCTAAAATCATCGGATTGTGCTTTAAACTTTTAATAAAGTATTTTACTAATGCTATTTTCTGAACATGCGTTCGATTTGCAACATCGCGAAAAATCGCTTCCCTGTTTGGGATTTCAATCTTTTTCCATCTTGTAAATATTTTGAAGTTTTTACAATCGAAAGCTATTTTGACGTATAGTACCTCAGATAAGTTTACTTTTTGTTTAATTTCCATGCCTAAAAAAGGAATTATTTTGTAAACCATAACAACATTGAACTTTCCAGAATTTTTCGAAAAATTTCTCTGTTTTTTGAAATTTCAATCTTTTTACATCCTGCAAATGTTTAAATATTTTGGCTAATCGATTGTTATTTTCGCATATACTACCTCAGATTAACATATTTTATGTTTAATTTTAGTAAAATATTAATACATTTATTTTATGGAAGACATGCCAACGTTGAACTTACTCAGACTTCGCGGAAAATTGCTTCTCGTGTTTGAAATACGAATCTTTTTGCATCTTCCAAATATTTAAATATTTAGGCTAATCAGATGTTATTTTCATACATGCTACCTTAGATTATGTTTAATTTTAGTAAAAAATTAATGAATTTATTTTATGGGAAACCTGCCAGCATTGAACTTAATTCGTGACAATTTCCTTCTCTTGTTTGAGGTTTCAACCCTTCTGCATCTTGTAAATATTTTTATATTTTTTGGCAATTAGAAATTATTTTGGCACATGCTACATAAGATTAGCTTGTTTATATTATTTTTAATAACTAAAAAGTTAATTATTTTTGTTTTGTTTAGCTACATATATACTTAATTTTGCAATTTTAATTTTAATTTTTATCATTAGCTGATTCTTGGTTATTACAGATTTTTTGAAAAAAATTTTAATTTAAGCAATTGAGCACTTAACATTTTGACTTAAAGTTTGTATTTTAATGATAAAGTTGAGCTATACAATTTTGTAAAGTTGAATTTATAAGTACATCATTTTTTTATGCCTGCTAAAATAATTAAGGTATATAACACGTGTGATTGTGTTTTGGTTATTTACTGGAAATTTTGTAGAGTTTGTTATGCTTTCATCTCCCTACTTCCAATTTCCTTCCTTTACCTCAAATATTCAAAATTACTACTTTTGTTGGGTTGTGGGGCATTTGGAACAGCTTACCAGAAGAGGCTGTAATCAGCAAAGGGGTAGATAGCTTAAGGAAGGTCATTGATATTCATTGGGGTCAAATAAATTGACTAGGACCAACCTAGTTAGGCCCTTTGCTTGTTGCTGGTTATCAACAGGCACTTATCTGTGCAATATTTTAACTTCATAAATTATTTTAAAATAAGAAATGAATTTTATATGTATCAAAAGTAGTTGCTGTACAAATGTATATTTAAGTCATAGGGGTCTTAGTTTTAAAAATTATCCCCCCCCCCCCCGATTAGCTCAGTGAAACTTACAGGTGACTTTGTATGAAATCGATTGATTGATTTATACTTTGATACCCATAAATAATTATCAAAAGTCTAATACTATTAAACTTAGTGCAACCGAAATTACCATCTGGGTTGTGTTTTTGATCCTAACCGCCCTTATATATGTATGAACCACTATCAATCAAAACCTCCTCTAGCAATTCCAGTGAATTTAGGCATTGTGGTTTCTTCAGATAAAAATTAAAATCACTCAGGAAAGGTTCTTTTTTTTTATATATATAAATATTAACTTGCATATTCTATAAAATATACTTCTTTGAATGTGAAGATTTCAAAATTAAACCTCGTAGGACCTGCTCCTCTTTATGACCAGGCCCGGACTGGCCCGCCGGGCAACCGGCCACATGGCCGATGCGCCCCTACGCCAGAAAAATATTTTTTTTTGTTTTGTTCAAAAATATTCTTTACAAAAGAATTGTCCCCCCCCCCTTTCTTTTTGTTCCTAAAAAAAAATATTTTTTTCCCCTTTAACTGACGATTTTTCTTCTCTCTTTTCCTGACACCTCAAAATTAGTAAGTACAAAAGTTTTACGGTAATAAGTCGTTTAGATAATCACTGAAGAACCTGGAATTATTTTGCCTTTCTTTTCAAAACTTGTTCCTTTCTTTTCAATCATTGTCACTGCTCACTGGTGCGACTTTGAAGGTTATTTGGGGGTCAAAATCCTTGGTCCCCCACTGCCTTGAACAGAGGTCTTGACGAGTAAATCATAAATTCTAGGAACCGCTGATAGCTTACTCAATACCCAGAATCACCTGCGAAATTCTGGCGGAAATTTAATAGAGGCGATTTGGAGTGAGGAGAGTGGGTAGACATGAAAGAAGATTATTCAGCTTTTTTCTTGGGTGCTTCCTGAAAAGTAATTATCAGTTGTATATTACGCTACCATTTTTAATAGTAATTTATATTTTGCCTCCCTTTTTTTCTGAAATAAAAATTGTATAGCGTGTTTTGTTTCTGTAACAGTGTATCAGGACCGCAATATTTTCTACTGCAATTTTAATCATCAATTTTCTTGCTATCGTACCTCCGATGGCACAGTTAACGAGCATCTCGAGGTGACTCCTCTTTATTTGGCAGAAAGCAACATCCTGTAGCGCCCTTTTGCCTTCTAAAGAGCCCTGCAGATTTTTTTTCTTACACAGACAAACACCCCATACCTGTAATAGTTGTTGTTTTAACGCCCGGGTGCGCCCTTCTGTCTTCAAACTAAAGCGCCCAGCAGCCATACTGTGACCCCCCCCCCTTTTTTTTTCAGGTCTTTAAAAGAATAGTTTTTGAAGGGCCCGTTTTTGCGATCGTGAATTTTAAAATCACTTAAAAAGACACTTTGAGACATTGAAAAAAAAAAAAAAAAAAACTTTAGAGAAGAGAGCTCTTTAAATCTAGAATCAAGACAAACATCCCATATCTGCAATTGTTAGTTAGTCTCTAAGTGCCCTGTTGCGTTTTTAGATGCGCCCTCAGTCTTTTCAATTCACGTTATCGCGACAACTCGACAAAAATGTCTTTTTTCCAGGTTGCGGAGTCAGAGTCGAAGAGCCGGAGTCGGACTGATTTTGGGGTGAAGGAGTCGGATTCAGGAGTCGAAGGTTTAAAATTTCAAGAGTTGGAGTTGGAGAAATAGTCGCTCATTTTCCCCCTGAAGTCCGCAACTCTGCCAGAGCTTGCGGAGTCAAAGTCGGAGTCGAACTCTTTTTGGGGGAAAACCAGTAGAAGTCGAAGGTTCTAAAGTTTCCGGAGTCGGAATCAGAGCCGTAGTCAATTTTTTTTATTCGGCGCCGCAGCCCCGCTTTTTTCCTTGAAAAACTCCCCCCCCCCCCACTTCCGTTTTTCAGGTCTTTAATCCCATTTTTTATATACTGTCGTACGGTACAAGTTTCTTGAAGGGTCCGTTTTTGCTATCTTGCATTTTAATAAGACTTAAAATGACATTTTAAGACAATAAAAAAAATGTTTTCAGAGAAGAGAGTTTTTTTTTTTTTTTTTTTTCCAATCTTTCACTTAACGACCAACATTCCGCCCCACCGTACCTGTACTCGTTAATTTTTAAGCAAAGCACCCTGTTGGGTTTTTAGTTGCGCCCTTCAGTCTTTTTAAACTGTCCTACAGCCTTATTGTAACTCTTGTAACAATAAATATTTTCGCGCTTTACACGACATTCACATTATTGCGACAAAAAAGTCTTTTTTTCTTAAAAAAAACACTCCTCGCCTCTAAAAATTCTGCCCCCCCCCTGAAAAAAATCTTCAGGGCCCCCAACAAGCCACTGTATAGCCCCCCCCCCTCCCAAATGACTATTCTGTTAAACGAGGTGATTGTTTGTTTTTAATTGCTTCAATATTTCTACCTCAATTATGAGTTCATTCGTTTAAATTGTTTAAATTTATTTGTAATTATTATTAGTTTAAGGTTTTGAGCAGTTATGAGGAACATTTAATCCTGATTTTTATAATAATGTTGAAAATATTTTCAACTTTTTAAATTAACAACACATTTTTTATTTATTTTTTTTAAAATATTCTTCTGTCACTCGGACCGTGGGTTTTTTCTGTTATCTCCCCCCCCCCTCTACTGCAGCGTCTGCGGGTACGTAGATTTGGGTCTGCCCCAGAAGAAGAGGACCTTTCTAGAAAGATCTGTTTTTGCCATCTTGAATTTTGAGACAACAGGAACTTCTTGCAATTTACAATGAAACATATATTGACGAACTATGTGAAGTCAAGAAATGAGACAACTTTTATCATTGTGTGATAATTTATTAAATTATTCCTCTAAACTTTATATTTATAACCTTTTACATTTTTGAGGGAAATGTCCGTTTTTCCATTTTAATCATTACGTACATATATTATTAATTCATATCTTCTCTTACCTGATTCCACAATCTTCATTATTGATTTCAGCTCATTTACTTATTTTGTAACATTTATTCACAATTATTTAGAAATTTTCCGTTACTTACAGATAGCATTATATTACGTTCTTATGTTTAGCCATGTTACTTTAGCTTCGGATGTGGTCATAATTTTGACCAAAAAAACAATGTCTTGTAGACTATGGTACGGTAATCACAATTTTTAAATATAATTATACAGCCAAAAAAATCATATTTTCCTTTTATTATAATAAAATATTTAATATTGTCAGTGGTGTATCGGGAATCAATACTATTTTAATTCTCTCAAAAGAAGCAGGAAAGTCAATGAAATGTAATCAGTTGAAGTAAAAATGTCAGAAAAGCTTTACAGGCTCCTTTTGCAAAATTTATTTGAAATTATTAAAAGATTTTTTGGTTGGAGGACAGTAACGCAACCAGAAGAGGGACCCCCCCCCAGCCCTCCCCCCCAGAATGCTGAGCTAAATGGTTTTTTTTTTCTTCAAAACTATTCTTTATTATTGAAGAGGAAAAAAGAACACGTATATTGGGAAAACAAAGTGTAAATTTTAATTAAAAAAATAATACTGTCCGGGGGAAAATCTTAATTTCTTTCAAAGAAATCTTTGAACTAAAAATATTTAATAGTTGCAGCTTATTGGTCAAGTTCAAAAATCGCTAAAAGTTGCGTTTTTTGAGCTTTAATTTCGAAAAATTTCTGGGCCCTAGTATACCAAGATATGGTTCTTCAATCGTGTTTTTAAGACTTGAATTTAAGAAAATATACGAGCAAGGGTTTCCGAACCGCCTTCCTCTAATATAAAAAAATAGGTTCTTTAAAATCACACTCACCTTCTTACACACACACCGAAAGTTGATGTAAGCAAGAAACATAAGCAATTTTTTTTCTCCTCCCTCGCTCTGCCGACTGCAATCATTGATTTGTAGACCCCAAAGCAATATTTACTGTGTATTATCTTAATTTTCTGACGATTATATATATCTTTATAATATTTATCTTTTTTGTCTATTTGTCTAAGCTTTGTTTGTCTATTTTTTTCTGATATTTTTGTAGTTCCAATTTACCCTAAAAAGGCTTCAAAATGCAGAATTTTACATCATTTTTTCGAAATTTTTCCGGGGGAGAACCCCTCGGACCGTAATTTTAGATTATTACGTATCTCACTTAAAGGGAAACCCTGCACTACTCTCCTAAAAAAGACCATTCCCCCTCTTAAGGTCAATAAAACACACACACACACACAAAAAAAAAAAAAAAAAACGAGGAACCCTTCCCAAGAACGAGGACTCACCTCCCCCCGAAAATATCCCCAAAACACCCAAATAAAAATTTTAATGCCCCTCTAGTGGGATCACCTATACAAGAAGTTTTGTAATTAGTAATGAACAATAACACATGAAAATATTTTCACCCACCCCTTACCCTCCTCGTTGTATACATCTACAATGAGTAAACAAGTACAGAAATATCTTGCGCCCCTCTGAAGTTCCAAGGTTTGCGTCCCTCTGAGGGGTCCAGTCCGGCCCTGTTTATGACCAAGTTTTTCAGACATTTGCAGGAAAACTTTCTACACAGTGGATCTTTTTTTATCAAAGTCTTGTTGTAGAAAAGGCAATTTTGTTTTTCTTTACTTTTTTATATTATTACCTATTATTTATATGTTTGCATTGCATGAAATCTTCATACAATATTTTTAGTACAAATTTATGATATTGCCTTGAAAAAAAATTTTTTTGCCTTGAAAAGTACTTGAAAAGTGCTTGAATTTTTTTCTCCCTTAAGGGTATGAACCCTGTAAATGATTTCTCTCTATCTCCAAAAACAATTCTTCTCCGGTCAATTTGACTCCCAAAATTGCCGACTTTGACTCTGTTTGCAGGCAAAATGATGGATTCCAACTCTTCACTAGATGGGGCCACAGCATATTCACTGAATAAAATTCTCACTTTCCGTTCATAAATCTGTCCTGACCTTGTCCCCCAATAGATGGCGCCACAAATGATTTTCTATTTAAACACATTAGTTTCCTCCTTCGATAAGAACATTACTTGTCTAGTGGTTAGCATACGAAGCTCGAGCCTCCAGAGGCCGAGGGTTCAATTCCCGGTCAAAGCATCTCAAGTTAAACTCATGAATCACGTTCCTCAAAAGTAATAAATTAGAAATTAAGTAAACAAGATATTTAAAAAAAAATTAAGTTATCAAATAATTGTCTCAAATGACGGATTTCAAAATGACGTCGTCCAAAAATACCCCTCCTGAAGTTTTACAAGATGGCGGACAGGTCACATGATCATCCAAGATGGCGGACCCCTTCCCATTGTTGAGTTGTTGTCCTCCTGCTTGTCCCTATATCGCAGCTATTACTACCTCTCATCACACTTTAATTCTTAATTCATCGCCTTGGAACAGCACTGCTTGTATATTGATCCAAATCTCATCGTATTTTCATCCAGAATTCATTCCCTCGGAACAGCACTGCTCGTATATTGCTAAAAATCTCATCGGTATAGGGAGCAAAATTCGTCGGATTCTATTATTGGCGATGAGACATATTGGAGCAATTTCCGATGACAATTCATTGGAATCCGATCATCGGCTGATCAAAGTTTTATCGGATTTCGATGAATGGCCGATGAGTTGATGCTACTCGGGAGAGTGCCTTTTATTTATTTTTTTTTTTTGCAAAATTAGATTTTGTATAACCTAATCCCTCTAATTTAACTTAAAGAGGTTCCAAAAAATATTGTTTTTATACATGAAAATATGCATTATTTTGATTTCAGATTTGCTCTTCAAATAAACAATCCGTGAAAGATCCATTTTTGTTTATCAGAATTTTGTGAAGGGTCCATTTAAGTTGATCTGGATTTTATAAAAAGTCCGTTTTGGTTGATCGGATTTTTGTGAAGGGTCCGATAACGGACCTAAATTTCCTCTGGCCAGACCCCTGCTCTATCTGCCACTTAACAGATTTTTCCAAGCAATAAATTTTATTTGATTTCAGCAAAACAAGCAATAAATCTTCAGAATTTTTTGCATTCCAAAACCTGCTTCTTTCATATCCAGATCTTTTATCACTAAAGTATCAGTTGTAAATTACATTATGACTTGACAGTAAGAGTCTATCTAGTTCTTAAGCAAGAAAACTGATAAAATGTTTGTGTTTATCAATTAATCGATTTCAAACTAATCTAAGAAGGTTCTGTTACTTTTTTGCACAAAGGTATTCATTTCTTTAAAAATTTTATTTTGAAGCCTTTTTTTTGCTGTAACTTAATCTGGAAATTTTGACTTGCAGTCAAACTTTTTATAACTGTTGATGCGGTTGTTGGCTAATGAATTTCGAGTGACTGACATAAGATACAAAATCAATAAATCTTTATTTTAAACTGGCATACCGATGTTAATTTAAAATTTTAACTGAACATTTACTACTCCGCAAAATGTGGTATTTAGCCCGTTCCTAATTTGAATATTCAATATATGTTATGTTTATTGTAGACTCCCTGGGAAGGTGGCCTATATAAACTGAGGATGATTTTTAAAGATGACTATCCCTCAACTCCACCAAAATGTAAGTATCTCAGAAATGTTTTACTTTTTATGCGTATAAATAAAATTCACAGAATATGATTTTGAAAAAATAATAAATTTTTCATAGTAAGTCATCAATTATTATTTGCAAAAGCTTGTTAATGTTCTCATGTTACTCTCATTTTATTTCAAATAATGTTTATAAAAGCCTTAAAGTGAGCTTTTTTGCAGGTAAATTTGAGCCGCCCCTTTTCCATCCAAATGTCTACCCATCGGGTACTGTTTGTCTGTCCCTTCTGGATGAAGAGAAAGATTGGCGTCCTGCCATTACCATTAAGCAGGTAAAATGATTTATACACAGTGAAATTTTGGTAAGTCAAGCTTCGATTAGCCGAAATTAATCTTAATTCCCATCAAACGGAATGGAAAATTAATGATATAAATTTCCGATAAGAAGAATTTTGTTGAGTCTAAATATTCGATAAATTGAATTTTATTTCATGACTGTTGTCACAGTTTCTTTGCTAACGTAAGTATCAGCAGGTGCAATGTGGGTTTGATTGAATTTCTTGGATGTGTATGCTTATTTCTTAAGTTGATTTTTATTTGATTACCATAAGAATTTGTTTTTTCTTTGTATTCAATGCGATTTTGTTGTAATATATGTTGATTAGAATTTTTTAGTATTCAAAAGTTAGATATTTTTGCAATTTTGATACGTTAGTATGTCAAAAAAAAAAAAAAAAAGTTGCAGGATTTCCTCATACAAATTGCAGGATTTTTCATTTTTCTAGGTTGCCATGTCTGTATGGCATAAAACTTAGAAAGCCTTTAAAATATCTTATTTCAATAAACATATAATGAGTGAAAATCTTTTGATTTCGCAGAAACTTGCCAACTGTGGTGCTAAATCGTTGGAGCAAATGTAACCTTGCAATGTCATAATCTGTCATTAAGATCTGTGAAGCTCTCACAGTGCTGCAGGTTAGGTTTGACCCAACTATTAATGTTCTATGCAGGGGCACAGAAAATGTTTTAACTCTTAACATTTTCTCCATCCCATATATGAAAACTCCCCAAATTTTTATAATATATATAGACTTGGACAAAAGTTAATTCCATACTATAATAGGTGTAGAAAATTCTGCAGTATGCAAGTCATTAATTTTTACTGAGTTCTCGGCAAAAATTTGGTACTCGGACGATACCGAGTAGTGAGAAGAGATTTTATTAAACTGTATAAAGAAAACATTTGAGTATAAATTTATTCCTTTACTACTGTTCAACACATTAAATACCACTATTACTATATTGTATAAGAGTTAAGAAAAACTGAACATAAGGTTTTACATACATAAAGTGAAACTTTGCTATGCATTTGTTGTTTTTCTTCCATTGCCGTATCAGAGATTTTTAAAGACTATTTTTTGGAGAGACAAAAAAAGGTGATAAAATTATTAAACATGGCACTTTTACATGATTCAAAATATTCTCACTAAAATCATTCTTGACTAATTTTATTAATTTTGTAAAAAACAATAAGAATTTACACCATTAGTTTAAACTTGATCTCTATTTATTACCCCTTTTCACGCATAAACTTTATGCATAATATTAATGTGTATTATTTTCACACTGCCCCGAGATTGTTTCAGAAGTGAAACTTTGATTATGTGATGGAGCAGACTCACAATAATATTTTATCAACTTTTCTTCCGTTTCGTAAATTGTTTTTCCACGCAAAAAGTAATGCTTTATTAACACGCAAAATTCTTTTTTCTCCACAACGAAAACAAAATTGCCTGCCGTTTCTTCCAATGCCAATGAAACACAACATAATTTAAATATTGTCTGCAAATTTTAATGGGTACTGCCAAATATAACTATAAAATATAATTAAATTTAAATAATTTGGCAATATATTTTAATCTTTCCGTGAAAGCTTTGTTTCTCAGCATTCTGGCATTTGAACTCATGATGAACAAGTGTAAAAATATTTCCTTACAGATACCAATATTTTTATGCTTGAATAAAGCAAAGAAACAAATATTTTTTTCTTGTTATCAAAGACCCACCTTCTTACACAAGCATCCTTTACAAAAAAAATTTTATAATCCTCAAATTCTATAATTTAGGAATATTATTTTTTTTAATTATCTGTTTACTACACTTTTTATTTATTTATATACTACTAGTGGTACCGGCATTTCTTTGTCCGTAGTTGAAAATTAAAGGTCATTCGGTTCGCCTGTATATTTATAAGTAATGGATGACAAGTTTCTCGCCAATTGGCTATGTTCAATCGCTCTCCCATTCTACGTCATGATAATTTCGGAATTTACTCATCCATCTTATGATAATTTTGCTGAGGAAAATGTTCTTAAAATTGAAATAAAAAAAGAATAAAATCGAATTTTCAAAAAATCGCTTCAAGGTGCACACCCCCATTCTACAAACTAACTTAGGGCCAAATTTCATGAAAATCGGCCAAACGGTCTAGGCGCTATGCGCGTCGCAGACATCCTACAGACATCCAGAGAGACTTTCCTTTTCATTATTAGAAAAGATTTTTTTTTTTAATTTTTAAATGATGATATTTTCAAACTTAAATTATAACTTTTCTTATTTGCTGCACCCTTTGATAGATTTTTAGTGATACGATTTTGAATATTTTTAATTTCACAAACAAAAATTATGACGACTGCTTTGACTATATGTAAATGTTGACCATGCAAAACATAAAATATATACAACAGTACAAATGAAATGATAATATCTTGAATTTTTTTGTTGTACACTTTACTCATACGAAACAAAGTATTCCTTTTTTCCCTTTCTTTTCAGATTTTATTTATTGTCTTAAAATAGCTCCAATGTTAAAGTTGCACCTTCTTTTATGAGATTTTAAAAATATAAATAAAATATTTGGTTTCTTTTCCATAATCAAATTGCCTTAATTAGTAAATAATCCTATGAAACTAAAATTTATCCAAGTACGTTTAAAAAAAAGAAAGAAAAATCTGACTCTATTTCAAGCAAGATTTCCTTTTTTCCTTCTGATGACATGTTCTAAAATATAGCAGGAGTAATGCTTGCTTTAAAATTCTTTTCTGATTTAAACTGTTTTGTTGTAAGAAAATGATGTGGAAGGGTTGACTTCAAGACACTATGACTTTCTGACCACTCTTTGAATGGAACTACGTAGGTCAGTCAGAAAGTTAGTTGCACTATTTCGTAAAAATGTTCGGTATTAAAATAAAATTGAAAAATCGAAAACTTCCCTATTGTTTGAAGAATGTTTTGTTGAGGCCTTTTATAAGCATGGTTGCCACACTTCCGTCCAACGGACGGAATTCCGTCTTTTCAAAAATTTCGGCCATCGGATTTTTTTTCCCATGTTCAAAATGATTTTTATAGATGAAACCAATCCTTACTTTTGAATCTCTCACTCTCAAAAAAGGTCTTATTCTGAGGACAAAAAACTGGCCCATCTGCTAAAGTTAAAAAGATAAGCTGTTTTTTTTCCCCCAAAAAATAATTAAATAAGTCACTCAATCTGTTGATTTCAATCATTCTTATCTTAATCTGAAAAATTTTTCTTAAAGTTTTGATCACAATGCATCTTATAGCCAAGAATCTCATACCTGATTTTTTTTTTTAATTACTTTTTTTTTGTATGAAATGTGAACTATTTATGTAACATGAACTATAAAATCTGAAGCTTTTTTTCTGCAGCAGCAAATAGTAAGTTTTTTTTATTGTATTTTATTATTTTCTTTTTCTACTTTTATCTCCTAAAACTCTTCGACAATGATATGTCATTTTTTTATTTAGGTTTTAATTTTTAATTTATCTTACACAATTTGGTTTTACTGTATAGTTACAACATCAAAAATTAGCATTATATATATACATATATATATATATATATATATATATATATATATATATATATGTCTAAAACATCAAACAAACTAAGCGCTAACATTTTGGTGTCGCGAAATGGAGCCACGCGCTTTTCAGTCCTGGCAAATTTTTAGAGTGGCACCCATGTTTGTAAGATAGACCACCTTACATTTAAGTTTTGATTTCTTATGTTTACAAAAAGAAAAAAAAAATTACTGAAATACAAGCAAAAAGAAAAATAAATCAATAAAACAATTACTGTTATAAAAATAATTGCTTTACGTCCTCTCCTCTATTGTTTATTAATTTCCCTTTTTGTACTGTGTAAATTCAATGAATATTTCAGCACATATTAGCAACCTTGTATTTTATTGCGCTCTTTAATTCAGTGCCTAAAAGCTGATGAAGCAAAGCGATTTTCGAATGCAAGCTGAACAGCGAAAACAACAATAAAATCCCAATAGCAAAATGGGGAGAAAAGTACTTTTACAACGTAGCAAAAATCAACTCTGTTTGTTATCTGCATTAGTCAGAAAAAAAGGAATCCTAATGCATATTTTTTATTTCTGTATCATATAATTGAGTAAAATTAACTAACAGAAGAAAAATGAGTAAAACGGCTAGTTCTAAATTAACGCCAATAAAATTGATAAAAATGCAAAATGAAATATTATATAAATGAACAGGGTTCCCGCGGCCTTGAAAAAATCCTTGAAAAGCCCTTGAATTTATTTCGACTTTCAAGGGCCCCCAAAAGTACTTGAAAATAATATGAAATCCTTGAAAATTTTGAAAAGTCCTTGAAAACTATGATTTCTACAAAAGAATTCCCCTCTTGTGCGGTAAAGCACAATCTTCACATTCCAGCAGAGTAAACCAGTAGAGGTCAGACCTAGTTTGTAAAGGGGTGACCTAAAAACATGTCTGTTGCCATTTCCTCCCCCTGTTGTTCCTAAGAAAAAATATCTTGGGATGAACAGGAATTTTGCACTAACTCAAGAGGGTTGAGGAAAATATATCGCTTAGGAAGCATACGCTTGAGGATAAGCACATCAAGGAAGATCGTTTTCTTGATCACAACGGCAGTACTTATCAGTTACGCGTGAAACATAGACGCCATATTTGATCACTCACAAGATGGAAGTAGGCAAGATACTTAAATGCTTAAGTTTCCAAAAACAGAATAGAATTTGATGTGTATTAAAACGCAAACTAATGAAAATAAGAGTAAAATGTGCTGTAAAGCATTTTATGTATTTATATATGAATTTATTTTTTTGATTACTTAAAATAGTTTTCTTGAGAAATGAAAAATTTTATGTTTAAAAGTTCATCTTATTTTTATTGCATTGGACGCTAATGTGCTAAAAGCTATTACAGTTCAATTAAATTGGTGTTTAAATGTTTTTTATTTTATAAATATTTTTGTGCTACAAATTCAAAAACCAAAATTTTAGTTTTTAATCGTAGTTGCCATATTTGGTCGCTTCCAAGATGAGAGTAAACAAGATTCTTTAACTGCCTAAGTTTCCAAAAACAGAATTGGATGTCTATTGCAATACAATGCAAACTATGGAACATTCCGCAAAATATGCCTCTGAATAATAAATTATTTTCTTGAAAAATGCAAAAAGTTTTCCTTCAAATTATCAAGTTTTATCTTCGGAATGTTTTATCCTTATTGCTTTGGTTGCTAATGTGCTAAAAACTGACACTTTCATCTAAATTATAGTTTTTTTTTTGAGGGTTTTTAATTAAGTATAATTACTTTTATGCAAAAAAAAAATCTATCTTAAATTTTTTGCGTAGTCACCATGTTTGGTCATACACAAGCTAGAAGCAGACAAGACTATAAATTGTCTAAGTTTCCAAAAACAGAATTTTTTCACTTATCTCAGTGAAAACTACTGAGAATTTCATAAAAACAGCTGGAAAGTATATATATTTTTTAATTAGTTATTTTCTGTAAAAGTGAAATTTTATCAGCAAAATTGTATTTGATCCTCACTACTTCAGAGGTTTTGCGATAAACTAAAACTATTTCATCTGAAATGCAATTTGCTGCTGACTTCTTATCTATTTGCTCATCGTATTATCTACTATATATTAAAATCTGTTCGCGTCCGTCTGTCTGTCTGTCTGTCTGTCTGTCTGAAGATCGATCTTCTCGAGAACCGCTGCGAATCGAGAGTCAAATGAGGTACCGATCAATTCGAAATTTTCCAAAGAAAACAATGGGACCAATTTCGTAATTGTGCGACTTTAATTAGCGGAGATATTAATTAAAACGTTAATTAACATAACGTTATTCAGGAATTTTTATTTCTTTCCTGTTGCCATTTTGCATATGCGTGAGCAAGTAAAATCCTAATAATTGTTTTAAAAGAGATTTTTTTGGCTGCTGTCCAAATCTTAAAACAACGTTTCCATCTAGAATTTCATTTTAAATTAGTTTAAAATTGGTTGCCCTATTCGGAGATAGCCTTTATTTTATCGTCTGTCCTTTTTTTATTTTTTACATTCAACGTTCTTAACTCTTTTCAGCATATGAAAGTTGTTTCTTTAGCTATGTTTATTGATTGTAGTGTAAGTTGATCATTCACCGGCCTCATATTTTGGTACACTTAGGATGTGCGACTAATTCTGTTTATTTTGTTGGACTTTTTTCCGTCACATGAATGAGTTTTCGAATTGTAACAAGTCTTATTTTCTTTCCTGTTTCTATTTTTAAAATACAGTTTATATCGTTAAAAGAACATTTTAAATTAAGATTGTTTGGATTTCTATCTGAAACAGAGTTGAACAAAAAAGATTGTTTTTAAGGATTTTAACTAAAGCTAAATTGGAATCTGATGACTTGGTATTAAATTAATGCTCATTGGTAGTTATTTAGTCTTGGTGCTTTAGTTTCACGTAATCAACCAAAAAGTATGCGTTATTTTATGTAAAAAGCTGATTGTAATTGTACATAAATAGTTCAGATATAGTCTATCAGATGTAATCCATTTTAACCACAAATTATAGTTGATAATGCGTATATTTTCATCTTTTGTGCTAATTGAAATTACTCATAACTTGTATCATTGATAACTATGATTAACGTTAAAAAGATTTTTGCCAAAAATATGCTCTACTGGTGTTTTGCAAACCTTGCATTACGCGTATTTATTTACTCCTTAGCACTTTAGAAACTGATGTCAGAGTAATACAAAAACATCAATTGGACATCTCTTTCATTTTTTGAGTAGCCCGTGCAACGCCGGGCACGCAGCTAGTCCACTATAATATTAAAATCTGTTCGCGTCCGTCTCTCTGTCTGTCTGTCTGAAGATCGATCTTCTCGGGAACCACTGCGAATCGGGAGTCAAACGAGATACCGATCAATTCGAAATTTTCCAAAGAAAACAATAGGACCAATCTCATAATTGTACGACTTTAATTAGCGGAGATATTAATTAAAACGTTAATTAACATAACGCTATTCAGGAATTTTTATTTCTTTCCTGTTGCCATTTTGCATATGGGTGAGCAAATAAAATTCTAATAATTGTGTCAAAAGAGATTTTTTTGGCTGCTGTCCAAATCTTAAAACAACGTTTCCATCTAGAATTTCATTTTTAATTAATTTAAAATTGGTTGCTCTATTCGGACATTTATCGTCTGTCCTTTCTTATTTTTTCACATTCAACGTTCTTAACTCTTTTCAGCATATGAAAAATGTTTCTTTAGTAATGTTTATTGATTGAAGTGTAAGTTTATCATTCACCGGCCTCATATTTGGGTACATTTAGGATGTGCGACTAATTATGTTTATTTTGTTGGACTTTTTTCCGTCACATGGGTGAGTTTTCGAATTGTAATAAATCTCTTTTTCCTTCCTGTTTCGATTTTTGCAATACAGTTTGTATCGTTAAAAGAACACGTTAAATTAAGATTGTTTGGATTTCTTTAAGTGAAACAGAGTTGAACAAAAAAGATTGTTTTTAAGGATTTTAACTAAAGCTTAATTGGAATCTGATGGTTTGATATTAAATTAATGCTTATTGGTATTTAATAAGTCTTGGTGCTTTAGTTTCACGTAATCAACAAAAAAGTGTGTGTCATTTTATGTAAAAAGCTGATTGTAATTGTACATAAATATTTCAGATATATTCTATCAGATTTAATTCAGTTTAAAGTGAGCACATATTATAGTTGAGAATGCATATATGTTCATCTTTTGTGCTAATTGAAAATACTCATAACTTGTATTATTGATAAATATGATTAACGTTAAAGAGGTTTTTGCCAAAAATATTCTCTACTGGTGTTTTGCAAACCTTGCATTACGCGTAATTATTTACTCCTTAGCGCTTTAGAAACTGATGTCAGAATAATACAAAAACATCAATTGAACAGCTCTTTCATTTTTTAAGTAGCCCGTGCAACGCCGGGCACGCAGGCTAGTTTCAAATAAATAAATAAATAAAAACCTAACTTTACTAAAGTTTTCAATAATGCATTTTTATAGCTTTTAAAATGCAATCTGTAAATTTCAATTTCTTTTTTTCTTTCTTTTTTTTTCATGAATGTAGTAAATATTAATGCTAAAAGCCCTACAATTATTTCATAAAATCTTGTTGTTCATAATTTACTCTTAAAAAATGATTCTGTACTAATTACAACTTACAAAAAAAAAAAAAACGGGGGCGGGGGGATACTTTGAAAAATGATTAATGAATTGAAAATGCTACTGAATTGTTTACAATATACTGTTGTGAATGATTTATACACCCCTGATCGTGTATCAATGATGAGTACAAATTATTTAATTACTTCATTGATAAAACTTTGAAATTGATAAGTGCTTCCATAGACAGCAAGTTTTCTTTTTTAGCTATTTTGATTTGCTTTTGTTACAATGATACAATATTTTCTACTGAAAATCTAGTCCAACCATCCAGTTTCTTATACAGTACTATTTTGAATTCAAGTTTAAATAAGCCAAAATATTGAACATTTCACTGGAATGTACATTTTCTTCCAGAATTTTCTTTTTAATACTAATGCGAAACTTTGATCTTTATTTCAAAAAATTTCAATTTTTAAGCTTACCTTCATCAAATCTGAACGGTTCATTGATAATAACTTCATTCTTGAAGCAAATCTTGATTATTTTGCATTCCTTTCATTAGAGTTGAAGTACTTGAATTTTATTTGCAAGATGGATGGGGAACCCTGAATGAAAGAATTCTTAATTTGAAGTCTACATATTGTGATAACAAAAAAAAAAAAAAAAGTGATTTGAAGATGCAGTTACTATTTTGAAGACTTTAATTTGTGCTGCTTGAAAATATCGGATATATATCAAAATATCCGATACATATCAAAATATCGGATATTTTCAAAATTTTCGAACCCTGTTTCCAACAGAGCCAGTGATACTGCCATGGATAAAATACATTCGGAGCGCATGTAACCAAAGAAGTAATTGCTTTTCATGAGCACACTACTATGATGCATGTTTACTAAGTTATAAACTATAGAAAGGATAAATGAATTGCTGATTGGTGTAAAAGGAAAAGGTTGATAATATAGAAAGAAGAAATTCATTTTTGCATTTTATTTTTTGGGGAATATTTTCAATTTCACACAATACATTGTATTGAATCGGCAAAAGTCCTCCAAATGACTAAAATTTCCCCCAATCCTAGATCTTGGGCGTGGACATTTTGCACCCATAGTTCTATGAATAAAGTAATTTATTTTGTCCCTTTTTCATTAATGCAGGAGCCCAGACTTACAAGCCTGGGTGAACCAGTTAAATAAACCCTATCACATTCAATATACATTCTTGCTGATTATATAAGTTTATTTAAATGTGTATTTTCTATCTGATTTTTTTTTTTTTTTTTTTTTTTTTTTTTTTTTGTAGTTCATTGAATAAACATGCATTAAACTGTATAAGTGGTGTACTGACCTATTTTGTAAATTTTATTTTCAGATTCTTCTAGGAATTCAAGACCTTTTGAATGAACCAAATATCAAAGATCCAGCTCAAGCGGAAGCTTATACTATTTATTGGTAAATATGATTTTCTGTATGAAATTTGAGAATAATACAAGCAGTCCTGTATCACATTTCGATTCACTAAAATATCAGAATTAAGTTGTGCAATTTTATTAGAAACAAACCATCCATGTAATCTCAAAATGACACTGGGATTTTTTATTTATTTATTTATTTATTTATTTATTTTTTATTTATTTATTTTGACAACTGTACAATTTTTAACTGCGCAATTTATTCAGAAAATCATTTATTTAATCATACAAATGCTACTTTGTTGCAACTGTTTCAGAACTTTTTTGAAAGTTTTAGGCTATTTTTGCTACTTTCTATTGCATTTTTCCTGTGGCAACCTTGTATCTTAATCTTTAGTTAATTAGTTATATGTAAAGGCAGGGGTTCCCAAACTTTTTTTGAGGAGGCCTGAGGATGATCAAAACCGTTTTTTGATCGGAAAATCTCTTCAGCAACGTGTGAAACGTAGTGCCATTTTTGGTCATTCAAAAGATAGAAGTAGACGCAATGCTTAAGTGCCTAAGTTTCCCAAAACAAAGCAAAATTGGATGTTTTCTTTAACTACAAACTAATGAAAAGGTCGCAAAATGTGTTGCAATTTTTTTTTTTTTAAATTTTTTGAGAATGAAAAATTTTGTTCTTAAAACTTAATCTTACCCTCATTGCCTAGGACGCAAACGTGCTAAAAACATTTCAACTGAACTGTAGTTTCATGAAGATTACTATTTTTAAATTGTTTTCATGCTAGAAATTCAAACAATTCCTTAGTTTTTGGCATAACTGCCGTATTTGGTCATTCCCAAGATGGAAGTCCACAAGACTTTTTAAGTGCCTAAGTTTCCGAAAGTGGCATTGGACGTTTATTGCAATGCAAACTATTGAAAACAATGCAAAATGTTTCTCTTTTTTTGAATAATTTGTAATTATTTTATGGAATAATGCAAAATTTTATCTTCAGAGCATTTTTTTACTCTAATTGATTTAGACACTTATGTGCTAAAAACTGACTATTTTGTCTTAATTGTAGTTTTTAAGGATTTAATTATTCATAATTACATTTATGTTACACATTCATAAATATACTTATTATCTTATTCTTCACTTAGTTGCCATATTTAGTCGTTTTCAAAGTGGAAACAGATGTAAAATTTCAAAAAACAGAATTGGATGTTTGTCTCAGTGAAAGGAAGAGAAAATGAGGCCTATTGAAAAGATTATAAAATGTGCAATAAATTATGAATTTTTAAAAATTAATTATCTTCTCCCCTCTCCCCGCCTTTTAACCCGCCTCCTTCTGCAGCACCACCGTCGACCGGCCTCACGATGCTGCTCCTCTAGCGAAAACAGTCTCCAGGTTGCGTCACTTGGCCTACAAACACACGCTTACATACACACACCTACGCACGTACATACATGCACACACACATACACGCACACTAACAAACACATACATGCACACCGACACATACACACTACTACCCACACCCACAAACACGCACGCCTACATACAGGGGTACAAGTAGTCCTATATATCCTATATTTCCTATAATTTCAAAAAGAGCATCAAAAGTGTCCTATATTTTTGAAATTGTCCTATATTTCCTATATTCTTATAGTTCGTTATAAAACTTTTTAGAAAATTACCATTGAAAAGCCTTTTGGTCACTTGATTCGCACTTTCTTTCACAACTTGACAATTCAAGACTGCTTAAAAACAAGATGCTTGTTTATAAAAAAATTTTTTTTTTTTTTGGGAATCTCTGCCAGGACCCGGCAGACCCTCTTTAAATTTTGCAAAGTATTTTGACAAAATTTTCAATTTAAGAGAAAGCTTCAATGATCTATATTTTATGACAAGCTCTCCAAACTATTCAGAAGAACTTTGCCAATGAATTTTCACTAACTACAAAATGTGGGAAGATTCAGCCGATATTAATGTTAAAAAAAAGCTCTATTTGAAATAGTTTAATGTAGGTAATTATGCATAAGAAAATGAAAAAGATGAATTAACCCTGTCTGGATTCAAAATTTGAACTTCTTAGTAAAATCAGAACTTTACATTATTTGAACACTATATTTTTAGCAGAATTTGTTATTGAAAAAAAAGGCTTTTCAGAAATTTAAAAAAAGAAATAAAATTTTGACAGGATCCTTCCATTGATACGTTAAAATCTTGTTAAAAATTTTGAGGAATTGGGATTGGATGTTACTTGGATGTAAATTAATTCATTATGGAAAAATACTTCGTAATGATAAAAATTGATCAGCTTTCTCGATGTAAATACTTAGGTTTTTTTAGTAGTGGAAAGTCTTTAGCACTTTTCATAAGATGTAGCATCAGTTGAAAGAGGTTTTTCTCGCAAACAAAAACATACTGACATAAGAAAGATCATCTTAAAGCATTGACTGTATAATAAGAGTCTTAAGGTTATTTAAGGTACTGCAATTGGGAAAGCAATAAATTATGCATGCATTACCAAGAAAAGAGTTCTGTTTTATCATGGTTTATTATAGTACTAAATATAAAATTCATAAAGAAATGGGAAATTCTTGTTGAGATGCATAACAATCAAAGGCAAAAGAAAAGGTTCATGTACCTTCCAAAAAAATTTAGTGAAACTTAGAGAAAAAATTGATTTTGCACCGTCTGATTAATGTAGGCAGTCAAGGCATAGAAAATGGCCTTAAACGTAATTACATTGTATATATGAAAACTTTTTTTCTGAAGCTATTCATTCAAGAACTGCAGACTCATTCTAAGTAAAAGTTATAACTTTTATTTGAGTTTTTGAATTGTATGCAGTATAACAAATAAATACCTTTGTGCTGAAACTTCAAATAATCAGATTCCGTACATCCGATTCTTAGATATTAGACTCCGACTCCTTTATCCCAAAATGAGATTGACTCCGCAGCTATGGTTTTGACTGTGAAATAATTATTGTTGGTTTGACTTGTTTTTATTTTTACGCTAAAGTTTTAATTAGGTATTCAGTTTTCGGCAAATAAACTCGAAGTCATTTGTGTTTCTACATAAAGATATGCGCAGACGATTTTTTTTTTTTTTTGACGATGAAAATTATTTCTTTAAGTTTACATTTTATTGTTTTTATTTATTTTGGTAAGTGCATTAACTCATTTAAAAAATTGTTTTTGGCAACAGGGGAAAAAGAAAATATATTTTTATTATTTTGATATGATGTATTTATTTTAATGAGCTTATGAATTTTAATTATAATTTTTTCGATTTGAAAGCTGTTAAAGATTTTTTTATTGGAAAAAAGTGTATTAGCTGCTTTGTTTAAAAATTGCTTTTTTTTTTTTTAACGCATCGATTTTTTTTGGATGAGTGAGGAATATTTTATTCCTAGAAATCAGCTTAAAGTATTTTAAAAATATGTTTGAAAAAATTCGCGATTTTAGCTATTTTTGAGTATATTGATCAGGTACTAGAAAGTAGTATGGGTATACGGGAAAGTAGGCTCGTCTAGTTCTAGACAGAACTTCTTGTTTTCGGATAATTCTTATTTGTTTTCTGAAAAAATGCCAAATGTTATGTCCAGAACATTTTTTTATTCTAATTGATCTCGACGCTTATGTGCTAAAAACTGACTATTTAGTCTTAAGTGTAGTTTTTTTATGGATTATTAATTATTTATTACTACTTTTATGCTATAAATTCAAAAATCTACTTATTATCTTAAATTCTTTACTTAATCGCCATATTTGGTCGTTTTCAAAATGAAAGTAGACATACATTTACAAAAACATAATTGGATGTTTATCTCAACGTAAACTATCGACAGTAAATGCAGTTAATTATGAATTTTTAAAAATTAATTATTTTTTAGAAAAGAAAATTTTTAATTTTAATGTAAACATCCTTTATATGCAAAAGGAAAAAAAAACTGATGATTATTGGCATTGGCCTATGATTGACGGATGTTGATTTTTGTTGTGCATTATATGGTATGCCCATCGATGCAACAAGTTTATCATATTTATACTGAAAAATACTTTGATTGTACAATATGTTTTGTGTTACATACTAATGGGAAAAAAAGAAGAATTGTAAACCAAAAGCGGAGAAACATTGCTGCACAATTACAACAAAATGCTAATATGCATGACATGTGGCATCAAAGAAACGCTAAAATAAGTTGAAAGTAGTAAACAAATGAAAAACATTTTGGACAAAATGTTAAAAAAAAGAAAATGTGAGAAAAAAAATTAGTCCAAGATTTTTTTTACTCTTCAAGTGGAAAAGTTTCATTTCTTACGCTTTGCTACTTTAAACAATTTTGGTTATTTTCAAAATATTGTTACTTAAACTTAATTTTGAATGAAGCGAGTAACCTGGAATTTTCTTTAAAAAAAACCAGGAAAAGTCGGGGAATATTTTTTTTTACTCGCAAGTGTATGAACCCTGGTATAACATATATATGCATAGGTACATAAATATCTTTTCAATCAGGTACATAACTTACACATACCAAGAAAAAATAATAGCTCTTTAAAATTTCATAGCTGCCGACTTTTACGATTTAACCATACATTGAAATATTTTCAAACTTGTGTACCATTGTACGGTCTTATGGCAGATTTGTACGCTTTTTAGGTTTTTGATTTTAATTTTGCGAACGGTTGAAGCTTCCTTTTACTTCCAGCACTTTTGAAAGCAACCTCTAATGGCGTGATATAAATGACGTTGAAAAGCGCAAAGATTCTCCTCATTTATTCTCTGTGCTACTCGTTTCCTAAAGACTTTCGTTTGCAGCCAACATTTGGCACGCTATCTCTGTTGGCAAAGCCGTTCAGCGCAGAATGATAAGTTTTGCCGCCAAACATCAAGGAAGAACCAACGTGATTGGTGGGGTTTTCCAGCGACATTCAACTGAAAAGCATGGCCTAAGCATAAATCTCTTGACGCGTTGCGCATCACGCATGAGGCATTCTAAAGCTAAGAAATATGACCAGATATTTCTGGAATATTATTCGGAAGATTACCCTAGAATCATCAAATCACGAAAAGGACCTCATTTTGCTCAGTTTGCATACGGATATCAAGGTTGCACATGGAGGAGCTAACTACATCAGACATCATATTTTCACAAAAAAGCACCAAGACCTGTCAAAAACTACTGTTAAAAGTACCATTTTGGAGACATTTTTTGTTAGACAATATTGAAAGCTGTGAAGTCAGCAACTTTTCAAAGTTTAAGTTCAAAGAAATAAAAGTTTATTTATTTACTTATTTTTAAATTTTATTTATTTATTTATTTATTTATTTGCTTATAAAAGCAAAAATCAAGTAAAGGTAAAGATTTGAAAATATTATATACTTTAAATTTTGACACTTTGCTTTATAATGGTCAAAAAATAGTAGAAACATAGTCACCGCATACATTGTAAGATTTTTTTTAAGTTGGCAGGTTAGCAGCAATGTGTAATTTCTTGAGCTTAAGTTTAATTTTACTATTTTTTTTTTTAGCCTTTTTGAGTATTTTTGAGTTTTATATCTTTGTATTATCTTATGTGGTTTATTTGTATATATTAACTACATAAGAGCAAACAAATTTTTGAAATAGGTGAAAAATCACTATAACTAAATTGTACACTAAAGCAGCCATTTATTATGCAAAGTAAAGGTGTGAACTAAATTTAAATCAGAAGAAGCGTTAAGAAAAAAGTAGAGCAAGACAGGACTTGTCAGTTATGAAAAATATTAGACAATAATGTAATGAAAAATGTGATTAAGAAAGCTTCAATTACTACTTGGAGTTACGATGCTTTTGCATCCCCAGTTTCCTTTTTTATTATTTTATCATGTCACACATGTTCCTGTGTGTGAGGTATACATAGTTGCTCCAAATTGATGCAAAATGTAAAATTTTGCTGCTGCAAGCTGCTCCCAATTTGCAATTTTACTGCTCCAGGCTGCTCCAAATTCACCATTTTATTGCTCCAAACTCGCCATCTTCCTGCTCCCAAGATTGCTCCAAAAGCAAGTTTTGGTCGGCACATCCCTGTATGTACAAGGAAGGTTGCTCTTCTGAGCCTCAATAGATGGCGCTTCCATAGACCCTTACAAGACCCATCGGCACTTCTAACCTATTGTATATGCGGAAAATACTTACACAAATTCAGAGGATGAATCCATGTCGATTCATCAAGAAGCGGAATTTGATGGTCGGATTTTTTTGAATTTAACCTATGTTAAAATTTATAAAAAATTTAAAAATATGATTTTTTTTTTTGAGCAATCACGATTGCTTATTGCTTTTATTTCACTGTTTTGATGTGCTATAATTTTATTTTCCCACCAGCACCACCGTTGACTGGGTGTCTCACCTCACGATGATGATCCTCTAACGAAAACTGCCTCCAGGTTGCGTCAATATCCTACACTTACACGCATACATGCATGCACGTACAAACACGCACAAACACACACTCAAACACATACACACACATACATAGACACATATACATACACACAACTACCCACACACTCATGCCTGCACGCAGACACAAACACACATGCCTACACACATACCCCACACACACACATAAACACACGCCTGCATACACACACACTCGTGATTGCGAAAAACATAATTTGAATTCAAGATTCCAAAATTCAAATAATTTTTTTTTTCTTTTGTTTTGCCCCAAAAAATTCTTGGACCGCGATACAGACCTCCAAAGATGGCGGTCGTGTCATGATTTCTCACTTGAGATTTACGTTAAAATCTTTAAAGGCATTATCTCAGAAACAGTAAAACATATTTTGTTGCAGTTTGTTTTATTTAAAAGGATATTTTTTCTTGTTTAAAAACATATGCAACATTTTGAAATACGTGCTTTAAGGGTTTTTTTTTTCAGTCTTTTGAAAAAAAAGTAAAACAATTCTTTTTATTTTTCTCAAAAATGTCAATTTCAAAAATTTGCATTTTTTTACAGTTTATTCGTACCACTGAGCACTACGTTTTCTAAAAAGGATAGCTTCCACTTTTTTGATTTTAGACGCTGTTGAAAAAATGATGGTTTTTAATAAACTTTTAGGTAAAGGCAGAACTGAAAATTCAATTTTTTTTTTCCGTAGGAAGTGGCCAAAAAACACTTTTAATTCAGTCATAGCAAAACTTTCATTTTGAGTCGCCATTTTATTCAGGATATTGAAATTAGTGAACAAAATAGCATTGCGCTTAAAGATTCTTTTGGCGCTACGCTGAAAGTTTGCGTGAGGAGAGGCAGCGAATTGGCTGGCCACCGCATTCTTGTTTTCATAAAAAAAAAACTTTTTAAAATTTAACTTTAAGCTTAAAGTACACTATGAAAACAGTGGTTTTTTTTTTACGAATTAAGTTGTTTAAAATCTTACTTTTTTCTCCTTTGAATATTTGACTCAATCTCCAGTTTTTCTTTTGCTAATGTTGGCAGGTCTGATATGGGTTGCCCCAACATCCTGTAACTTGGTAAGCTTTCACCAAATAACAACTGATCAAAGAAGTTCTCCCATTGAAGTGATTAAAGATGTTCTTTAGCCGTTCTGATAGAACGCCAGAAAGTCACATGATATGTTTGGTGCTTTGTTCTAAATTTTTTATGTGTTGCAGTTCTTTAGTACCTTGTTTCTTTAAAATGTTTGAGGAAGGCCAGGAGTTGAAGTATCTGAAAAGAATACAGGCTAAAGGATGGGACCCTTGTATTACCTAATAATATTAGGCTTTTTTTTATGAAGATTTTTCATGTGTTTTAACTGGATTTGAAAATACTATTTTGAACTCTAATGAAATTTTGTTGATAGATAATACTATTTTTGTTTCCTTCCCCAGTCAAAACAGATTGGAATATGAAAAGAGAGTTCGAGTGCAAGCCAAATCCATGGCTCCTCAGGAATAAAAATCTGTAAAACATTTGGGACAATAAATATGATGTACATCACTCATACTTGGATGTTTCCTTAGTGCTTGAAAAACCATTTTCCAAAATTTCCTCTTGAAATCATATTAGTGGTGGTGAAAGTTCTGGTGCGAAGAAATAATTTTTATATATCTCATCATTCATTTTTGACAAATATTTGCTATTTCATGGAGATGTCTCAATAAACATGTTATTGTAATCAGTTTAGAGTTCTTTGAACTGTAAACAATTCTTTATGATACCCATTCAAAACAGTTAAACATATGGGTTGCTCTTATAAAATTGTATATAGCTTTCATTCCAAAATTTGTTTGGTGTTTTCACTATTGTGTAAATGTGTTTTTTTTTTTTTTTATCATGGTGCATTTAATTTTATGATTAAAAAATTGTCAAAGTGTAGTAATTATCATTTAATACTTTTTTAAAAAAAGTTTTGACTATTTGCATTGTAATGTTAAAGTTTTTCTCCCCAATAACTTGTCATTATAAAATTGGTTTTATATATATGGGGGGGGGGGGTATAAAAATACATATATATAACTTGTGTGTCTGCATTCACTTGTAATATTTTGAATAGTGATTGAATTTTAATAAAAAGAAATGTAAAAAAATGTGACTTTTCTGTATTTTTACTTGAGAAAATTGGAGTATTGTAGCAAAATATTTATAAAAAATCTGACGTGGAAAATCTAGTGAACATAGTGCACATGACTTCCTTGCACTAAATGCTTGAATCTACATGTTCTAAGGGGAGTTTTTTATTGTTTTTAGTCGTTGTGAATTTTTTAGGATACCTTCCAACACCTAAACAGCATAGGGAATGTATAAAATGCATGTTAGCCACTTGACCTGGAAATCCGGAATAGTGCAAGAATTCTCTTTGAGCGTGGAAAAAGTCATAGTTTTATTTTTAAAAAAACTCTATCATTTTTATTATTATTATTATTTTATTTTATTTTATTTTATTTTATTTTTTTTTTTTTTTTTTTTTTTTTTTTTTTTGTAGGTGTAGAGATCAGAATAGGCGATATCAACCCACAAGGAAGTGGATTATTCTAAAAATTTATTCTTGTTATTTTACCACCTGCTATTGTTTTACCATATGTCGTCAAAAATAAGACCCCTGTAAAAAATGACAGATTTTTCTTTTTAGTAGAGTGGGATTCATATATTATCGCTGTCCCATTTAATTTTTATCACTTTGTTGTTCAGTTGGTACATGCTAGTGAAAATGGTGCATACAGAATCTTGAGAAAGGGTACCAAGGTACAGTCGAGTCTCCATATAACGAAATCGCAAGCAACCTTTGAGTAGGTTTGTTATATAGAAACTTCGCAAAAGAGAAAATGGTAAATTTCTATGCTTAATTTTTAACAAAGGTAATATCCGATCACGCATGGAATAAATCCATTTTAAAACAGCTTTGTTTCATCTTTTTTTTCCTTTATAGTCAAATACTTTCTCTTCGACATTTTGAGTATAA
Source organism: Uloborus diversus (assembly GCF_026930045.1). NCBI lineage: Eukaryota > Metazoa > Arthropoda > Arachnida > Araneae > Uloboridae > Uloborus > Uloborus diversus. The sequence continues at coordinate 57,658,227 of NC_072732.1, read as the reverse complement.
TGCACCACATTGCAGGTTAAGGTGAAAATGTGCACATGGTAACTTCAAAAGATTCTAGTGCAGCATCAACACATTGCCAGGAAACTCACCCCCTACTCCTCCTTTCAAATCCACCCCCTTCCATCATGAAGAGACAGAGAGAAAGGAATGTTGAACGACAAGGAAGTTGTCGAATGACTAAGCCTCCACAAAAGCAACAAAAGAACAGGATGGCGACAGATCAGGGAAAAGTCAGGGAACTTTATCACTCGGGGAATTTTGAAAAAATAACAAAAATTCAGGGAAAATTGATCAAATGAAGAAAAAAATTTTTTTTTTCTTCATTTGATCAATTTTGTTTTAAAAAGTAAAATTATTGAGATGTGATTATACAGTGCCGCATATTTGTGTATCTTTTTTCCTCAAGGTCAAAGAATTCAATCTTAGGATGAGCTTCCTAAGATTGCTTCTGTGTCTGTAAAGTTGTTTATATTTTACCTAGCTTGAATTTTCCTACCACGCATTCCATGCTACATAAAATAAATAACCCTACAGGCAAAGAGGAAGCAATCATTAATGACTTTGCTCCCTTGCCTTTACTCATTGTGTTGAAATAATTAGCCTACTGTTGTCACGATTTCAAGAAAAAAATCTTTGTTTTTTAAATTATTGAAATTAACAATTGAGGTAGTGAGAAGCAAAGAGATGCAAGTGGCAAAATTAAAAATTTGGAGATAACCAGTACAAATGTTAGGTGAACCTCTCTTCTTTCTTGGGACAAGAGATTGTACTAGTAGCCCTGGTAGGTGTTGCTGTATAGCAAGATATAGAAAAAAATTTCAATGAAAGCTTACTTAGGATCTGATCTTTAAACGTGTTTTACTTGAAACTTAAAATAGTCCACTTGCATCCCTTGATTTCTCACTGCCTCAGTTGATTTTGCATTTCAATGTTGTTTATTACTAAAGTAATCTAAGATTTTTTTTTTGAAAACTAATGAAATCATTTGAAATTGAACTGTTTACATATGCAAATATTTTCATTATTTTTTAATAGTTAAAATGCAGTATTCATTCATTAAAACTTAAGTTCTTGATTAGAGCATTGCTCAATATGACTGGTTATTGAAAGATTTCAATTTGTTTTACATAAATATGTCTATTCTGCCTTGTATAGGTAAAGGGCAGAAACTGAACATTTTTCATTTTCTTTTACATTTTTGTCATCTATGGTACGTTTACCTTTATTGTACATACTTGCTTATTTGGTTTCCGCTGGAAAAGAGGGGCGAAAAAAACGAATTCCAACATTTTCCTATTGTTAGTACTGAATTTACCACACATTTCTTCAAATATCTCAAACTAATTTCTGAAGATATTGCCATTTACCTGCACACTGCAGTATTATTTGCGTAGGCAAAACTACATTACTTCTATACTTTAACTATCACTTGTTATTCTTCCAGCAGCAATTACACTGTTTGAAAAATTCAGTTCAAGATTATTTCCATTGAAATTTTTCAGTTTTATCACGATTAGATGTAAGAGAGGATACAAGAGAGCCAAACCAACTGGTAGCTACCAGTTTGTTTGACTCTCTTGGCTCCTTTAAGTGATTTTTCGCCTCCAGCTCATGTGATTCCTATTCCAGGCTGATGAGTGCTAAAAAGTAGGAAACTGCAGTCCTCGGATGGAATAACTGAGCTGGCGGTGTATTTTAAGTATTTCTGCCTTAGCCCTGGCTTTAGGACGGTAACTTACTACAAAATACATTAAACATCAAATTATAATTCTTTTGCTTGTATTGTAATATTGGAGACTCAATCGCTTAAAACTACACTAATGTTCTGCGACGTATACGTCACAAATTTAGTAGTATTCTGCTTTGGGGCGCTACATCAAGGGATTCTTGATCCTTCATGGGGGATAGTTGATCCTTCTGAGAAAAACGTAGATTTTCATTAGATCAGCAATTTACCTATGGATTTTAGTATTCTATATATCGCTCATTTGGAAGAAGAGTGCCTCAGTACAAAGAAATGAAATTTTACAGGAGATGCGTTTCAAGTTAAATAATTTAGGTAATTTGCACTTTGCAGTAAGAAAAATTAATCCGCTGTGCTCGCCGTTGGTTAATATTAGAACAAAAAATCTCATTATTTTCCAAAGAAGATAATGTCATTTCAAGCACTTTAAGCAAAAAGAAAATTAAAAATTTCATATTGTAGCACTCTTGTTCCAAACAAGGTGTATAATATTTTAAAAAAATAACAATATTTCTGATTTTCTTTCTTAATGTGAATGCAAAAATAACATTTTTTTGAATTCAACTAGGGAATTTGTAGAAAAATGTACACAACTTTAATGAACTTAGTTGCTTTTGATCCGTTGCTTTTCTCCAATACAATTGTGAACACAGTGCCGGATCTAGGAAGTTTCTGAGGTGGAGCAAAACTTCAAAATGCCCCCCCCCCCCCCCACATGCACTCATCCATCTTTCTTTAAATTTTTCTATCAAGTTGTATTTTAGTATTTTTAATAAACTGTAAAGTACGAAAGGATTTGATTAAAAATTTACTTTATACTAAGCATATCAGTATATATATATATATATATATATATATATATATATATATTTGCTAAAACGGAGATACACCGTAACACAAATTGCAATTAAAAACCTCTCCCCTTCTTTTCTGAAAATGAGTTCAATATTCATATACGGGTGCTTCATTTTTAATCTTCTAATTTTCGCCTCTTAGTCCAGGATGTGACATTCGGACAGCACGCGTGTAGGAAAATTTGAGTAGTGAGATTTTTTTTCAAAAATGTTTAATTGGTGTCCAAGAAAGTATTTTGGACTTGGTTGGACTTCTCTCACTTGGTACTTTTTCTTGCTGATGCCATCAAAGATGGCGGCCGGTAGCTCTCATAAATGCTCAACACTTCTGTAGAAAGTTTAAGCAGAGAGAATGTTTCAACACAAAATTTTAATAGGTGTCCTGGAAAGTATTTTGAGCTCTGGGTGGACATCTGCCATCTGGTACATTTTCTAGACTGACGTCATCAAAGATGGCGGCAGTCCGCTCTCATAAATGCTCGTATTTAAATACTTAACCGATTTGATCGAAAATTTGGTCAGTATGCTGCAATTAGTGTTTTTAAGATGGATTGCAATGCGTTTTAACTATTGCTATAATAATAAATATTCAATTATCTTTTGTATAACACTTATTACTTTACAAATAGTAAAAAAAAATGCAGATTATATAAAAGTCTTCTGTGCGGACGTTTGTCACCATAAGGCTTTTAAACGACTGGAGCGATTTTGACCAAATTTTTTGTGTGTAATTAAGTTGTGGCAAGCATGGTTTCGAAGCGCGATGGATCGAATCGGAAACGTTTTTGTTAATTTAAACATTGGATGGTTATGTCTCCCAAATGATTAATATTTATTGTAAACTATTGTTGAGCGAGAACTGAAATAAATTCCCGTTGCCAAAGGACAATTAAGAAAGCCAGCTCTGCTTTTTGTAATGAAATTTCCCACTGTGATACGCAAATTCGGAACTCCAGCGCTCGAATACGCTACCTTGCGGTGATTTACAAAACTGCCGATGGAACTAAAACATTGCCACGTTGCGTTCCACGTGTGTCTGTTGACGTAAACACAGGCAGTTTGTTCTGAGTATTTATTAACGCAATCGATGTGTCTTAGTTTGCTTTCAGCTACAGAAATTAATTCATCCCTTAGTAGTATTCTCGAGCTTCTCAAAATAATGTTAGTTTTCCTTATTTCTTTCAAAAAAGTATTAAATGGTGGAAGCGTAAACAAGAAAACTCTGGATTAACAAAATTGGATGACGTTATACCAGGTAAAATTTTTTATTATTTTGTATGAATTTGTAAGTGAGTTTTTTTAATCTTAAATTAATTTAACTAATCATATTTTACAGCAGCATTTAGTTGGAATGGACAGTATGCAAAATATTTTCTTGAATTTATTATCGTAGAACAAAATGAAAAATGTTTAACCGAGAAAGAATTTACTTTATTCCTTTTATTCTCAGCTGAAAGGTTTCGCCAAATTTGTTTAGGGTTATAGTTTTAGTATTGTACGAGCAAAGTAGCCTTGGCGAGATTTCGCGTTTTTAGTTAAACCATTTTTAATTTTTATCATGAGTGGAATAAAATGATAGTAAGATTACAGAATTCGATAAGTAAAAAGAAATAATGGTCAATCAACTGAAAAGAAAACTACCACCATATATAAACTGAGTACACATTTTATTTATTTTGTTCTGAGTGAATTTGAATAAATATCAGTTTTTCAATTCGATGAAAAAAAAACGAACTTAACAACATTGACTGGACACTTTTCCTTAACCTAATTCCACATAAATGATTTAAATAACCTTTGTTACTACAGTATCCTACTGAAATAGACAGTATGCAAATAAATTTTCTTGAAAATATTTATCGCAGAACAGATTGAAAAATCCAGAAAGAACGTTAAGAATTTGAACAATAAAAAATAAAAGTTCGCCAAAAATCTGTTTATAGGGTTATGGTTTTAAAATTGACAAGATCGCATATCAAGTAAATCATTTCCATGACGAATGAATTAAATGCATGATTTCTTTGGATATCCAATCATATAGTCATAGAAATAAATTATCTAGTGTTAAACGTTACTCTTGACAGTCTGCCACGTATGTGCACTATGTGACAAAAATGTGAACAAATGCCGGAAATGTCACGAAACTGAACTTAATATGTACTAATGTATAGAAAAAACGGTACAAAATGAAAATGCCGTTCGAAGCGAACCAAAAATTTATGAATTCCGAATTCAACATCGTGAAAATGGCTGCTTCAGAACAACTTACTGTGTGTTCTGCATTAATTGTTTACTTTCGTGGTTTCTTTGGTTTCTAATCTCTTTCTATATGGGTCAGAATAACCAAAAGACTTTGAAAAATCTTTTCAAATGAATAAAGCGAAAAAATCATACAAATCATACATAACAACAAAAATCACAACACTTTTAGCATTTTCTTCGTTACCACATGCGTTTGTTTTAGTTTTTAAGTCGGCCATTAGACAGTGACTGCAGTGCCCCCTATAGTTCGTTGGAGTTGCGAATTGATAATAGATAAAACGTAGAGAGGGAGAGAGTGAAGCCTTCATTTCTTAAAAGCAACGATGGCACTGCGTGCATAAACTCTGCTATTTATCGGAATACGGGTTCTACTAATCAACAATGCTCCAAATGAGGGGGAAAATTTTCAACCAAAAAAATAAATAAATGAATAAAATTGAACTTTTCATTATATCTATGAAAGTAGCGGTAAAATTATACTACTCATTAAAACAAGCAATCCTCCATGCTGCCTATCTATAAGGAAAAATTACAACCTTCTTGTGTCTGAATATGCTATTCAAAAGCGCTATCTTTTACACTGAAAAAAGATGATGGTAATTAATTAGCATTTTCCTTCATATGTGGAGCCATGGATGTTATTTCGGTATGTTTATAATTTCACAAGGTTGAGCGCACGAAGCAACGCAAAAAAATTGCTATTCCCCATTTTGGTTCTTGCGGTGAATACGTTACATACATATAACATATGTTACAAAAGACATATTACATTCGTGCAATATGTCTTTATTATTTTTAACTATTGTTCGCGGTAATTTCACTGCATCATGTTATCATACTATAAAAAATACGGTAACCACATTTGCATATTATTTATTTGTGCGTAACATGCATATATTGTAGACACTAGTTTAGATTAACCTTTTAGTTATGAAAAGTAACGACTCTTGACCGTAATTACTCAATTCCTCCACCACCTTTTTCTTCAACTATTTATGTATTAAATTTAAGAAAGGGCTTTGGACAATGTGTTTGTTTTAGATATTAAATTCAATGCCTTTTTAACGATTTGTACGTTAGAATTATTCGTTTTCCCGGCAATTTTCAGTTTCAGATTTTAAGGTGGAAGATATCCTCTACAATATTTTTCAATTTCGAAATATAATCAATACCCTCCTGTTCCGTGGCGCAACCAGAGGGGGGTAGGGGTCCACAGGCACCCCTTTGGTTGCACCGCCCCGTGCCCCCTCCTCTCCAGAATGCTTAGTTGAATGTTTTTCAAAAATTTCTTAATAGTTTCAGCTAACTGATCAGCTACTCCCCTTCCGTCCTATTTCTTTTATTTTTTCCTCGTTATTTTTCTTTTTTTTAGTTCGCCTGAAAATAAGTTGGTTTTCAAAATGCTACTCCGCCGAATCCCCCCCTCCCCGCCAAAAGCATTGCGGAGCATCTCAAATTTCGTTTCCCAGATCTCCAATTTCGCGAATATGAAACAACATCGCATAAAACTTTGTTCGAAAATCGTTGTGCTGTAGAATTGCTCTAAACTTTGGAAAAACGATAAAAAGGCTCTAAAAACGCTAATTGCGTTTTCAGAGCTTCAATTTCGAAAGATAGCCGGCTCTAATATTACCAGATGTGGTCTTATAATCACGTTTTAGGACTTCAATTTCAGATAATATTCGGCCAAGGGCCTACGAATCTCAATTCTTAAATATCATCAAAAGTTAAGTTTTTCAAACATGATTTACGAAAAATTTAAGTAAGAATAGCCTCTAAACCACTTCTCCTAATATCATAGAATACTGCTTAGGTTTTTATTTTGAAAAATTTTCCACGGGGAAACTCCAGAATTCCCTTCTTGTAAAAATCTTCAAAGTTGTCTACTAATGCGTTTTTGGAAGTTCAAATTGGAAGAATTTAAGGGAAGAAAAGGAATTGATTTCTATCTATAATAATTCTCAAAAAAACGAGCTGATGTATGCATCACATGACTTCCTTTAACTCCAATTTAATGTCATTTCCCCATTATTGGCAATTTTAATGTGATTCAATTGTTTACTCTCTAAATATCACCAACAGTGGCCAAATTCAAACCAAATTAAAAAAAAAACCCTCCAAATTTGTCGCCAAGTTGGCGAAAAAACTTGGCGATCAAAAGACTGGCGATATATCGCCAAGTGTCCGAAAAATTGTAACACAACTTGAGTTTACATCGAAATTAACAATGATTTCCCCCCAAAAAGGGGCAAAAGACCCCCTTAGGAACATCCGACTGCAACCAAAAGGGAAGGTGCACAACTAGACCCCACTAGTAGTCTATGTACCAAATTTCAGCTTTCTAGGACATACCGTTTTTGAGTTATGCGAGATACATACACACATACGCATACATACGTACATACGGATGTCACGAGAAAATTCGTTGTAATTAACTCTGGGGTCGTCAAAATGGATATTTCGGGTGTCTGTACGTTCCTAGGCACTTATCCACGTGTGGTCGGGTCGAAAAAAAAACTCAACATTCATTCGGGGGTGAGAAAAATGGAAATTAAGGCCAATTTTTGAGTAAAAATATTTTCGCGAATGCAATACTTCCTTTTTTTGTAAAAGGAAGTAAAAAACCGATCATGTAGAATCCCAGAAAATTCCTTTCTAACGTCAATAAATGTGGTCTAAAATCACGTTTTAAGGCTTAAACTTCTATAAATTTCCGCCGAACCCCTTGTACCTTTCTTCCCTATAAACACCACAAAGACCGTCCAAAATTGCGTTTTTCAAACTACCATTTTCAAAAATTTTCCGGGGAAAACAAAGTTTTATTAATTGTTCATTACTTAGAGATTAGAGGTTTGAAAATTTTTAGAATAATTGATTTTTTCAGTTTTTCTTGAATAATTTTGCATATACTCGCAATAATTCATAAAGGATAATTTGTTGTGTTATTCTGATCATATTTTCACTCCATTAGAGTAGTTTTGGAGACATTATTTTGTTAAATGTTGGCATTTATAAAATAGAGAAAATTTTGATCTAAAGTAATGAAATTGTTCGCATTGCATAAAGCATGTGTTTGATTAATAATCAAATTTAAAATAAATTTAAAGACTGTCAGCTTGCTGTGCTAGTATTTTATATTCTTCGCATGGGTTTGCATCGGTATTATTTTATTCTTAATGCAATTTTTTTCGCAGCTTTAATTAGTTCATAATTGGCTGAGTTTTTTCTCTTTTGTTAAAGAACTATTGCGTTATCATGAGCGAAGAAAGTCGTATTTTTTCTAGAAAACTAGCAGCAATAAAATGTCTCATTCAAGAAAATCACTATACACAACAAGAAATCGCTAAAAACTAAAAATTGTGTAAGCATCTGGTTGAAAAATAAAAAAAGACCTTTGAATTTCAAAAAAATTTCAGAGTAGGGAAACGCAATAGATGTGTAAATTTATTGCAAAAACAGAAATGAAATTAATTCATATTGCCAAAACTAACAGAAAAACAACTTATCATGAACAAAAAATATCTCTATAAGTGAAAGAGGTAAATGTATGTGATTCTTCTATTCGTAGAAAACTCATCTCGGTTAAACTCGGTGTTCGTTATCCTCGTAAAAGGGCTAAAATCAAATTTGCTATGACAAAGAGACTTGCTTGGGCAAAAATTGTGCATAAACTATTTACTGGTACATGAAATACACCGCCAGCTACCAGTTTGTTTGGCACTCTTGGCTTCCTTAAGAGGTTTTCCACCTCCAGCTCAGTCACTCCTATGCCGGGCTGATGAGTGCTAATAAGCACAAAACTGCAGTCCTCGGCTGGAATTGACTGAGCTGGCGTTGTATTTCATGTATTTCTGCCTTGACCCTGGCTATAGGGCGGTAACTTACTGAATATACCTGCCTTGCCTTCAATATTTGAGTTGTACCGAACCATTGCTTCCGTCACTCGTCTGGTCAGTGCTAATTCTGTATTAGCTACCAGTTTGTTTGGCACTCTTGGCTTCCTTAAGAGGTTTTCTACCTCCTGCTCAGTCACTCCTATGCCGGTCTGATAGTGCTAATAAGCAAGAAACTGCAGTCCTCGGCTGGAATTGACTGAGCTGGCCATGTATTTCTGCCTTAGCCCTGGCTATAGGGCGGTAACTTACTGAATATTTACTAGTAATTGAACCAAGGTGAGAAATATTAATTTGCCTTCAACTGTTCAGTTAAATTCAAGTTGTTCAGTCTTTTTCCTAAAATTAAATTTATTACATACTGACTAAAGATTCAGAAATGTTTATAAACGTGGCTAAACTTTCTTTATGAGAATATTTCCCTACAAATTACATGCACTAAGGTACTTTTTACCTTTTAGGTATAGTTTTCTGATAAATCGATGCTTAAAATACCAAAAGATAGCAGTCAGTATGTCAGGAGAAGTACTAGTGAAGTATTTTCCCGAGTCGCATTATGCAAACGGTTAAACACACCAACCAAGTTATGGATTGGAGCATAATGTCCGCTCAGGATGCATTATGTTCAAACATTGTAGAAGGTATGAGGACTGAATATCAGTATGAAAAAGGGCTTGAACAAAGGTTTTAGTTAAAAGTTTGGTTTCCAAATGAAGACTTCATATTTATGCATAATGGAGTTCTGTGTCTTGAAGCTTTATCTGTGACCAAAATTTTAAATGCAAAAATGTATGTAAAAACACTTCCATGGCATGGAAGCAGTCCAAATATGAGCCCAATAGAGAATATATGAACTATTGTAAAGAAAAAATTAAAGGAAGTTTACTTCACAAACAAGAATTGAATCACAGAAGGACTCATTCAAATTTGGTGTAATGACGAGGAAATACAAACTAATTGCCAAAAACTTATTTTAAAAAAATGCCAAGACGGATGAATCTTTATTAAAAAATAAGAGGATACCCTTCAATATTAAATGTATCAACATTTTTAAAAATAAAGTAATATTTCTTTGATATAACAAGGGTTTACTATAAATTTCATAATTATTTTACTAATTTCTCACCTCTGTATATTCAAAGTGGCTTTAACTTGGATATCAAAATATTTTGTACTTCCAAAACGCATTATTACCACATCAGAGGAGCTGCTGAAATCGAAATAATTTCGAGATGTAAGGTAAAAACATACACCATATTGCGAAATTAAATATTCACACATCATTTTTTGTATAAATTAAATGCCAAATGTATTTTTTCCCATTTTATATTTGTCTACAAAGCCTCCCTTGAGATGTTAACTATATTTTACTCGAACGCCAGAGCATAAAGGCGCTCAAACGACATTCGCACGACGGCGCCGATCATTCTTGGCGCGGCCCTGCTCGCGGGTTACTCGATCATTGGCTATTACATATATGAGGATATTCCAAAGATGATACTATTTATGGTGACTAAAACAGGAAAAACACAGTTTTGATTCGGATCTATTTACATGTCTTATAAAGAGTGCATCAGTTGTAGTCTTTATGTCTCGTTGTGCAAAAATTGCGATTAATGTTTTTTTTTTCCTACCTCAAAAATGCTCAACGCTCCTAGAGAAGTTTTCACTTCAAAAATTGTAGTTTTTCCGACCACTAGTTCCTAGAAATGTAAAGGTTGTTCATTTCCCACCTTGTAATGAATTCCGTTTCCTTACAAAGACAGGAGCGCTGTTGAACTACCAGAGATAAGTTGATGAATTAACCTGTGTCATTTTTAATAGAAGTTTGAAAAATAAATATTCTGACTAAGAAAATGTGATTCAATATTTATATGTTTCGAAATGTTTAAAAATACTTTTTTTTTAAATCTTATTTTTTTAATCACTTTCTTTAACTTCTATAACTATTTCACTTGTTTTTTTACAGAAATAATGACGAGAATGCCTCTAAGAATTGAGTACCGTAAAGTGGGGCTACTTGAGCCTCCAGGGGCTTCTTGAACCCATGAGAAAAAAGTGTTTAAAAACTGTCGTGGTCCTATAAGCTTCAATGTATAGACTTCAAAAACCTTCTCTATGACATGTAGGAGTCCTAGGCAGAGGCTGGTGCATGAAACCAAGTTTCTGCTATTCCCGCTTTTTTCTGATTGAGGTTATGATTGCAAGTTGTGTAACAGTTGTTTTTAGTATCTGCAAACTTTCATATGTTAGTTCATGGAAACATCTGATACCATCATGGTAACGGTAGTTTTATATTTGCATTCTATTTCTTAATAAAATAACAGTGTTTCAAGGTTATAGCTATATAACTAACACAATAACTAATATAAGTTAGTAAAAGTGCATTGGTTGCCTTAAAATGGGGCTACTCGAACCCAGCGTTCAAGCAGCCTCAAACCATATTTCATCACTAAATTATGTTAAGGTTTGTAATCTTTTAAAATAAAGAGGTTAGTTCCTATTTATACCCGTTTATTTGCAAATCTGGGGATAAAAAGGGTCCGAAAGTAAAAGAGAACCCCTTGAAGTAGGAAATAATGTGGATTATTAAGAGAAAAATGTTGTAACTGTGTCCAGGTTCAACAAATTGCGGAGAAATGCCTTAGAGAGTGGCATCAGCCCATTTTGACTTAAGTATATCAACTCTAAAAAGGAAATTAAAAGATCGTTCACAAAACAAGCTTGGGCATCCTGTAGTATTTAGCAGCAAGGAAGAGTATGTATTAAATAATATCAGAGAAAATAAATCCACCCAAGCCATTAAATTGAGGAGTTTTCATTCTTTCTAATGTTTAAATAATGAGCATTTCAATTGGTTTTAGCTGTAGTTAGATTATATTTCTATTTGAGAAATTATGTTTGCATAAAAATATGTTTTTATGTATACGTTGATTTTATATCAATTTATATAAATAATTTGCAATTTATATAAATAGTTTGCTCACTAGAATGTACGTATTGAGTTTTCTTTCAAAATCATTGGTCCTCCTTGATACCAACACCTGATGTTTTATAGCTCTTTCTAATGGATTTGCTGAGTGGGACCAAGTAGCCCCAGCGCTGGGCTACTTAGATCCAATTTTTAAAAATAGAAAAAAATATATATATATAAAGAGTTAAAATTGTTGGTCAAAAAAGGCTTAAGGTAGCAGAACGTCTGAAAAGTGGTACAAACAAGGTTATCAGTTCACATTATGGGTTTAACCAAATATTCCGTATAAAACTCGCAAAATAATGAAATTTCAGGTCCAAGTAGCTTCACTTTACGGTAGTCTTATGCTCAAAAAATGCTAGTACTCTTAAAACAAAGCTATTAAAAGTATTTTTATGACACAGAAGCATATCTTAGTTTCCACTCTGAATTGTATCCTTGAAAAGTTTAAAGAAAAGAAAGTGAGGAGAAAAAAAGTATTATGCATATTTCATCTCCCACAGCTGAGCTTGTAGAAGGAATTATACCAAGAATCAAAACGTCACTTTCATATGAAAAGATTTTCCGCCTTTTGCAAATGTTGGACATGAGATAATCATTTTACAGTCTGCGAGTTCAACGAAGTATGATTATTGATTTGTTGTTGCGATCCCAAGTTTTCAGGTACTTTACCACTGGCCATCATGAAATCCATTAAAGCTTGCTGACCTAGCCAAGTCACTAATCTGTCGTGGCGAACTTTGGAATCAGGATCTACGGCATCGTCGTCGTCAGACCACACATAGCACTGGCATGCTTGTTGTGCTGCAACAATGCAACACGTAACTGCCAATGCGCAGTCCGCTATTGCAGAGGTTAGAGTGACTGCTGCAACAGCTAGTAGAGGTGCTCTTGTAGCTATGTCCCCTGCAAACAGAACCCTTCTTCCGTCACTGTCAATGTAATATCCAGCTGGCCACTGTGCATCGTGGGCCAGACCAATGGCCACAAAAACTGTAGCAAGGCTGCCGGTTATTACGCTGGTTACAGACAAACACAGAAAGATGAAGGCATATATGGATTTTCTTGAACATTTTGTCAAACATACAGCTGACAGACCAGTTGCTATGGCTACTCCACCTGCCCAAACACCTCCTGCTAAAGATGCCATAGCTGCTTCCATGTTCATTAAAAGCAATCCAAATACGCCCAGCATGAGGCCGCAAAATATCTCCGACACTCCCAGCCCAAATGTGAGCCTTTTACGGAATTTATCTGCTTCTTCATTTTCCGCTGAAGCTAAAGTTGGAGGAAATAGATCTTCTTGCAGAGAGTTTCTTGTTTCAGGCATTTTCATATAAGTACAGGTTTTTTTGAAGTGGTTCAAGTGTGTCCCATTGTTCCTAGAAAGAAACGAAAAACTGAATCAATTTTTAGAACGAACGTGATAGTTAAAAGTAAAATTTTGACTTTGTGAAGTAAATTAAGCACACCCTGCACAAAAAACGATGTTAACCACTATGTTGTGGACATAACGAAATGTTTTTCTTATATGTTTCATATGTTTAAAAATTTGACGTCTTAACGGCATTTGAAAGTCACGCATTACACCAACCAGGTAAGCAGATTTAATAAGAAATAACAAACTTCCGTCTTAGCAGAATTTTTAATTTAAGAGTTGTCTCAACAAAGTTGGCGCAATTTTGTGTCTTGGCAGCTTGTTCGATTAAACAGCCGAATAGCTGTCGCGTTGAACCTTTAGAAAAACACTCGATTGCACCAACCAAACATTGTATTGTAGAGTTCCTTTTTTAAAAACCGAATTCGCCTTGAATTCAGAAACTCGGCCTGGCATTGACGTTAACATTGAGCTGGATTTTCAGCCAATCCGCACATGCGCTTAAGGACAATCAAAACATCTGTTTTGACCATCCAAATATGAGGTCGAATCCGGTGTCAATTTGGCAATAGTTAGAGATCTCCGTAAAATCAATATTAATATCGTCGATATTTGCAAAATCAAGTTCTGTAAAATGTCTTGATGGTACTGGTTCGAACAAACTGGTTTTATAATTATCAAATGTGTTTTTTCTCAGTATCAGACGCTATCAAATCGTATTTTTGTTTTTTACACACGTTTCATGAAGTTTTTGTTAATTCAAAACTTTAGATACTCACAAAAACGTCTCCTTTCTTTAGGCTGAACAGTGTCATTCTCTATGTTTGTCATTCTTTTATTAATGTAGAAAAGTGTCTAAACAGTTATGCATTTATGAACAATCTCCAAGTATAGCCAAAAAAGCTTCAATTTTGAAAAAAATCTGGAGGCGAGATATCTAATTTGACTTTTGCTGACGTTAAGGGTTTCCCTATAGCCTTTGTGCCGAAATGGTGGAGGCCTTCACGTGGTGCGACCAGGGTAACGCTAAATCCCCACCTTCTACCTCTTACGGCTGTTTGAACCCCGTGTGGTGAGCGGGGTGCCCCAACGGTGACCATGTGCTAACCAAGGGGTAAGAATAGTCCCACTGTAGCTCATGCATGTCGTAAGAAGCGACTAAAATGGGCATTTCGGGGCTAAGTCAGACTTCTTACTTTGGTGCCCCGGACCTTCGGGTCACTTGAAGCTGCTACTTTCTCCTTGCTATGAATTATTCTTCTCCTCAAATGGATACTACATTGCACGTCGCGCAGGTAAATCAGGGGCGCTTCCGAGATTTAGGCAGAGGGCCTCGGTCGACAAATGACACAGTCTCCAAATCGACAACTCAGGATTCTTCAGTGCATCATAAATGGATTTTCTTCCCCGGCAATGAGAAATAAATTAGACCAATTGATTGAATTAGCAGACAAGTATGGCGTCCAGATTATTGCCCTTCAGGAAACTAAATTGAAAGAGCACACTAATATTAAATTTAAAAAAAAATAGTATTTTTCGTGTTAACAGACCCCATGGAAGCGGAGGTGGTTTGGCCTTTCTGGTCAGAGAAGTTAACTTTAAGAAAATCCCCTTGCCTGCTGGGGACTCGGACTTAGAGATGCAGGGAATATCTGTCACTTGGAAGAAAAAAGTGATTAACATCTTCAATCTTTATCATACGCCTAACCAATGACATTTTCCTGCAAAAGTTTTTGACTCTGCACCATAGGCGGATTTAGAACTGAGTTCCTGGGGGGGGGGGCAGCATTTTTTTTTTTTTTTTAGCATTATTAGTTGTCTTGATTACAACTGGCTGGATTCAGATTTAGCGTGCCTCTAAGCTATTTCAGGGTTTGGGTCTCTTTAGTAGTCTGGTCATGTTTTCTATCGGTGGCAAATGCATTAACATAAGCATTATACGATTCCCCATGCATTATACATAAGGTCTAAAGTGGAAAATGGAGTCCCTTTTAAGTAGGGAATAGAATATCTCGAATTTTAGGGGGTTCGGGGGTTTCTCCCCCGGAGGAATTTTTGTAAAATAGATATAAAATTCTGCATTTTGAAGCCTTAGAAGGGGTAATTGGAACTACTAAAATCTCGGAGACAGATAGCAAAATACTCTTTTGCAAATTACGATAATGCACAGGAAAAATTGTTTTCGGGTTGACAAATCAATTGCATCAGTTCTCAGAGAGAAAAAGCGAGAAAGTATAGAAGATTGTGCATTGTTATTTGCTTACTTTGGCTGTCGGTTCAATTCAATCAGTTTTTGATCACGCCTCCAACCCACCGACAAATACAACAAGGAATTAAATACAAAATGATCAATAGTAAAAAAAAGAAATGGTGTATGGATTTAGAAAATAGGCCCATTTGGACAATTCATAATTTATACACTTGATAAGAAATAAAGTTGAAGCACACTTTGCTTAGGAATTTCAAAGACTCATCTAATCCGTTTCAAGGACTCGAGAACAGTTAAAATTATTTAAGGCATTTAAATTGGCCTTTCCAGTCTCTGAAATTTAGTACTTGATTGTACTGTTTTACAGTATTGTTCTAACTTCGTAAGAAACAACTATTTTAAGTTTGGGGCCTCGGTGGCCGAGCGGTGTTGCTCAGCAACTGCTTGCATGCAGAGAGGCATGGGTTCGATTCCCGCCTACTGCCCTGGGTGTTCTTCTGATTCCCTTGTATTGTAATAAAGCTGAATTGTGCTATCTGTCTTCAGGACCTGATTACCGCGCAGGCCTACTAGGCCTGGGTCTGGGACCCCCTCTTCCTAAGGGTCCCCAAATTACTTAAAGAATTATGCATAGCATTACAACTAAACAAAAAATACACACATTTTTAAATTAATAGCCTTCAGGAGGCCTCCAAATTATTGTGGGCCTTCGGCCTCACTTTTAGTTAGTCGGGCCCTGTCTGTCTTATATGTCTGAGCAAAAGTCGAACTTCCACCTAAAATGGAGCTCAGTCAAACGAAAGCCGCTCATGTTAGCCTCAAAAGCGGATTAGCGCCTTCGTTATTCATTACCTTGGGTGCTCCAAGGGGCATCAGGAACAACAACAACATTATAAGTTTAAAAAAAAAAAAACTTTTGATTTCTCATTACAACAACTTCTTATTTTCAATTACAAGAAGTGCAAAAAACGAAAAAAAATAGAGTAAGTGGTTTTTTCCCCCCTTCTGGGCTAAACAGATTAACAATAGGCAGAAGAAGTAAGATAAACGCAAGTAATGCAAAATAATTTCCAAAAATTACTGCATTCGAGATTAAATAAACAGCAATATATGAAACATGTGAGCCACAAAAATTTATCTTAAGTAATATGCTACAGAAACATGAGAATCATGATTTTTATATTTTTGTTGCAGGATGTGGCAAGGAGCTACATTTGACACATTTCGGCATTCCCCCCCCCCTACCTCCCATCATTTGTTATAAATTTTTATGGTTTGTATCCATACTTTTCCAAATTTTCAAGGTTTTCAGGCACTTTAAAATGGAAGTACTTTTCTTCTTTTCTTTAAAGAACAAATTATGAAATTTTCCAGAGTTGGGGGCCTTTAACAAAGCGGGTGCCCTCAACTATAGCTTGTTTAGCTTATAGGTAAATCCGTTATTTTTTAAATCTTTGTTTTAGTATCCAATTTGTTGAAACAGTCGTTGATTATTTTAAGTATAACGGCTGATTACTCATATTTTCACTCATATACTTGCTCTAATGGTTTTCAATTCAAAGTAGTCGTTTTCAACACATTTTAACAATCCGGTGACAGCTTAGCTTTACTCTTTGTAACACAGTGTATGGTGCCCCCCCCCCTC
The DNA here is from genome assembly GCF_026930045.1 of Uloborus diversus. Classification (NCBI taxonomy): domain Eukaryota; kingdom Metazoa; phylum Arthropoda; class Arachnida; order Araneae; family Uloboridae; genus Uloborus; species Uloborus diversus. The sequence goes on along the minus strand of NC_072732.1, from coordinate 57,641,268 downwards.
CCCCTCAGAAAAGGAAAGTGGCTATTCTCTTCATTTTCACTTGTGAACTTTTCAAAAAAAGAAAAAAAAAATCATGATTTTTTCTTTTTACATTTTTGAAGGTGTGTTGTTACCATGTATAAAGTCCTCCCAAGACTGGGGGGGGGGGCATTGACCCCCCTCGCCCCCCCATAAATCCGCCCATGCTCTGCACTGACAAAAGCTCTCTATTCCTTGGTGATCTGAACGCTAAACATACGAATTGGGGCTGCACCACAAACAATTACAGGGATTATGATCTATTAAATGCTGCTGATGATAGAGTTCTTATTTTTCTTAACACATGGATTACCAACTCATACATCTTTTAGCTACGGCACTACAGAGGCCTTGGGAATTTCTCTTGTTAGCCCTGAACTCCAACCACACTGCGATTGGACTGTCCTCGACAGCATTAGTAGTGATTACCTTCCTATTCTTATTAATGTGCACATCAATAAGAAGACCGTGATTGCCCATAGGAAATTTCGGAATTTTAAGAAAGCAAATTGAGATTGCTTCTGACTGATTATAGAGAATTCTTTCAACAAAGAGACTCTTACTGAAAATTTGGAACAACAGGTGAACAATTTTAAACAAGCTGTTATTCACGCTTCACATCTATCCATCCCCCGAGGCAACTTTAAACACCTGAAATTTTTTTTCCTACATAGTGACCCTAAATTGAGGACTTTTGTTCTTGAGAGAAATGCTTTGCACAGGAAACTCTCCCGGACTTGGCTTCCAGAAGATAAAGTTGAACTTAAAAGACTCAATGCGGTCATTAAACAGCTATACATTAAACTTAAGAGGGAAGCTTGGACTAACTTCTGTAATAACATTGATGCCAGAACTCCAAACACTAAATTATGGAGACTTGCACAGTCATTAAGCTATAGCCAGCCACAAAACGTGACATGCAACTCTGTCCTTACTCAGGATGGCATGGCCTCTCCAGATGATAAAACTGCAGCCAATGTTCTGGGAGAATTCTACAAAAATATGAGTAATTTGGCATTTAACCAAAATGATGTTGTTGTTAAAAACAAATCTAAAAGAATGATTCACAATTGTCGCACTTCTAGCTCCGGGAGCACTATTTTCACTAAGGAATTTTCGTTGAGAGAACTTAATTCTGCTCTGCGAGCTATGGATCTTCGTAAATCCCCGGTCCCTGATGGCATTCATGGGTTTATGATTGGCCACTTTGGGCCTCATGGTTTGCAGAGACTTCTGGATATATTTAACCTTTCTTGGAATACTAGTCGTCTCCCCCGGGAATGGAAAAGAGATATCATCATTCCCATCTTAAAACCTGGAAAAGACTCTAGCAACACTGAAAGCTTTAGACCCATTGCGCTGACCTCTTTTGGATGCAAACTTATGGAGAGACTTATTCTTGTAAGATTAAAACTTCATTTAAATGCAAATGACCTGCTTCCTAGAGAGCAGTACGGATACAGAAGGAGTCATAGCACGGTTGATCAGATCTTGTTTATCTGCCAGAATATTCGAGACGCACTGAATAAGAGGCCTACTAATCATACTGTTGCCGCCCTTTTGGATATGTCCAGAACTTTCGACAAAGTTTGGCGTCAACTTTTGATTACCAAACTTCACGACTCTTTTTGTATAAAAGGCAGGGCGCTTCCCTGGATTTCAGACTTTCTCTGGGATAGATTTCTAGGCACTGTGACGTTGGCATCTTTGCTAATAATATTATCATCTGGACTTCTGGATCAGATATTAGTGAAATTGATCTTAATCTCAATCGTGCTATGGAAGAAGCTCATTCTTTTGCTGAGCTACATAAACTAATATTTAATGCTTCGAAATCATCGACTACCTTCTTCACAACTAATAGACATCTCTTCAATTATCAGGCTAGGATTTTCATGAATGGAACGCAGTTAAGTTACGCGAAAAATGCTAAATACCTTGGTTACATTTTAGACCAAAAGATCACAAGCAATAAACATATTGATGGTCAAGTAGCCAAGGCAAGGAAGAGGCTTTATATTCTTAAATTTGTATCTGGTCGTGACTGTTGAGCAGAGGCTAGCACCCTCCGAACTACATATATTTCTCTCATCAGACAAATTCTGGAGTACGGTTTCCACATCTACTCTTGTGCTTCAGACTCCAATCTCATTAAATTTGAAAGAGTGCAGCATTGTGCCGCTAGAATTATTACTGGTCTGAAACACAGTTGTCCCAATGAAATTGTGCTCTTCGATAGTGACTTGCCGCCTCTTTCATGGAGAAGAATTTACTGCCTCACAAAATTCTTTAACAAGTTATATAGTTACAAGGCTCAGCGTAGCACTTCCACTTACCTTCATGCATGGATTGATAATAAGCGCTTGAAGAAACACAGCCCGTTTTCCTTTGCAAAAGCACTGAACCTACCTTCTTCTGCTGTGGAACTCCACTCCTTGAGTCCCACGAGAGTTAGTTTGCAACTCGATGGAATTCATTTTCATGATGAACTCTTGACCAGTATGACGAAAAACAGTGAGATTCCGGAACTTGTTAAACAATTGGCTCTGAAGACCCATCCATGAAATTCCGCATTCTTCTTTGAAGATTTATACAGATGATAGCAAGGGTGATTGGGGAATTTCGGGGAGTAGAGTGTACATTCCTACTCCTACCGGAGCTTTGGAACTCAAAATTAAAAACCCAGATTTTTGCTCAGTGTTTCGATCGTAGCTTAATGCTACCAAGAAAGGCTTGCAGTGTGCTGTTCAGATAGAGGATAAGTACCAGGATATCTGGGTTTTGACTGGTCGTCCGTGCCTCAATTCAGCATCTCTATAATTGGGATTTGGTTGGTGATCAAACTAGTCTAGATATTTTGAATCTTCTTCAGAAACTTTCGCCCGGACATAGCATTCATTTCCAGTGGATTCCTTCACTTGTCGGTTTTCAAGGCAATGAAAGAGCAGACTCCCTGGCTAGATCTGCTGCTGAGGAGAGTGTGAGTCTTGCTGGTGAACTCACCTTTTGTGAGATTTCCACCAAGGCAAAAATTGAGTTAAATAGAAAAGTGAAAACTCCACCCATCCACTCATGGCACTTTGCAAAATGTCGGGGTGAATTCTTCAAACTCAGACGTAGATCACACCAGACTGCCTACACCAGATTTTTAATGGCCACACGAGCGCCCTCAGATTTTGTGGGGGTCTCAAGGCCTTTCCGGAATGCCACTGGTGTTTTGCTGGTGAGGCCTTACCAGCTCACATTTTAACTTACTTGGGTTTTACAAAGGATGAGGTCCTCTGCAACCCACAATTTTTCCTGGCTTCCTGGAGATACTTGGATTTATGGGGATTGTCTAGCCCTGCTAGACAATTTCGAGATAAGAAACAAGATCAACAACGGGAGTTTGATCAGATCTGTATCTGTTCAGCGGCTTCGGGGTGGTAAATTAAGTAGGCAATGGGCGCCACCAGACCAAATCTTAAATTTGAATCCACGGCGTCAAGAGCCGTAATGTGATCAAGTGCAGTTCCAATAGGAACTTAGGGTGGTCACGTACTCCGAAGTGGAGAAATCCGGCGTATCTAAAAAGGAGGACCTCCGTCTCAGAATTTGGAAACAAGTATAACACGACAAATTCGTACACCCCATCACGTCAAAAGTTCGCGTGCCGGTAATAGTAACTTTTTTTCTTTTCTTTACCTTTCTTTGTTCTATTAGAATTTCAAAAAATGCCTTATTTAACTATAAAAAAAAACTTGGCATTTTGAACAATTTTTTTAAAACACGCTGTTTATAAATTAATCAGCTGTGTTTTCTTTGTGATATCTATTTAGTTCTAGTTCTTTTATACATTTCAAAGTAAAATTTAGATTCTTTTGAAACTGTTAAATTACTACGGCTACTTTATTGTGCATTAAATCTGAGCAGTTTTGAGAAAGTCGACAGAATTAATTGTTACTTTCAGGGATGCAAGTTTAAGTTCAAGTTTAAGGGGTGCCAGTTTAAATGTTCATTTCGTCTCCTATTCTGGCAATTTGTTATTGTTACTTGTAAATAATAACTTTGGGGAAAATGAATACAAATTTTTAATGTTTATCTGTTTGTCTTCTATTATTTTTACTCCATGAATTTTTGACAAAGCTACATATATTGTTCTTGTTCATTAATAATTAATTGAATTTACACTGAAAACGTTTAAAAATTTTACAGAGAATAGTTTTTAAGGAAAATGAAAGGAGGATTTTTTGAATTTTCGGGCAATTTATAATTTTTGCTTTGGTAATACAGATACTAATAAAGGTATATAATATTACAAGTGAAGATAATAAAAAGAATTAGCATTCATACCTTAAACATTTCAATAAAAAATGTAATATTTTTTCCTTTTTACTGGAAAAAAAAATGATTTTCAAAATACTTTCTCGTTTGTATCAAATAACCAACAATATGTAAAAATACAAAATACAGTATTTTTGCAGCATTCTCTAAATTATTTTAGAAAAGCACGAACATCATTTTCTAGTTGTTCGAGAACAGTAATACATTTTTAGAACTGTTTCTAAGTTAAAGGGAAATTTTTATTTTCATAAATTGCTTTCCACATGCACGTATAGATGACATTTGAGATCTACTTCAAATAACAGTTATTTCTGAGGGTTTTTTCTAGGGGCAATTCCACGAAAAGTGGTCCTGACTCACTAAAACTTTTTTTCAACATAATATAGAAACGAACCTTATATTTTAACAAAAAAAAATATCTATTTGAGTTTAAAATATTTTATACCAGATTTTTGCCTTATTTGATAACATTTAGACGAAGTAAAAAAAAAAAACCGTATTGTTAATGAAAGAAACGTAAGAGCAATTTGTTTTACTTAATCATCCATTTTTATAGGAAAAACAACCAAATATCATGAACACAAATGCTTTACTATAATTACGTCTCATTTTTTTAACTAAAGGCATTTGATAAGTTAACCCCCCAAAATATGCAGGTCAGTTTTTATTGGTCACACACGTAACGCAAAAGGAACAAAAGTTTTCCTCCAAGGTCAAATTGAGGGACTAGAAGAAAAATATCTCATTTCATAAATTAACTTGATGCATAATACCTGTAACCAGACTTTTATCTTCAAACATTCGACAGAAAATTTTTAACGAGGCTTTTTGAAAGATGTCACACAAACGTAACGCTCCTGCATGGTTTTCATTATGAAACCATTTTCACGAACCATTTTTACGGAAAAAATACTTTACATGATTTAACTAAAAATATTGTGTGCTGGCACTGAAACCAAGACTCAATGAATGCTAAACAAAACAAAAAAAAAAAAAAAAATAATAATAATAATAATAATCTTTATACACAAAGGGTTACTTCTGTCCGGATGTCCGGGGTAAACTTCAGAACTACTGTGTGAGTGTGGACGGATTTTAACTGTCTTTTCACCATAGATAGCTACATTATCAGGGAACAACTTAGGCTACAATTTATTGCTAAAAAACTTAGTTTAAAAACGTCGTGATCGAAAACAGGAAATGTCATGTAATTTCCACATCAAATGATTAAAGATTAAACCCATTGTTTCGAAAATTCGTTGACTTACAACAGCAATATTAAAAGTAATCATAATGTAAATTTCGAAACAATGCTTCTCCAGAGCAAACATGAGTTTAAAGTCATTTAAACATTTGGAAACTCTACTTTTCGCACCCTGAGGGAAACATAGAGGAGAGCTTTTTTTTTCTTATTCTTCTTTGTGTGTGTGTGTGTGTGTGTGTGTGTGTGTGTGTGTGTGTGTACTATTTAATTAAATAAAGGGCACGGTTTTTTTAGCGATCTTTGTTTTTGTTAGTTCATATTTTGGAAATTCTTCAAATTTTTATATGCTTAAATTCGTGCTTTCGTTCCTAAATGAATATTCGTTCGTTCATTATACTTATTGCTACTTTACTTTTATGGGTAAGGAAGAAACTCGATTTTTAATCACATCAAAGCGGTGTGTTTTGAGTTATTCCAGTTAAAACAGAAAACGAAAGCAAGTAGCAATTGTTTCTCACATTTATTACTGACCCAGGCAATGCCGGGTATTTTTGCCAGTAATAAAATAAATTATGTAAGAATAGTTTATTTCGTACTATAAGTGCAATTTAAACTGAGTATTCGCAATCAACATACTGTAGGATCAAAAATATAATGTGCTATTTACTTAAATTGTATTAATAATATTTGATAATTTTTGGTTTTTGAAAAGAGAAGTGAATAAATTCTACAGATGATTTAAAACATACCAAATAGTTTTAAATCACATAAGTAAGTTTTAGAAGTTTGTGATAGTTAATAAGCTTGACATTACTATTTAATTCGTATACAAATTAAAATTAATTTCACTTCATTCTTTGTTTTGTGAATATGTCCTTTCTGTTTAAAGTTTTTTTTTTTTTTTTTTTTTTTTTTATTTACGATTTCTACGAATATTCGCTGGAAGAAAGGATTACAAAGTTGAAAGAATTCAACTTCTAGATTTTTAATCCTTTCTTGCCAGAGAATTTTTAATTTAAGAAGTGTAACCTCCACCAGTTGAAATAGTAAAATAGAAGTAGTCATAATGTGATTTAAATTTTACATAGACATAGACATGAATAAAATTGATTGGATGATGAACAACGTCTTTTAAACAGAAGAGATAAACTTTTATTTTTCACTAAAGGAATTAATTTCATAGGAACACCCCCTTTCCTACGCCACACAGTGGTGCCAGAGTGGAAAAAATTCGATTTTCGAAAGCGCTTATTTCGATTATCTAGTGTATGATTCTCACACTATATAAGATACAGAATATAGGAACGGCATGATTTTTTCCGCTGTATCGAGGGTATTACCATTAATTTAGGCTCAAAGTCAGAATTATGTAAGTTTGACCAAATTCCACCCTACTCAAGATGGGTGATAAAAAAGTGTAAAAGAGTTAGAAAAAAATAATCAATGTTTTTCCCATGTTCCAAGATGGTCAATTAAACCTCTCATCAGTCAAACAGTGCAAAAAAATATTACAGCGCTTTACAACGTTATAAGTTACGAATTTTAAGTTAGCATCGAGAACAGCTAAGATAACAAAAAAAGCTCCGGCTTCCTCCGCGATGGGGAAGGTTTTTTATCAAACTAGGGGTGCTTAAGTAAACATTAGAACACAAATCACCTGCCTTATCTGCCTATCCGATCATAACACAGAAAAGGAAGGAAAGAGTTAGAGTACGTATTTGTTTGTTGCACTATTTTGTTAATAGAATTGGCTCAGACAAAACATTTCCCCACGTCAAAACCTTTTTTATTTGAGTTCAGTCTAGTTGCTAACGTTGTCTAGTCATGAGCTCTATCAAAATTAAATACTGTGATTTGTGTGAGTGCTTGTGGAGTGGTACAAATTTTGACGTATTCCTCCGACAAAATCACCCTGAACTTGACGAAGGAAACATTTCTTTAATACTGACAGCTCTTAGCATGAGTTTCTTGCCTCATTTTAATTTAAAAAAAAAGATAAAGTAAATCGAGACCGGGAGAGGTTCAAAAAATTGTTCAGCGAGTGGATGGAAAATGAATACGTTCTCAACATACCGGAGCGAGAATCTACAGGATGTGTTGGGAGACCAAGTAAAGACTTTGATGATTCTGGTGAACGAAGCAAAAAGAATAAAATACGTAAACTTCAAGCATCGTACCAACAAAGCTTGATTAACGCAGCTGCGACACATGAAAAGCACGATAAACCCAAAGCTTTGTCAGCCGATCAAGCATTAGCAATATTTCTCCAGGCCAATCTGACAAAATATCAGTACGAGGTGATTCGACAAACACTAAAAGACTTTGGATGCCATGTTTTTCCAAGTTATAAAAAATTAATCATCTCAAAGAAGCAATGCTACCCTGATAATATGTTAATTAGTGAAACATCTGCAGCTGTCCCTTTGCAGAATTTGCTTGACCATACAGCTAAACGAATTCTGGAAACAAAACCCCTAGATCCTAGAAGAACTAGAAAAATTAAATGAACATGAATTAATATTGACAACGAAATGGGGATTCGACGGTGCCTCAAGTCAAAGTGAGTTTGCTCAAAAATATTCGATCAGCAATAACGAAATAAGTGACTCGAATTTATTCATGACGTCCATAGTTCCTCTGAAGCTCACAATTCCAACTGATGTTGATCAACATGGATCGATTGGGGAAAACGGCCGACCTTCTTCAACAAGACATTGCAGGCCCTTGAGATACAGCTTCTAGAAAGAGACACTTGATTTGGCACGAGATGAAAAAAAAAGGTTGAAGAAGAAATAGAGAAGTTGGAAATTACCCAAGTTGTGATCGGCATTAATATCATCCGTATTCGACACAAGTTGGTGATGACAATGTTGGACGGCAAGGTAACTCAAGTCATCACAAATACAAAGTCTGCAAGTGCCTGCTACATATGCAATGCTTTACCTTCGGAAATGAACGACTTAGCAAAAATCCAACAGAAACCTCTTAATATAAATGCTCTTGAATTCGGTATCTCTCCATTACACGCCAGAATCAAGTGTATGGAATGCATCCTTCACATTGCATACAACAAAAAATTCGAAAAATGGAGGACTACAAAAGACACAAGAGACATGCACGAAAACGAAAAGAAACGTATTCAACAAGAGTTTCTTGAGAAAGTCGGCATCAAAGTGGACTTTGTTAAGCAGGGTTGCAGATCTTCAAATAATGGCAACACAGCCAGACGTTTTTTCAATGATTGTAAGGTCACAAGTGCAATAACGGGAGTCGACGAAATTCTAATTCACCGGATCGCTACAATTCTGGAATTTATAAGCAGCAATGCAATGATTGACCCAGAGAAATTCCGGCTATTCTCAAAAGAAACAGCAGAGCTGGCCATTGAGAAGTATTCATGGTACTACATGCCATCCACAGTACATAAGATTTTGTTACACGGTGCTGAAATAGTGCAGAAGTCATTTCTCCCAGTCGGAATATTGTCGGAAGAGGCACAAGAAAGTAGGAATAAAGATTACAAGGCATTCAAGATCACCAACTCGCGGAAAATGGTTCGTATATCCACCAACGAAGACGTGTTCCATAAGCTACTGGAGACTTCGGATCCTTTTATTACGAACATGAGACCCGAACCAAAGAAAAAGCATCTGGAAATCAGTGAGGCAGCTAAGGAACTGTTAATCTAATTTCCTGAATTTGAATTGGTATGTATTCTTTCAATTTAAACTACTATTGACTAAGAATCTCAAACTATATTATTTTTAAAACTCTCCGGGTCTTTAAGCTTCATTTTAAGCAATATTTAATTTAAATATATGCTAAAAATAATTGTTGCAACTTGTTTTTATAAGTACAACCAGTTTCGGAAATTAAAATATATATATATATATTTCCAATAGTCTTTCATTTCCTAATTAGTTATTTAATTAACTTCAAAATGTCAATAAAAACAGTTGAACTTTATGTATTTTTTTGTTCTTTTTTGAATGAGACCGGCCCCAGCTTTCTATGTTAACTCGTTCTCGAGATATTGAATTTTTTTCCACTTTTTGGCCATTCGACCCCACTGTGCGCCACTGATGAAATGAAATGAAAAAAACATGTTTTTTCAAACGTACCAAATAATCCCAAAAACTACTTTTAAACTTTTTATTTAATAATTGACTTGATGTGTCATTAACACTCAATCACTAAAAAAGCAATAAGATATGAGAAAAATATTCCAAACGGAACTAGTATTCATTATTACAGTGGCGTACCTAGCACAGGTGACACCCGAGTCGGAAATTTGTGGTGTCCCCTTCCCCTGCAAACGCGAAAAAAAAAAAAAAAAAAAAGGTTTTAATGTTCTAGGACTACTTTTTCCTCATGGTTTCGACATTTTTTAATATTTCTTTTTCAAGCAAACATTCAAAAATTTCCCCCCTATTTGGCTATTTGGGGGGTGGTAGGTCATGACCCCCCCCCTCTTGTATCCGCTGCTGATAGAGTGCTGTAGGTTGCAAACATCGAAAAGTGAAAATAGCATCGTATGAAAGGGGGGGGGGGACAGTGCATTCTTTGTGTGTGTGTGTGTGTGTGTGTGTGTGTGCATGTCACTTTTTACCAATGACCAATATTTTGCACCCTGGTTGACACATTAAAATTTCTATTTATTTTTGAGTGTAGTGGGATTTTTACTCTACAATGGACCCATTTAGCAACACTTACATTTTCATACTATATTTTGTATTAAAAAATAACATGCCATCGTTGTAGGCTAAAAATATTCTAAGGATGAGCTTTAATTCATTTTTGATCAAAAAGTTAAGTAAAATGCGAATTGCCTGCCCGAGGATCTGTTTTGAAGAAAATCCTACTGCGGCAGTGTGTTATTGGAGGAAGGTATTAATTCCTGCACATTGTTTCTAGCAAACAAAATGCTATTCTATATAATCTAGTTCTATTTACATACTAGAGTTATTTGGCATAGCTCAAGTTTTACTTTTTATGTTGTTTTTATACTTATCTAGCGGTTAAATTTTAGCCATTTGTTACTGTTTGAAATTTTTCATAAACTGTAGACAAAAATTGAACTGTAACTTGAAAAGAAAAAAAAAATTCTTGTTAATTATGTAGTTATTAGAATCACACAAATTTTCTTATGAGAAAATAAAAAGTCATGCTTTGTAGGGTTGAATCTTAATCCTTCTCTCAAAATGAATGATTCCAATATATTCCGGTGTGTACATATTGGAAACACTGCAGTACTTGTTCAGAAGATATTTTTTCTGAATAAACACGCCCGGAGGATTATCTTTTCGAATTACCTAGAAGAGGCGGTAATTACTGGCTTTTACTTGCCAACAACTCTTGTGAATGTACGCATACTAGAATATAAAAGCTTGTCAGATTTTAAACTTATCTACGTTAGTGACAGAAATCTTTATACATTTTCTCCAATAAAAAAAAAATAAATAAATATAATAATAATAATAATAATGAGCAAGCAGAAGAAATTTCGTGATTTTTTTTCAATTCTAAATTTTTTAACTGTGGTAGGTATTTCTCGAATCAGCTTGCTACCCCCCCCCCCCCTTTCACAC